>NC_071988.2:9442000-9749700 GCF_028885655.2 Pongo abelii
TGGAGTGCAATGGCATGATCTCGGCTCACTGCAACCTCCACCTGCCAGGTTCAAGCGATTCTCCTGCCTCAGCTTTCTGAGTAGCTGGGATTACACGCATGCGCCACCATGCCCGGCAAATTTTTTTTTTTTCTTCTTTTTTTTGAGACGGAGTCTTGCTCTGTCGCCCAGGCTGGAGTGCAGTGGTGTGATCTTGGCTCACTGCAACCTCCGCCTCCTGGGTTCAAGCAATTCTCCTGCCTTAGCCTCCCAGGTAGCTGGGACTACAGGCATGTGCCACCACGCCTGGCTAATTTTTGTGTATTTTTTGTAGAGATGGGGTTTCACCATGTTGGTCAGGCTGGTCTCAAACTCCTGACCTCAAGTGATCTGCCTGACTCAGCCTCCCAAAGTGCTGGGATTACAGGCATGAGCCACCACACCTGGCCCCTTCTACCTATTTTAAAATATATAATACATCATTAACTAAAGTCATCCTACTCTACTATCAAATATTACAATTTATTCCTTCCATCTGTTTGTACCAACTAACCAATCTGTCTTCATTCCCCATCCCCACCCACCTGCTTCACACACACACCCTTCCCAGCCTCTGGTGACCATCATTGTTCTCTACGAGATTAGCTGTTTTAGCTACCACATATGAGTAAGAACATGTGATATTTTTCTTTGCTTGGATTATTTCACTTATAATGACCTGCAGTTCCATCCATGTTGCTGCAAATTTCAGGATTTCATTCTTTTTATGGCTGAATACTATTCATTGTGTATATATACACCACATTTTCTTTATCCACTCATCCACTGATGGAAGTTTAGGTTGATTCCTTAGCTTTGCTATTGTGAATAGTGCTGCAATAAACATAGGGGTGCAGGTATCATTTTCCTATCCTAATTTCCTTTCCTTTGGAAAAATACTCAGTAATGAGATTGCTAGATTGTATGGTAGTTCTATTTTCAGTTTCTTGAAAAATCTCTATAATGTTTTCCATAATGACTGTATGAATTTACATTCCCACCAACAGTGTATGAACTCCCTTTTCTCCGCATCCTTGCCAACATGTGTTATTTTTTGCCTTTTTGATAAGAGTCATTCTAACTGGGGTAAGATGATAGGCTAAATTAGGAGTTCATCAAAGGATCAAATTGCTTCTTTTCCTCAAAACATGTGCAGACAAATTAAAAACAATAGCCACAGCAATAACAGGTAAAATTGGAGCTGTTCTGGCTGGGGTGTGGGTGGGCGATGGGTACCCTAGTGCCACCTGCTTAGCCCTGAAGCACCTGCCCATTCTCCCAAGTGATTTTTAAACCATGGGACCAGCTTAGAGATCTCCAGGGGCCCACCCGCACAATGGCTAGTTATAGGAGTTCATTATAAAGTATTATTCAGAATTCCTAGGTGATAGATGTCCATGGTTCAAACTACCTTATTAAGAGCTTTAAGGGTCCAAATCCTCGAAGATGGCATTGGAGAGGAGGACTGTAGAGGGGTGAGGTATAGCTGTCTTAGGATCAGCCTTGTCTAAGTTGCTAAGATGCTGATGGGCAGACTACCCTATAATCTGATGCACTATTTACTGTCTAGTGCCTAAGAGAAGACTGGGAAATTTATTTTTGAGTATATTAGGCTCGAAAGGGTACAACACCAAGTTAAGGATACAATTGCTTTTTATGTCAGTTCATAGAAATATGTAAAAATGTTTGAATAGCAAGGCTGTAAGCTACTTTCCCCTAAAGCTGTTGCTTATTCTGTTTTTATAAAAGAGAACTTGAGGATTTTCAAGTGTGGTCCCTGGAACAGCAGCATCGGCATCTTCAGACACACTGACTCAGAATCTGCCTTTTAATGGGATTCTTAGTCATTTGCATGCACAATAAGCGGGTGCTTCTCAAACTCCGCTGAGACTTTAAATCACAGACTTATTATGCACAAGGCCCTGGGAAGTTTTGCTCTCAGTCCCAGCAATACAGAAAACTAGCAACAAAAAGCCATAGCAAGCAAGTATTCTACTTTGGAGAGATCAGTGCTGAACAAGTTCTTAATTGAACTGGACAGCAACAGCATCTTGGTTCACTTCCCTTCAACCCTGGATTTCAGGGTCCTGTCCGGTGTGCACAGTGCAAGGACACTGTCTTTCAGTCCCCCATTTCTTCCTCCCTGCTTGCCCCTTCCCCCTACACCTCTGGTTCACATTACCATTAATTATTGCCTATGGCAGTGCTTCCTCTAATAACACAAAGATGCTATCTTCCCCACTGGACCATAGCACTTTATAATTCCTTTCATTTTCTAAGAGCAATAGCAATGTCATGGCAACATCTAATCCCTGACTGTGAGATGGGGGTGGAGTTGGTGAGGTAATCAGGACAGGTGTTCTTGAGAAAGAAAACAATTCACTAGATGAAGGGAGAAACGAAGGAGCAGTGTTCTAGTCAGTGTTTCTTGTACTCTCATTTCCATGCAAGCCTGTTTCTCGCACTCTCATTTCCGTGCAAGCCATCCAGGCATCTTCAGATTCTAATCCAGGAGGTTGGGATGGGGCCAGAAATTCTATAGTTCTTCCAAGATATCAGGTAACGCTGATGCTATCAGACCAAGGACCACACTTTGAGTAGCAAATTCTAGGCAACATGAGGACAAGGATCTTGCTAGTATACTCACTGTCACATCAAGATGGTCTGTGCCTGCTCCAGAAAAGATGTCAATCAATTAGTAAGTGCTTATTGAATCAACACTATCTGAGATACCATGTTGAGTGTTTGAATTCTCATAATCTGCAAGATATAAAATATGCTAGTTTTAGCTATAAAATTAGAGCTAATACTACATGCATTGGGGCACAGGGAGGCTAAGTTACTTGTGCAGTCAGACAGTTAACATGGCAAGTTATTTAGCAAATATTGCCCATGGTCCCCTACATTTCCTGATTTCTCTTGCAGATAGTTGAAACTGTTGAACTAATTCCAGTTAACAGAATGTTGGGGGCATGGCATGTGTCACCTCCGGGCTAAGGCATTAAAGAGCCAGTGTTCCTTTCTCCTGCCCTATCTTCCCTGTTTTGTATTATGCCATCTGAAGCATGTGGCCCCCAAGGTGAGGTTGGCAGGAGTGCTGTCCAGCCTGTAGTGGACTTCACATGGGGATGCATAAACCTTTGCTGTATTTAACATACTTCAAATTTTAGTTTTGTTATATTATTCTGACTAATATGGGCTCAGTGTTGACATCAGGCCGCCCTTTGTACAATTAATGGCCAATGATCTGAGGAATATTTGAAGACTTGTAAGGTTTAGCAATAGCAGCAGCAGACACCGTTCTTTGCAACTTGGTCAATGTGCATTCTATAACAAGCACCATTTGCTTTCTAGCTGTCTTTTTTACATAAGGACATGTTTCTAAGCACAGTTAGGGTGGGGAAAACCATGCTTTTAGAGATTTCGTGAGCTACATTCATTAACTGAATAAAACATTATTTTGGAACAGTATTAATGCATACCTACCCAAACATTTCACTTTACAACCTATATAATATACAACTCATATAATAGATGAAGGATGTAGGTTATGCACACAATGTCTGCTGTGGTCTGAATGTTTGTGTCCTTTCAAAATGTATATGTTGAAACCTAATCTCCAACGTGATGATATTAACAGGGGATGCCTCTGGGCAGTGATTGAGTCATGAGGGTAAAGCCCTCATGAATAGGATTAGTGCCCTTATAAGGAGACTTTAGAGAGCTCATTCATTCCTTCTACCATGTGAGAACTCAGTGAGAAGGTGCCTTCTATGAACCAGGAAGTGGGCCCTCACTAGACACTGAATCTGCCTACGCCTTGATTTCAGACTTTCCAGTCTTAAATTTCTGTTATGAGCTACCCAGTCTATGGCATTTTGTTATAGCAGCTGGAACAGGAGGCTAAGGTAATGGCATATAGATCGTGCGTCCCACACAATAATAAAAGGTGCATTATCTGACTTGCATTTATATGCTGTTATTTATATGTTTCTAGTGATAGTGAACTAAATAGAGTAGAAAAATTAAAAATAGAAAACCTGAAAAAAAATCAATATAGCAATCAAATCAGAATTTGAGACTTTCCAAACCCTCCTTCCTGACCCCATTCATGTTTCTCCTTCTGTTAAAGACACCCACCCAAGATGTTTCCATTGGTGAGATGGCTTACCACTTCAAGTAGCAGTTAATTTCTATTCTCTGAAACAATTTACATCAAATACAGAAATACAGAAAGTGACCCAACTCACTCAATGAGAGTAGTATCATCTTGATAATGAAACACTGTAAGGACGTACTGAAAGGGGAAATTACAGAGCAATATCACTTACATAAAGATTTCTATTAGATCTGCAAACTTAGCAGTACCATTTATACATACAGATCATGACAAGGTAGGGTTCATTCCAGGAATATAAGGAGAAACATGAGAAAAATCTATTGAAGTATTTTTAAAAGGGACAAAACTCTTTTAAAAGAAACAAAAGTCACATAAACTTAATATTAAAATTTTATGAAAAAAATCAAGCAATTTGGGAATGAAGGAAATTGCCTTAAGCTGAGCATCTTCCAAAAACCTATGACAAAAATTATGCTTAAATGAAATGGCAAAACTCTAAGAACCCTTTTGTGTCTCGCAGTATTGATTTCTTTTAAGCCCTAATCTTTTGTCTACCTAGAAAATACAGGGATACCCCCATCTTTATTTTTAATTTCATATTACATTGGTTAGGGCTTTTCTTAAAGTGTTCAAGAGAAGAGGTGACAGAAACATTCCTACTAGAGCTGTTTCCATTTCTCATGCATAGAAAGCCAATTGATTTTTTTTTTAAATAATGAATTTACACTTGGAATGTTGTTGACCTCTCTCATTTGCAAATCATTTAACTCTCTTCCTTCTTCATGGCTTTAATTGATTTTGCAACCTGTGGGTTTTTTTTTTTTTTTTTTTTTTTTTTTGGGAGACAGAGTTTTTGCTCTTGTTGCCCAGGCTGGAGTGCAATGGTGCGATCTCAGCTCACCACAACCTCCATGGTTCAAGTGATTCTCCTGCCTCAGCCTCCTGAGTAGCTGGGATTACAGGCACTTGCTACCATTCCAGGGTAATTTTTTCTATTTTTAGTGGAGATGGGGTTTCTCCATGTTGGTCAGGCTCGGCTTGAACTCCCGACCTCAGGTGATCCGCCCGCCTCAGCCTCTCAAAGTGCTGGGATTACATGCGTGAGCCACCGTGCCTGGCCTGGTTTTAGTTTTCATTGCAAATGAGATCTTTTCCCCAAAATATAGGAAATAAATTGTGAAATGTTATTGGTCTGGCACAACTTTATTACATTTACCAATCTAAATGGTGATAGCATGTTCCCACTGATGACGATTTTCCTCAGATGCAACTAAAATGTCAATGTTATTCCAATAAAAATCTCAGCAGGGTTTGACAAGCATTTTAAAATGCATATGGGCTGGATGCGGTGGCTCATGACTGTAATGCCAGTGCTTTGGGAAGCCGAGACAGGCAGATCACTTGAGGTCAAGAGTTCGAGACCATCCTGGCCAATTTGGGGAAACCCCGTCTCCACTAAAAACACAAAAATTAGCTGGGTGTGGTGGCACGTGCCTGCTATCCCAGCTACTCGGGAGGCTGAGGCAGGAGAACTGCTTGAACCCGAGGTGCAGAGGTTGCAGTGAGCTGAGATTGCACCACTGCATTCCAACCTGGGAGACAGAGTGAAACTGTCTCAAAAATAATAATAATAAATAAAAAATAAAATGCATATGGAAGAGCAAAGAATCAAGAATAGCCAAGGCCATTACTGCATCTTTATAATATCCACTATGGGAAGCCTTTCCATAATTTATATACCTGTAAACTGTAATATTAGAAATAATTTTGAAGAAGAGTCACAACAAACAGCATAATGCCACAGCACAGAGACCCAGACATAGATCCACACAAATATGAAACCTGGATATACGGATGTAATGTGACAAACAGGAGGAAAAGCCTGGACTCTTTAACAATGGGTTTTAGGACCAGTGAGTAAATAATCCACATGGAATTAACTTTTGTGAGAGTGTGAACTTAATATGACTTTGAAATTTTTTCATATAGAAAAAAAAAATCTGGACCTAGATCCTTTTGAAAAAGATTTTTTACAAAACATATAACTGACCACTTGTATAACAATATGGATTCCACTGTTGTATGAAAGTTTATTTTTAATACCAATTTAACATGAAAGACTATTTTCTTAAACTCAGGGTAGGGAAAGATTTATTTTTAAAAAAAGTACAAGAAGCCCAATCCTAAAGAAAGTTTTTTTTTCTATGAATTTTTTTGTTTGTTTGTTTGTTTTTTGAGATGGAGTCTCGCTCTGTCGCCCAGGCTGGAGTGCAATGGCATGATCTCGGCTCACTGCAAGCTCCGCCTCCCGGGTTCACGCCATTCTCCTGCCTCAGCCTCCCGAGTGGCTGGGACTACAGGCGCCCGCCACCACACCTGGGTAACTTTTTGTATTTTTAGTAGAGACGGGGTTTCACCGTGTTAGCCAGGATGGTGTCGATCTCCTGACCTTGTGATCAGCCCGCCTCAGCCTCCCAAAGTGCTGGGATTACAGGCGTGAGCCACTGCACCCGGCCCTTCTATGAATTTTTAAGAGTGCCCACGTTTTCTTCTAAAAGTTTAAAATGAACAGTTCAATAGTAGACAAAGAATATAGATTATACACAGAAAATTCAAATACCCAATAAACAGGCTATTCACAGGAAATTTAAATGTCCAATAAATATTTGCAAAGGGGTACTAGCTCATTAATTAGGAAAATGAAAACAATACATTGTTTCAAGTTTAGTATTGCCAAATATTATGTTGAAATTACCGTTTCTGCAGATCTTCAACTCCTATCAGGATGTTACCATTTCACAAGTATCAGATTGGCAAGTTGCTTTCCACATAGATAATTGACATTTATACTTCTCCAGTATGCACCGTATGACCCAGTGTGTTCGATATCATTGGTGTTTATCAATACACTGGTTCTCTTGTTTTTCCTACGTGCAAAGATGGTGGTGCTGAATAGCCCTGTTAGGTTATGTGAGCAGTTCTGGACAGCTGGTTGTGAGTGGCATGCTGTGTGTTGTTTCTCACCGGTGCAATATCCTCTCCTCGTACTCCTCTCCTGTCTCAGGGATGGTGACACCCGAGTGATCCCGAGGGGCAGCTACAAGATGGGACCCTCCATCAGCCTAGGTCCCTAACAGACTGTGGGGAGCTGAGCCCCTTATCGACCCATGGTGGACATGTAGTGTGAATGAGAAATAAACATTTCTTCAGTTGAACAACTAGAATTGCCAAATAAATGAGTGCCAACCTCAAAAAGTCCCATGTGAACAGTTTCTCTAGGGTACAGACTTAGAAATAGAACTGCCAGGCATTAATACAGAACCTGGCACAGAACTGGCAATGCCTAAATGTGGGTGAGCAAAGTCTCGCCTAGCTTACCCTAGTTTCAGATATATAGAAAATAAAATCCAATGCTTCCCATCAAGGAGCTCACAGAAGTATATAAATATTCACAATACAGCACACCTCCCCTTCTATGCTGTTCAGTAGAGCAGCCACTGGGCATGTGAATGCTTGGAATGTGGCTAGGGTGGCTGAGGAACTATGATTTTAGAATTGAAGCAGTGTAAAATATCTTTCCATTAAAAACTTCAGGGTTTTGGTAGGGTTACTTTTGATTACAGTAACTGAAAATTTAGCATTAAACTTGAAACATGCTGTATATGTAAAATACATACCAGATTTCTGAAACTTGTTTTTTTTTTTAAAAAAGTGTGTAATGTCGCATTAAATATTTTGCTGATTGAAGATAATATTCCAGATGTATTGGGACAAATTAAATATTTAATTTCATCTGATCTTTTCACTCTCTTAAAATGTGGCTACAAATTGGCTTACACTACGTTTCTATTGGACAGCACTACCCTAGACTTAAGTCTAGATCCTTAGCAGGACATCTCATCCCAGCAGTCTGATGGATGTGCAAACCTTAAAAAGCAACTCATACTGAGTGTAGCTGTGGCAACAAGACTCTACATATTACAAAGCAAAGGGCTTTGCAGATACCAGGGGCTACTAAGGTGCTCCTGCCAAAACACTATCCTACACATTACTTCATTTATCCTGTCATTTATTAACAAAATATAGGCCAGGTGCCATGGCTGACACCTATAATCCCAGCAATTTGGGAGGCCAAGGTGGGCCAGTCACCTGAGGTTGGGAGTGTGAGACCAGCCTGATCAACATGGAGAAACCCCATCTCTACTAAAAACACAAAATTAGCTGGGCATGGTGGCGCATGCCTGTAATCCCAGCTACTCAGGAGGCTGAGGGAGGAGAATCGCTTGAACCCAGGACGCGGAGGTTGCGGTGAGCCGAGATCGCGCCATTGTACTCCAGCCTGAGCAACAAGGGTGAAACTCCGCCTCAAAAACAAACAAAAAAGTGATTGGAGGTCCTTCAAAATCAAGGTTAGAACACACAAATACTCAACACAGTTCTCTGCCCCTACTCCCTCATTTTGTTAGAAATGTATTCATTTCATGACATGTACTACAAGTTAAGCTATTTTCTAAATGAAATAATGTGATAAATGAAGGCTCATAACATTTGAAAGGGCACCATGTAAACCTGGTCAATCAGGTGTTATTAATTTTCCTGAGCTTCAGTTTTAATATGTTTTCTATTACACAGTGTACATTAGTGACGGCCACTTCCTAGCTTTACACGCTTGAAGTCAATTTCCACCCATGTTTCCTATTTGAATTACCACACTACAGCTACCAGGTCCCTGGTACTCCATGCATAATACAGAGCCCCTTCAGTTTCCTGCTGCCTTATTTGACCTCCACTCTCCCCTAAATAACTACTGTCAAAGGTAACAATTAACGATCCTATAGGATTCAAAGATGACTCGTTTTTTAACTCAAAATAAACTGAACAAATTGCTGAACTTAAGCAACTCACCTCCCTTTTCCTCAGATCTGCCAATATTTGTCACAAGTCCAATTCTCTTCCTTTCCCTTATGACTCCTTGGGCCCTGGGAGTGAGATGAGGAAATTAAGTGCCTCTTTAAATATCCTCATACTCTTGCAACCCAAATATATGTGGACTCAGGTGCAAGAGATCATTTGGAGAGATGACATCAATAGTGCAAGTACACGTGGTCCAGAGGCTCATCACTGATTGGGAACTCTTCTACCCAAGACATGGAAGGCAGGATAAAGGCCCACATACATTCTCTGCTGAGGCCACTAACCATGGCACGAAAATTGCCACTGCTGTCCAAACCAGCACCTCTTGTGAATCTGCAAGCAAAATAAAACAAAAACATAACCTGGCCTCATATTAGGGTCTGCAAGGTTAACCATCCCATCATTGCATCTAATTCAAAACATACCCTGGTAGAATTCAAAACACCTGTTACGTAGAATGATGCCTTGCCTTTGACTCAGAAATGTATAATACAAATAGGCTATGTAATAAAGTCACCTGCATAACGTTTGAAATCAAAGGGCAAAGAAAATTTTTGTTGCTTTATTTAACAAAATTTATGCCAACTCCTATATCTATATACAAACATGTTTCAAAACCAGAGCAGCAGACACACAAACTGTTAACACAAGAATTACAATAATGCTTAAAACATGTTACACAATGTTTTGTTTCTGCTCATATAGACATTTACAGATTTAAAAATTATTCCAAAGGCCGAGCAGCATCACATCTTCAATTTCTAGGATGGATTATATAACATGTCTTAAAGAAAAAGGGATGGAGCTTGTGAGACAATATATTTTGTTCAGTCTAGTTCAACAGACAGCAGGTGGCCCTTAATGAAGGCTTACAAGATGTTCTGGACTGGGGATACAAAATTGAATATAATATAGTCTATTAGAGTATACTTTGAGTCAGGTTTTCTTTTTTAACTTTTACTCTGTTTGTCTATATCCTAAATATAACAATCTCTCACTTCTGGTCCGCCAAAGTAAGAAAACCTACTTTAAAAAATAAGTTTAAAATGATTTTATTGGTAGTATTAACAAAATGTAGTGATTGGAGGTCCTTCAAAATTAAGAACCCACACAAATACTCAACACAGGTCTGCCCCTACTCCCTTGTTTTGTTAGAAATGTGTTTATTTCATAACACGTACCTACAGGTTAAGCTACCTTCTAAAGCTCTTTAGGGAGGACAGCTACTTTTTGCTTTCCCATTTTTGACTTCCAAAAACACTTTTAATTCCTTAAAAGGTATTCTAGTTCTGAAAATCCTGAAAAGCTTTGCTACATATTCTACTCACGCAATTAAGCTCCATCAAAGTATGCAAGTTGTGTTTTTAGCTAATGCTTGAAAAACAGTTGATGCTGCGAAGTGCAAATACTTCAGGTTGACAGTTAACACTCTGACCTGATTCAAGGCCAATTCTCAGTCCAGCTTTTCAGGAAAAAGCACTATATGGTTAGGAATAGGAGACAAAAAAGTGGGGGAAAAAAAACAAAACAAAAAAAACCACAGCCTTTTCTTCTTCACTCCTCTCCTCTCCATATCTTGGGAGCTATTTTTCATGCCACAGGAGTACAATATATAACACGGATAAAACTTCCAATGCTCTCCTTTACGTAGTGGAATGGTACCAAAGATCTACTTCCTAAAAAGCACCAAATAAAAATGCAGTAACAAAATGATCCACAGGGGTTTCTACTCACTTGTTCACATAAACCAGACCCCATCATTCCTGTGCTTTCATTTTCCAAAAGTGAGATTAGACCCTTATAAAAATGTACTTCCAAAATAAATTTCTAGAATATAAAAACGTTCTACATTTTTCCAATCCATGTATCATTATAAAATAGGAAATCAGAAAATTAGCTACTGCAATTTTCATATGGTAAAAAATATTTTTATGTGTACATACACACACATATATAAAAATGCAAGTTTTAAATTTCAATAAAAATTAACCAATTAACTTGATGATCATGTATTGAATTATACAAAAGAAATGTTGATTATCTGTAATGAGAACAAACTGCAAAGGATTACAATTCCATCTATTGGAATCTAAGACTTTCCCATGTGAAAAAAAAATCAAAGTCTCCAATCGACTACCCAATAAAAAATCACTGGTGTCTTTTTCAGGTCCAACAACTCTTTAGTTTCATTCACTGCACCCCACAAATCGCCTAAGGCAGGAATAGCCCCTGGAGGGAGGGAAATGCAAGTTGAGGCTGCCTCGGGGTTGTGCCATCTGTGCTCTACCTGGAAGGTCAGTACCCAGCTACACAGGCAAGTGAAGACTAGAATCCTGTCTTAAGCATTTACCCAGCCACCTATCTGCCCAAGAGGCTGTGCTTGTGCAGGGGGTGGGCCTTTTTCTAAAGAACACAAATGTGTTGTGCAGATAAAAGACAGTCCTGACATCTGTTGGTAGAGAGGGGAGTGGAAGGAGTGTTCCTGGAGTTGCTTCCCTGAGAAAGCTGAGCAGCAGGGTAAGCATGAATGTGGTTAAGATAAATTAGATACAGCGTTACTTAGAAACAGGGTTACTATCAATGAAAACTAGGGATCATGTTCCTGTAACTTTAGCAAAAACAGTGGGAGGTCTCCATTTTGTTGATTCCTGCCATTTTCTAGTAATTTCATGAGGGAAAACCTTAAGGGGTCTCAAAGGCACAGAACGGAAGAAACACTGGGCAAGGAAGTTGTGCTAGTCCACAGGAGGGCCTGTTCAGAAGAAATGGCAGAGAGTCTAGTGTCCATGAATCAAAGGGATCAAGAAGAGAGAAGACAGCATCCACCCACGGTCTTTGGATGAATCCCAAATGAAAACTAAAAGGCATATGAAACCCCTTTCACAACTTCATGAGCCTACCTTGAACTGTGTTTGCGAGTTTTACCTATGTTGTAAGCCTGTTCCCTAGCATTTTAAATTGGTCACTTATGTTTCTGGGAGTGGTAAGGGCAAAGAGCAAACAGTTTTAGATATTTTCCTTTTGTAATCTCTTTTTGTCTTTGCAAAAAGGTACGTTCCCTTCCCATATGTCATAAACCAATGTATTTTAAAGAAAGCAAAAGCTAAGTATTTGAAATGTTATCTTTCTTCTAACACTTGCCGTGAAAGGAGTAAATTCAGGCAAGCAGTTGAAAACATTCTTTAAAATGGCCAGTAAAAGCAAAACTCTTTGTGCTATATGGAACACTCGGGAGTATTACAAAACCAGGGAGGGAGTAAAAGAATGGCCATTTCTCTATAACCAAATTGAAGACAGTAAAGTAGAAAGTATAATTTCCATTGTGCACCAAATACTAAGAACACAAATTAAAGCAAAAACAAAATGGATGTGCACACCAAAACAAAGGTTTTTCTGTAGCATTTATATGAAGAGCATGTGTAAAACATTCTCAATCTGCCCCTCTGAATGGATTATGAAACATCTGTATGTACTCAGAAAATGGGGTGCTAAACAAAGAAAAGTCTCAGATCCCACTGAAAATCTGTTCAGTTTCACAGACTCTCGCCAGAAAAATGCATATGTACCAATTTGCGTGTACAATTTCAGAGCCTTCAAATACATTCTGGGGTCCAATCACATATTTCAGGTTCAGACTCCTAGCTCCCAATATTCCTACAGTTCTGAAGAATGAGCAGTCCTCTCCTTTCTACAGTCTGTATTTCTTCTACTGAATCTTGGTGGAGGGACTCCAAACCAGAATAAACTAAAAGATAACTTGCTTTAAAGAGTAACTGTTTACTTATTTGCCCTTGGAGGAAAGAACATCCCAATCTCTAGTTGCTTCTATCAAATGCCGTTGGCCATGACTCATCCACTCTTCCTGGTCTTCATACAGTCGCCCACAAAACCAGCACTTAAATACACACTGTGAAGAATCATCAGGCAAGGAATCCACTACCTGGTAGTTGTTTTTATGAACTTTTTTGAGTTTCATTTTCAACATCATTTGCCTTTTAATTTGACTGGCTTCTTCCGCATTCTGGTAGGTCAGGCGTACATGATGCCGTCTGATGCCTAGCTGACACCTAGTCCTCTCTGATAAAACAACTTTGAGGACATTGCCTTTGTATTTATTTATTACCTTCATCACATTGGTCACTTCTGGTGAGTCCACATCAGGGTGGTTTAACACAATGACTGGCTGGTTCCGACGGGGACACTTAATCAACTGATCTGGCTTAGCTGCTATCAGTCTTAGTTGCCTTGCAACCTGAAAAATTGAAGGATCCTTGAGACAGCGGCTGGGCTCAGCCTGAATTTTGGTTTTCTTCCTGGATAAGTGTACTTGTTTGGTTTTATTTCTACTTATAGAAAGACTTCTGGAAAGCAGTCTCCCTTGCTTATTTAATTCACTGCTTCCTTGCTGTCCATACAAGAGGCCAGTTTTTTTATGGATGGTGCTACAGACAGCACTCTCTTTTCTCAGTTTAGGCCGCAGAGGTGTAGCGATATTTTGGGACATATCTATTGGCCCCCTTTCACTTCTTAAAGGCTGTAAGTCTGAGTCCGCCTGTTTCACAGGGCAAAATGGAACCGGTTTTATTAACTGTGTTTCACTGCAAGGTATGCTGACAGGTGCTTCACATGTAGCCTCTATGATGTGGGCATTCTCAGAGGAATTAAGAACCCTCAACACAGCGCCTTTGGGGATTAACACTGGCGTGGCAACATGAGCCTTCCTGGCCGCTCGGCTTTTGGTTTTCCTATTACTGCCATCTGCAAAGTGTGGATATATTTGTTGATGAGTAAGCTGTCTATTACCAGTAATACCACCATCATTCGGAGGTTTCTGAAGAGTACCTGTGGAATGGCCAGGACCAGTGAGTGACACGTTGATTTCTTGAATACCTTCAGAGATAGCTTTTGAAGTTCCCTTTGATGCCTGCCCTACAGAGCGACGATGTGCACTATTTGAAGCCAAAGATGAAGGCTTGCCACAGGACTCAATTAACTGAGCTATCTTTCTGCGCAACAGTTCGATTGACTTTATTTTAGATGTTGAGCTATTCCACTTAATGCCCTCGGGGACATTTTCAGATCCAGAGCTCAGAGAAAATACTGATGAGATGACTGGGCCATCATTAGTGTCGTTAGTCCTTTCAGAATTCTTTAATTCCAAAGGCTTATCCCCAGGCTGTTGAGATCTATCTTCTCCAGTTATGTTTATATGTAAATACTCACTCTTATGTTGAGAGGAAATCTGGCCTACAGTTGAAACTGCCTTGTGTTCTTCTGTCTGGTTATCTTCCTGCTTCCTATTAGAGGAAACCACTTTTACAGGAATACTGATTTTACTTGTAGATTCCAAGTCATTTTCACTTACAGGCAATAAGCCCTTTTCTCCAGAGAAGGAAAAGGTTGCAGGTGATGCAGCAAAAGGGAGTAACTTCTGTGAGTTACTGTGTAAATTTCTTCCATTTTCAGCAAAACAAACAGCAGCTTTATATGGAAAAGGGTTTGATGCAGCTCCAAGGCTACGTAAAACACTGTTTTTAAATACAGATGCTAGAGAATGACCTTTTAAGGCAACGGAAGGAAAAGCAGTTCTATGTGGATACAAATTATTTTTTTTCTGAAAATCCTCAATTGTTTCCGAATTAATGAAGGATTTTCCATTGTTGTGCACATTAGAATTTGGCATAATAAAATCATAAGACCTTACCCATTTCACATTTTTAAGCTGTTTCTGAACTGAAGGTTGAAAACTATCAATGCCTACGAGTTTTCCAACATTCCCATCAACTGTCAGTGACTTTGTTTTTTCTGCAGAAAGTACTTTTTCTTGTTCATTTGAACCCTTCTCTTTCATCATACGTTCAGAATTACCTCCATTACCCCTCCCAGCTTCAAGGCAATTATTTTCTTCCAGCGGAAACAGTTTCAGAACAAGCTGCTGTGTACCATTGACAACCTTCACGTCTATCAACTGGGCTAAACAGTTTGCAGGGACAACTAGTTCTGCTGGTGCAACAACTGTCAATGGCATACCTGGCTGAACAGGTTCTTTCGCAGGGGATAACACTTCTACTTCAACATTTTTGTTCTCAAATAGGTTGACTTCATTTGGCTCAGACAGGGTCATTTTATTTGGAATACAAACTACATCTTTTTGGTATTCCTTTGGTTCAGGTAACAACACAATATTGTGCATTTTGTCTTTATTTGCATGGAGAGAGAAACCTGACAGTTGATCTGACCACTTATTTTGAAATGTAGTCCGTGGATTGGAAGCTTTTAGAAGCTCTGGGTTCTGTTTTGAAGTTCCGGTTCTTTTTGGCTCCAGCTTGGCAACAGCTTTGACTGGCCGTTTCGCACCTGCCCTTTCATGTACTCTCTTCGTGTGTTTGACAATATAATCATTTCTAATAGCACCATAGTCACAATACTCACACTGATAAGGAAATATGCCTGTGTGTTTCACCAAATGCCTCTGAAACTCTCCTTTCGTATATGAAATGCAGCTGCAGTGAGAACAAATGAATTTAATCTCCTCGTGTTGAAGGGTGTGCTTTTTGTACTGCAGCGGGTCCTTTGTGGAGAATCGACATTTATCACAATAGTATTTGCCTGGCTTAAAGTTCCTTACCTTAAATTTGTTATTGACAGAACTTGAGAAGTTTTCAGTTTTATTTCCAACATGAGTAGCACTGGGATTATTGCTCACAAAATGAAAATTGGGAGGAGCTGCACCGAGGCTGCACTGGAAGCAGACATACATACCGTCCTTCCCTGTACCCTTCTGCAAATCTTGAAGAGAGATCTTGTGAACACTTTTGCACTTTGCACATGTAGCAATGGTCATCATGGCAGCCTCTGCCTCTGAGCCTTGATACAAAAGGGTTTGTGCTTCTTGTCTATCTGGCCGAGGTGCTCCATTAGCATCAGGCTGTTTGGGTGACATGGTCAATGAATTATGTCCACCGTTCAAGTGTGTAGTGTATAGCTGCTGTCCAATATCCTTCATCTTATCTGCATTTCTAAAAAGAGCCAACTAAAATTCAGAAAGTTTTCACATGATAAAATCCTTAGGAGATATCCTTCTATACAGTTTGTGATGGGTAGGGGCGCAGCTACTTCTTGGGTGCATACTTAATTATCTTTCTTTATATACTGCCACAGTAGGTTCATGATCCCAAAATATGACTGCTTTCAGCTCTCTGACATTCCAGGTAACACTAAAGGAAAACAAAATTATAAAGCATGATTACTACAAGAGTTCAGCTAAGCTATTAACAAACTTATCCTATATTTTAATGGCGTTGGACATTTTATGGTAAATCTCAACATATGATTTTAGATGCATGTTATAACAATAACACAACAGAGTTGGCAAGTAAGCCTAAATTGAAAACATTTTCAAACTCAGCCCCCTATAAATTACTTTAGCCAAATCATGAATGAACACAGATATACCAGGAACAAGTACATCATAGAAGCCATTCAGGACAGCCTTTGATAAGCGAAAGTCATTTTCAAGTGTCAGTGAGCACATCTTTCATAGGTATAATTTCATATTAACTTCACAAAAATGTTATACAGGACACTGTCAGTTCAGTTTTTGAACAAGTTAGTTATCAAGTGGTAGAGCTAGGGCTTTGGCCTGGGGTGTTCACATTTGTTTCTACATTATAGCTTATTATCAGCTTGAATACCAACTCTCTCACTCACACGCTTAATTTGCTTTCATGAGTGCTAAGAAGCCCATAATACTGACAATGTTAGCAAGCCTGCTGCAGCATCTTATTGGGAATCTACTATGTGCTGGGCATTATTCAAAAGTGCTGTAAGGCAGTGAATGAAAGCAAATCAGTCCCTCTCCTGGTGATGCACACACTGCAGAGGGGGAAACAGATTACATATTTGCCAATGGTGGTAAGATACTTGGGAAAAAAGCAAGGCCAACAGGACAGGAAAGGCCACGGTGATGAGGCTGCAGGGCTGGGTATGGAGGTGAGGACAGTCAGAAAAGGCCTCATGCTAAGTTCATGTCTGAGCAGAAACCTGGGGGCAACCACAGTGAGCACTGTGGCTGCTGGAAAAGGGGTGTTTCAAGCAGAGAAAAGGCAAAGATCTGTGGGAAGTGGGCCTGCTGCTCGTGAGGAACAGCAAGGGGAATGGGGAACAGGGGACATGTTCCAGGAAAGGCAATAACCCAGTATTGTACGGACATGGCAGGGGAGAGGCTGGAGCAGAAAGGAGATCACAGATGGCCTGGCCTGGGACACAAGAGGTGCCGAATGTTTTCTAGAGCAAGTAAGCACTCCAATATACACAGAGTAACCTTTTTTTTCTTTTTTCTTTTTTTTTTTTTTTGAGACAGTGTTTCACTCTTGTTGCCCAGGCTGGAGTGAAATGGTGCAATCTTGGCTCACTGCAACCTCCGCCTCCAGGGTTCAAGCAATTCTGCTGCCTCAGCCTCCCGAGTAGCTGGGATTACAGGTTTGCACCACCATGCCCGGCTAATTTTGTATTTTTAGTAGAGACAGGGTTTCTCCATGTTGGCCAGGCTGGTCTTGAACCCCTGACCTCAGGTGATCTGCCTGCCTCAGCCTCCCAAAGTGCTAGGATTACAGGCGTGAGCCATCGCACCTGGCCACAGTGACTCTTTTATATAATCTTTAAAGACACTTATTTTCCCAGAATATGCCAAACTAGGAGCATAACAAAATCCATTCTAGTTTGGAATCTGCTAAAAGCCTTTCTTTCATGACTTAAGAAAGTCACCTAAATCTTCTGAACCTCAGTTTTTCATCTGGCAACAAGAATTAGGAACAATTATCCAATCCCTCCCAGCGCTGCCATGATGATTAGAATGCTAGAGTATAAGAACGCTGGAGTATAAGAGAAGACTTTTGAAATTTTCGAGTCCTTCTCCAAGTGTCAAGAGGCACCCAGAGGGACTCAGTCAGTGTTTGTTCAATGACAATGATGGGTGGCAACACAGGTAGCTTCCTTCTGGCACAATGCTAACAGGCCAAGAGCCATATAAAGGTAGTCTGAAAGACCGATGTGGGGGAGTTTAAAAAAGCCCCTCCACAGGGGCTCAAGAGATACAACAGTAACGCACTCAGATCTGGCGTAAAACCTGCTCTTTGGAAAGCACCAAAATAACACATCATATCTGATGACAAGCTGTATTTTCTTTGGCAGTGTTGTCTTTTCCTACTCTACTTTTGCGAAAGATAGTCACCTTCTTCAAAAGCAATTTCCAGCATGAAATCAAGCCCTCAATTAGACTTGCCCTATCTTAAGTATGCATACAACACTTCGACATCAAGCAGATGGAGGCCTGCAGGGTTGCAGTGGGGGGTTGGGGAAACATCTCTCCCCTCAATGTTCGAACACAGGAAACATACCTGTGTAAGGGGACCATGATTTTGGACAGGACACATGAATGCCTCAAGCTAGCAAACAATACATGGGCAAAGATAAGGCCTTTTACATTACACTGCATTTCTGGTGGAGACAACACAACTTTCAGAGGAGTCATTATGAGAAGCTGGCACACACTTTAATTTCCAAGTTTGCAGAGGCTTTAGTGAAGGAAGACAGAAGTAACTCCCAGGATTTCTGCTGCTCATCAAGTGACCTAAAGCAAGAACTTACCTGTATCTCTTATTATCTATTAAAAAAATGCCCATGACTTTTATGCCCAGTCTGACGCTGCTGATCCTTGAAATCACACACTTTATCATCTAAAGAACGCTGCTATCATCAACATAGTCATGTCAACATTGTTATCCAGGTAAAACGGAAAAGCTGCAACAGCAGCCAGAACCCAAGAAAACCAAAGCCTAAGGAATGAAAAGGCTTAAGGCTGGTGATAAGGGGGATCTGGTCTAGCGTTCTCAACTTGGAAAAGCCTCAGAATCAGAGCAAAAATGGACAATTTCCCAGGCTTCATCTCAAAGCGAGTGAATCTAAGTCTCAGGAGAGAAGGAAGGAAAGGAGATTTTTGTGGCTTGTAAAGGCACCCTAGGTAATCCTGATGAAAAGCCAGCATTCCAAATTACTGGTTGAAGCTTCCGAGAATATTTAAATCCTTAAAACATCTTCTCCAATTGACCATGCAGCTGATAGTTTAATATTGCCATAAACAAAAAACCACTTCCCTCTATAGGCAGCCAATTTTATATTCACATAGTTCTCATTATCAACAATTTACCCTTAAATGAAACAGAAATCAACTTTCCTATAAATTTCCTTGTTCTGCCTTGACTCTGGAGCAACAAAAATAAACTTAATTCCTCTTGATCAACCAGTTACCAATCTGCACATCTCTCATCCTCAGTTCTCAATTCTGTTCCAAAGATTTACATACAAGTTGGTATCTGTTTATGCTCTGATCTACCCGTTTTGTAATACTAGTGTGTGAGAAAGAAACCTGCCTGCCACAATTTGCTTACCAACTATTTCAACATAACACCCTCTATATTAGCCCTAAGAAATTCTCAACTATGTCATGTGACAAGATTCCTCTATTTGAACAATCATCCAAACCAGGATTCCACTGGCTCATTTTCAGTGTTTCAGCCTCTTGCTCAGCCCCCAGGAGTCTTCAAAAATCCCAGAAGGCACTTTTGCCATTTTTCTCTCTAAGTCCTTTCAAAAGTTGGGGGCGGGAAGGTATCATTTATTCTAAAACTGAATACTTGAAAATCTGAGACAGACTGGGCAGCATGATCACGTCCACCAGCAACGAATGGAGAGCATCCCAGCCAAGGAAAGTCCCCAGTGAATACACCAAGCCAGCCAGAACGCATGAGGAAGGCAGAGTCTTAGAGACGCCTCTGCAAAACTTTCTCAGCAGTTATTTTGAATTAAGAATCCATAGGAACAAGTGCCAATACGAAGCATGCAGCCATGATTATTAGCAAATGCAGTGTGATGGGGAAGGCAGGACATCTGGGCCATAAATGAATTATGTCACCTGTTTGAAAGTATCTTCTTGGCTTCTGAACTATGCTCAAGATAATGCAATGTTACCACATTGCCACATCCCTCTGTGCAAGTGAAAAAGATGTGAGGTTTCTTCATAACAAGCAGATGGGAGTTCTCTTTGGCCTTTGTAACCTGTGTGTCTAGTGACAGGGGGAAATGCATCTCAGATGTAATATTCAAAGACAAGGTAAATGGACACAGCCACACAGAAGAATGAAGATGGTTCTGATGTTGGTATTTACACATGGACACTCCTGAGGGACAGCAGGCATATCTGTGTAAAAGGCTCTCAGCCCGTCCCTTCCACACAACGTCCTCCATGGTTCACATCCAAGTATACACTCCTGTGAAGCTGAGTCCTCCTGGCAAGTTATGACTGTGGATGGATGACCAAGGAGTACAAAAGACACTGGAGACAAAGCTGTGCATAGGTATGCTGACACTGAAAGGGTACTCAATAAATCACTATTAACAGCAGGGTCAGTGTTTGCCTACCGTGCAAACTCTCAACATCTGTTGCAAAAGCCTCTGCATTTGGCATCTTAGGACTTTCAGATAGCTTAGGAAAGCTCTCAAAAACAGAGAAAATAATACCATTAATTTTATGGCACAATAAATAAGATGTCCATTTATTAATTTGCCTGTTTTCAAAAAATTATTTAGCAACATACAGTGAGTTTTCTAATGTAGAATGATGTACAGCATGGGCCAAAGATGACTGCCATGCACCAAAGGCGAGTGGCACAGTGTGTCACAGATGTGCTCTCTGGACTGAGTCTTATCTTTCTTCAAAGGAAAGACCTGGAAACAGCCCTGAATGCATTCACTGTTGGTGGGTTTTCTTTTGATTTTGAGCTCATTTGCCCTGTTTTCTCAAAGACTTACTATGGGGACATAAAAACAAAGTATCGAGTTTGGAAGAATCCACATCAGTGACATTGAGGGCTATAAAAAAACATAAAAGACTGTGTAAGTTCCTATTAAAAATGAAGCATTTGACTTCTAAATATTGGAAACATCTAATGCTCAATAGAATTCGAAGAGAAACAACTGGTAACACAGTGTTTAAAGCTAGAGATTCTGGAATCAGATTATAAGGTTTAAAATCCCAGCTCTATCACTTTCTAGATACACAACCTGGGTATGCAAACTGTTTTGATTCCTCACCTGTAAAATGAGATGGAAACAGTACCTACCTACCCCACAGAGTTACTGTGAGAATTAAATGACTGACTTATCATAAGCTGTTAAAAATATTATTTTCCATTTTTTAATTAAAAAAAATACCAATCACATAGTCAGAGGGGCTAAAATACAGTTTTCTTAGCTGCCTAATTAATTGCTGTATTCAGAACATGCCCTGAATCTCACTTTATATTTTAATCTTATTTGTTTGGTTATACAGCCCAAAAGATAATTTACCTCTGTGGCAAAACCACCCACCTAGCTTTAGTGCAAAGGGGCTAACAGCCGTTTATAATTACCATAGAAAAGATGCTCCAAGAGTACTCACTACAATTTAGGTTTATATACAAACTAGTTACTAAACTACCTTTTCCTCAGCCACTTTTCTCAAAGTTCAGCCAAAGTGTGAAATATCCCTGTAGCAAATCAATGTGTTTCTGTGATAAATGTTAATGTGAAAAGGAAAGGTGGGTGGCCAATTATATCACATACATGCTACATGGACCACCACATACATTTCTGTTCATGAGATGCCCACCAAGCTCAGTGTTAGTTGACTGTAACTGCATCGTTTTTGGATGTAGAAGCAAACTTAAGCAGCTCTTTTCAGGAATTCTGACCCCAAAGTCCTCCTTTGAATGTGGCTCTACCATACTCATTGCTGGGGCAGGGTATAGCTGCTGTACCCATGAGGATCACATGAAATGGAGTGGAAAGGTTTACAGTTCCAACTCTGATCCTGTCCCTCATTTTCAGGGTCCTTCAGCAAATAATTTTTCTCTGTGCATTGCCAAGCAAGGAATAATGCTTTACCATCAGCAAACTTAAAGGGCGATCAGGAGATGCAAACTAGATAATATATGCAAAGCATTAAGCCCAATGGCATAGCCACTTAAAAATTATATCTATATTCCTTCTGTCTCTTTTCACCATAGCAAAGGCTTGTCTAGCTTTCCCAGTAACTAAATTTTTAAAACAATTCTACCCCAAAGTGCCCAGTAAACAATTAAAATCGATCAGGAAAAAAAAAAAATCAACATTAGACATCAACTGCCAAAATTTCCCCAGTAGGATGATATTGAGGAAGAAACTCTTGCCTCAGAAAGAGCTTTTTAAGACCATTAATATGAATGTGTGATGGGGAAGGCAGGACATCTGGGCCATAACTGAGTTATGTCACCTGTTTGAAAGTACCTTCTTGGCTTCTAAACTATGCTCAAAATAATGCAACGTTATTACATTGCATTATACTACAAAGTGCTGGGTAAACAGATTTAAAAGAGGAAAAAAATCCATTAAGTGTCATCATCTTTTTGCCAAACTACCTTGCACTGAGATGACTGAATTGCAAATTGATTGCCATCTTGATGACGAAAAATACTTCCAAATGCTGCTGACAAATGTACCCATCCTTTGGATCCTAGATTTCCATCTGAAACCAAGTGTACTGCTTGGGCAGCAGAATGGACCAAGACCAGCTGCAGGAGACAGCCCGATTCCTCTGCTTTTCCAGGTGAAAGCAGCTGAGTGTAACACAGTAGAGAATAATGACCTTGGGACAAGAACAAGGTTCAAAACCTAGGTGTTTGGTTTACTAGCACATGATTTCAAACCTGTTAACCTATCTGAACCTGAATGTTCTCACTCATAAAATGTGAATATTTCTCATTTATACACCTGATGTGAGGATAAACGAGAAAAGGGTGTATGCAAGTGGGAGGTAACTTTATGCTTGGCAAAGAATACATGTTTCGTTAAGAAATCAGTCAATATATATTTTTAAGATGGCTTCACAGGTAGAAGAGTCCAGTAATGTCCAGAGAAGCAGATACTGGTTAGCTTAACAAATGAATCTGATGAGGCAAAGGTATACATCAACATGAGTTCATTAGTCGGCAGGAAGTGAGGGTCTTCTCCCCACCCTGTCTACAGGGAGTATTTTGGAGATTGACTTGACACTGCTGTGCACATCAACTGAGTCTACATCAGAAAACAAAGGAAGTGATATTATAGGCTTTTTCTTAACATTTTAAGAAAAAAATCTTTGTAAAAAAGAATATAGCCAGTATTAGAGTGCTTGATGTCTAAAACTTAAACTTTGTATGTGAAAAAAATGTGAAAGAGCAAATATGCTCGTTAAGCATTAAAAATTATATATGGTAAAAATAAGGTAGTATCACAAAGCATATTACAAAATTTTATGTCATGAAGCACATCAAATGACTTCGGGTCTCTAAAGGTGCTAAAAATGAGACGTGTATTTTCGCATTTCTTTTTTGCCTTAAAAATTTGCAGAAAGAAATGGATTCAGTTTAATAGAACAGTATAATCAAGCACAGAAAAAATATCTCCCATTAAACCAGTAGTTCTTAACCTTGGCTGCATTAGGGCAATTGGCCTGTCATGTGCCCGGGATATTAAACTTATTTTTTAAAGGAGGTCCCTGGGACAGCTGGTCACCCCACTGCACACCAGAATTACTTGGAAGCTTCAAAAATAATGATGTTCCCCACCACCCGCAAGACTCCACTGTAACTGGGGAAGAGGTGGGTATTGGGATTTTTAGAAGCTTCCCAGGTGATTCTCATATGCAGCTATGCCACCAAGGCTGCAAACCACCTGATACTACAGGTGCAGGTGCACTTGGGAATGGCAATAGTAATATCAACATCCTTGTACAAGATTTTATATTCTTGTGGGTGCCTGGAGGTGGGGTGAGGCCACCACCCCTGGGCTGTAATGGGGCAAACAGACAAGCAGACTCAGGGTTCCACCCTTGCCTAGCCCTGTGACCTTGGAAACACCAATGATGCTCTCTGTAAGATGTATAATGAGGTATCTACTTTGTAGATTCTTAGGAATTTGAATGTTCCTGGCACAGTGCCTAGCATAGTGTGAATACAATGAGCACTGCCCAGGACCGTTTTATCCCCACACCTGCTGTGGGCTGCCGTTTTTAAGGAGTCTAACAGAAGATGGAGATAAGTAAATGGGTATGATAAGTAGAGTAGTGAATGTTCTATCAATGATCTGATCAGAGGGCTCTCCCAGTGGCTGGCTGCTTGTCAATCCCGGAGCACCTTGGCCCAAGTCAGATGGAAAGAGTGCCTGCATAAGCAGGTTCCTATGTTACCTCGAAACTTCTCAAAGCCAGCCTTCAGTTATCTGCTTCTTCCCTGATAACAGGTCTGGAGAAGCTATATGGCTTTTTGAAGATCACAGAGTTGATGAACAGCAGCAACTGTGTCCAATCTTACATTCTTTGTTTTCTGCTACCCTGCTGTGTGAAGCTGTGAAATGAAGCCATAGTCAGTATCTCCTGCCACTTGAGCACTGTTCTTACTTCCTGCCTGGAGCCTTGGAGTTGCAGATATAAGTCAAAACCGTGCAAGTCCCACGGGCTCTTCCTTCTCTTTCAGGCCTTCTCTTCTCAGGCGTGGACTGCCATGAGTTTCACAACCTCAGGCCCTGGTGTAGGCTTCTACATCAGAACCCTGGGCGTCAGCAAGGCGCTGCACAAAGAGGCCTGCAACAGAAGCCAAACACTTGGGTTTAAGTCCTGGACCGGCACAGCCTTGGTTTCTCAGAGTGTTGAAGATAAGGGGAATGAACCCCAGAAGTGGTTCTCAAGCAGGGGTGTATGGCAAAGTCACCCACGGAACTTAAAAAGGATTCCCAGGACTCACATGCAACCTAGCAAATCAGGTTACCATTTCCTAGGGTGGGGCTCAGGCATATGGTTTAAAATTCTTCCTAGTTGATTTTGATGCCTCCCCACCCTCACCCCATGATGACAATGTTTAGACTGGCTGATCTGTAGCTGCTTTCACTCCAAGGATGAATCCTGGAAATTGCAGTTAGCTGGGTTTGCATAACAAAGAAAATGCAGTAGACAGCAGGCAGTTTGAGAACAATCATGACTGGGGAAACCCTCCCTGGTAAGGATGTTGTTTATCATGATCAATAGCAAAGGGTTTGGCCAAGGCAGGCACTCAGTAAGGTTCGTACTGGTTGAAAGAATGACTGAATGAATGAATGAAAGAGCAGCCTTCACAGAGACAAAAATAAAATGTTCTTTGTTCTTCCTTTTGCACAGAAACTGGCCCCGATCCCCTTACTTAAAGGCAAATAAATCTCCAGAAATCTAAATGGATTTTTTTAATTGCCATTTTGCATTTTTAAAATCTTCAGATTGGGCATAATACATCAGAAAGGAGTCCCAATAAATAAAGGAATGCCATCCTTTGTCTGCTCTTTTCAAATTGCATTTGCAATGAATGTTATCAGCATAGCAAACTGTCTACGTACAAAAGTGTTATTTTTTAAGGCTAAATTTGATCCAAGATGAAAGTAATTTTTAAAAATTGCATCCTAGGTTAAAGATATCAATATCACACAATTTTAAAAAAGAACTATTTGTATTCTACTCAAAGAGACAACAGTATGTAACATTGGTTTCTAAAACAATATTTTCTGAACCCTTGGCTGTGTACTGACATCACACGCTGGGCTGAACTTTGCATATGTGACTCAAGAGAGAGAAAAGAGATGCATTCCCATCCTCAGTCTCTGCTCTACTGTAGAAGAGTACTGCAAGCTTCTGGAGACCCAGGTTTGTCTTAATTCTTGGTGATTTCAAGTCTAAACTTAGGATGGTTTAAGGATACTAACACAACACTAGAGTTTAGCTACGTAGATTTCTACTTTTAAATAGGACATAATGCTCAGTATTTTTTTTTAATGTTACGTTGATAAATCGTTCATTATTCCAATTTTTAAAGTCAGAGGTATTTCAACGGGATACATTAACTACCCAACTTATAAACACTTAAGTGTTTTCTCCCGTTCGCTCTTTTGGCTTTTCCTTTCTGGTTAAGAAACTTTCATTGTCTTGAACCCTGCAATTTCTTGGCTTTACAGAGCCCCAAACCCCAAAGACACCAAAGTAAGACGGGCAGGCTGGGATGGGGAGGTCCCACAATGACATCAGCATGTGGAACAATTCAAACCTTCACCATCTCTTCTCAACCTCCTATGTCCTCGCCCCCCCGCAAAAGATGCGCAGGACCTCGATGGACGAGCCCACCCCTGACCCTCTCAAGGAAAGACAATGCCAGGCTGGTTTTCGAGTTTATTGTCGGCACGCTCCCCCGATGGCAGGCAGCATCCGAGGCGAGCGCGCCTGAGCCTGGGCGCTCGGAGGACGAGGCCGGGTGCATCGGGCGCATCGTCGTCTCCCAGGCGCGTCCCGCTCGCCGCGAGGTAAGGCCGGGGTTCTTCCAACCGAAGAAAACCAAAACCGTCAACGCTCAGCTCCGAGGCCCGCAGGAGGCTTTAAAAATGGCCTCCTGACGACACTTCCTGCTCGGCGCGGACGGTAGGAGCCCTCGGAGGAGGCATCCTTCATAACGCTGGGGGCGGGGAGCGCAGGCCGGGCCAGCGGCGCCACACGAACGGCCCCGCGGGACGCCGCCACCCCCGCCTCGGTCGCCCCTGCGCGTCGGGCGAGTCCGCGGCGTCGCGGCGCACAAAGGCGAGCTAGGGGCGCCGGGCCGGGGCCGGACCCCGACCCCAGGCCGGGCCCGCGTCCCTGCTCAACGCGCGCCAAGCCGCGGCCCAGGCCCCCACCCCAGCCGGTGCCCCACGCCCACCAGCCGGAGCCCGCGTTCGGCCTTCCCGGTGCCGCTTGCCACGACGCCAGCCCTCAGCGCGGGCACGCGGGGCCGCGGCCGCTCCACCCGCCCCGGCTTGGCCCCGTCAGGCCCCCGCCCCGTGCGGCCCCACGACCCGGCCGCAGCCGACGCTTCAGTCACGTACACGCGGATCCGGGGGCCCTCGACCTCCCGCTCAGCTACTTACCCGGCAGGCCGGATTCGGGTGCCAGGTCCCGGCGAAGGGGCGTCTACACCGCCGGCCGCAGACCGCCGGCGCCGCGCCCGCTGTAGGTCCCTACCCGGGGGGCGGAGCCCGCGCCAGCCCCGCGCGTGCGCAATGTGAAGCGGCGGCGCGGCTCCAGCGAGGTCGGCGCCTGAGGTCTCTAAGGCTGCGCCCTCCCCCGCCGGGCTTCTAAGCTGTCCAGAGCCGGGAGCCTCAGACCCAGCCGAGCCCCACTTCTGGGCTTAGAGCTTGACCTAAGGCGTTCGCACCGTAGCGAGCGAGGTCCACACTTAGCCATGCCGCAGGCAAAAGAAGGATTCGGCTTCGGTCCTGGCCCAGTCTGCCATCCCAGGGCGCCTGCCTGGTACCGGGTCCCGCGGAGGGCGGCCTTGGCGCCTGCCCCCCTGGAGCCTGCAGTCCTGCAGCGGGTGAGTGAAAGCGAGAGAAAAGGAGCTCAGGTCCTCAGCCTCCAAACTCGTCCTTCTTGGAGAGCTTCAGTGAAGGAGATGGCCTTGAAGTCCTGGGTACAAATCCTGACTCTCCCTACTCCTTTACATCTTAGCTGTTGGACCTTGGCGAGAAAGTCCCCTGACCTCTCTCAGTGTCTTCATTTCTGAAGACGGGGAAGGTCGTATGTGAGGCGCAAAGCCTCCTCTAGCAGTCGGGCGTTGTGAGGGTCAGAGGGGACAATGAGTGTGGGAGTCTGGAGAGGGTGTGAGCTCCTTTAATGCCAGAGTTTCTTTCCTGCCTCCTGGACTTCGATGCTATTTTGGGCGAGCCAACTGCCCTCTAGATACACCTCCATCTACGATCTGGAAGGAAGACATATTTAGAATAGAGCCTCTAAGAGGAAAGAAGAGGACCATATTGCCAGGTCCCACATAATCAGTGACTCCCCACAAAGTGAAACTGCTCTCCAGCAAGGGCAGGTTGAGGCATGGGAGCAGCGTCACTGGGAAGTACGGTTTCTTTGGGATGAACAGCTAACGTTTATTTCAAAGCTCTGGAAGGGGGGCGGGGGGGGGCGGGGCAAGGCTGGTTTCCATCACCTTCCTGTTGGCGGCCAGAGGTCGGCGTGCACGGACAGCGGCCAGTATGCTGCACGGAGATGTGGGGCTGGGCAGTAGTGCCACACGGAGAAGCACAGTTGAAGAAGACAGGCTCAGCCACAAGTCCAGCAGCTGGGCAAAACCTCCGCCACTGAAACATCAGGAGCTGGGCAGAGAAAATAGCAGCCTAGAGGGCAAATCCTTCTGCCTGCCCTAGGCTGCAGTGCTCCTAACCTCGGTCCTGATCAGGGAGCTGCTAGGCTCCTGGTTTTCTATCTCCTAGGGCTCAGAAAAGCTAAGGAACCTCTTCTCAGAAAAACACATTTATGTGCAGATAGCTCCTGTCAGAGAGAATATGCCAGAGAGTTCAAAGTCTCCCTCAAGAGTAGGGTCAAGTTGGGAAAGGCATTGAGAATCCAAACTAGCAGCCACTGCCTAAAAATCTCTAGTGGCAAAAAGAGCCACATCAGGAAAAACTATTAATTCTGAGTATTGGAGAATCTGAGGTCTAGACATTAGAAAATTTTCCTAAACTTTATAAGGAGAGGCAACTCTCCTTATAACTTCTACTCATGCATCACAGTTCTGCCCTATTAAGTCACACAGAATTGATGTAAGGTACCTGTGGGTCTCCTGGGAGTTTTTCTGAAGTGAGAACTGGTTATAAATCCCAGTTCGGCCACATAGAAGTTGTGAGCCTGTCTGAACCTCAGTTTCTCATGTAAAATTCAGTGAAAAATAGGTCCTTCCTCCCAAGGGGGTTGTCAACATTAAACAAGAGAAAGCAAGTCAGGACTTATCACAGTCCCTGGCAGATAGAAGTGACTTAACTTACTCTTCAGTAGCCCAAATTCAGGGAGATGAAATGCTTTGTGGAGTGTCTGGAAATGGAGTGTTTACAGCCTGAAAAAGGGTCAAGGAAAAATAGAAACTACTTCAGCAGAAACCTTTAAGGCTGATGTCCCTAAAAGTCTTTTGATGCTTGCAAATGTGAATCATCACACATTCCCTACACATGTCTGCCCTTCATGTCTTCTTCCCCACCCCCCAGCTTAGTTTGCCTAAATTCCATGGATCACTTCTCTCACGAGTTGAATTATGCTTCCCAGAAAAATACGCTGAAGCGCTAATATCCCCCACCCCCAACTTATGGATATGACCTTATTTGGAAACACGGTCTTTACAGATGTAAGACAAGGTCATTAGGGTGGGTCCTTATCCAATGTGAATGGTGTCCTTATAGGGGACACCATTCTGTGTCTCTGTGAAGAGACACAGAGAAGAAAATGCCATGAGAAGACACGGAGACACACAGGGAGAAGAAGCCATGGACAGAGGCCGAGATTGGAGTATACAGCCACAAGCCAACGACTGTCGGAAGATGGAAAAGGCAGGGAGGATCCTCCCCTAGAGGGTTCAGAGGGAGCATGGCCCTGTGGACACCTTGATTTCAGACTTGTAAGCTGACAGAACTGTGAGACAATACGTTTGTTTGGTACAGCCACCCTAAGAAATCAATGCACCCTCCTAGTTATGACTACCTAATGTAGGAGAGAAGAAGGAAGACGTGAACCAGCCGTTGAGTATAAGATTTGGGAGCCAACGTTCATTCATTCATTCATTCATTCAACAAAACATGTATTGGGCTGGGTGCGGTAGCTCATGCCTGTAATCCCAGCACTTTGGGAGGCCGAGGCGGGCGGATCACCTGAGGTCAGGAGTTCAAGACCAGCCTGGCCAACATGGTGAAGCCCCCGCCTCTACTAAAAATACAAAAATTAAGTGGGCGTGGTGGCGGGCGCCTATAATTCCAGCTACTCAGGAGGCTGAGGCAGGAGAATTGCTTGAACCCAGGAGACGGAGGGTGTAGTGAGCCAAGAAGGAGCCACTGCACTCCAGCATGGGCAACAGAGCGAGACTGTCTCAAAAAAACAAAAAACCAACCATGTATTGAATGCCCATTCAGTGCAGGCACAGGGTAGTGCTGAGGCTAGAGGAATGAGGAACAGGGTAAGGCTCAGCCCTCAGGGAACATTCATTTCCTGACCACAAGCCTTACAAATGCAATGACGGGGACTTGGGAGATGAGCTGTAAGCCGTGAGTAGGAAGCTGCCACAAGAAGATGGAGAACAGGGAAGAGGAGAGCATGTACAAAGGCCCTGAGGTGGGCGCTTTTGAGGAAGAAAAGGAAAGGCAGCGTGGATTTAGATCATTCTAGGCACCTACAAACTGTGATCTTAGAGAGCCCTTCATCAAATTCTGCCAGTGGGGAGCTTGGGGCTCAGAGAAAGGCCTCCATGAGCTTTCCATGATCATCCTTTCTCTTGCTCTGAACTTCCTTCCATGCTTCATTACCCAGTTTTATATTCTCTCTGGCCTCTAACACCTCCGAATATTATGACTTGACAAAAACAGCACCATCCGTTGGAAAAGGGCCAGGTCTTTAACACCCAGGTCAGAGCACAGACATGTCGATCTCAGACACTTCAAGACTTTATGCATGGACAGGAGATCCCAGGAAGTGGATTTTTTTTTCTTCTAAAACATTTCAGAAGTTTCTAGTAACTTCCTTGAGCCTTAGTTTGCACATCTGTAAAGGAGGGATAAAGGCCCCCCAAGCTCTGATAAGACAGCCCCGGTTCTCAAGCTTACCTCGCCTCACAGTCCTGGGGTGTAGGAGGTTAAGGATGTAGAGCCCGAATCCCGAACTCATTTGCCATCCTTCCAGCTGTGTGGCCTTGGCCAAGTTACTGCCAGTCTCTGAGACGTTTTCTCAACTGCAAAACCGGAGTAACTGGAGCAACCTTTCGTGGAGGGTGTCAGGCGCTGGAGCGTGGCTAAGGCAGGGACCACGTCCCAGCCGCCCTTTCCCGCCCTGCGGCACACACCCCATCTCTTGGCTCTCGGAAGAGCCCGCACACTCAGCTTGGCCGCCGCGGCTGCCGCGGAAGCGCGCAGTGAGGTTGGTGGGGCCACGAGCGGCGCGCTGAGCATGCGCGCCCGATAGAGCCTCGAGAGGCGCCGGGCCGCGCCGCGCTGCAGTACTGCCCGCGGCCTGCAGCGTCGCTGCGCGCCCGGCTGGCGCAGCTCCGCGTGTAGAGCTCTACCCCGCGCGGCGGGCGGTGCAGCTCCGCGCTCAGCTGGTCGCCCTCGCTCCAGCTCGCCCCGCGCTTCCGAGAATCGGGAATGTAATGTTTTGTTTTTACATTCCAATTTGCTCCCTCCCCAGGCTGGCGTGGAATCCGAGGGTTCGTGATGACTGCAGCTCTTCGCCCCTCCCACTGTGTTCCCGCCGCCTCTGGGCTGAAAGCGCTACCAGGACCCGTGGCGCGTGGGCTTTGTTCTTCATTAAATCCTTGGGACATAGCAGGAGCATGGTGCCCGGCACAGAACAGGCTTGGCTTCCACGGCCCATCCAGGCGGAGCCGTCAGCGTCCCTTGCCTAGATCAGAGTTCTGGAAAGCGGAGAGGGGGACAGGGGCCGTTCCCCAGATCGGTTCCGGAGGACATAGATCAGAACCAGAGAGGGTGCATTTAGAAACTCATTGCAACCTGACAAAGCTGCAGCGTTGTAGCGCGGGGTCAGCAACAGGAATTCGGGTTGGGTGGAGTCGGACTCAGGGAGTGGTCGCTTGTGCACAGAACTGTGTAGACTCGAATAGGCTCGAAAAGGATAGGCGTGGGGGCAAGACCTAGTCCTTCACCACAGGTACATCTAGGCGGCCGCGAGGGTCTCCTGGCTCATTTTCCTGCATCCACTGGCCTCCCACCCACACTGCGACATCCAGAGTGGTCCTTACACAAAGCAAAGTGAATTAAGTCATTCCCCTGCTCCAGAGTCCTTGCAGCCTCCAGTCCTACAGGATGCGCCCCTGCATGCCTGCCAGGTCGTCTTATACCCTCTCCGCATGGTCTTGCAAAACTGACTCCGCTCTGCACCGCTGATGCACTAGGCTTCTCTCGGGAAAGACCTTTGCACGAATTATGCCTGCCTAGGGTATCTCTTTCTCCTCTCAACTCAAAAATCACCTTCTCAGAGGCCTTTCTAACCATTTCAGTACTCCTCATTCTGTCACATCCCTGTGTTTTATGTTCTTCATAATGAACTGAAACTATTTGTTGTATGTTTTCTTGGGTCTTTTCATTTTCCCCTACTTGGAAGTAAGCTACTGTCTGTCTTGTTCACCCTTAGATTCCCAGCGCCTAAGGCAGAGGCCTGACACTTATAGGCACCCATTATAGTTGAGTTCCCATTTATTAATTCAAGCAAAAACTGTGGTTTGGATCACCAAAGCATGAAACCCTACTTGGAATCTCAGGGTTTGGATATTAGCACTTAACTATTCATCCACTCCTTCATCTCTAAATTTTCTTGTCAGAGAAAATCATGGAAATAATGATAGTATCTGCCTCATGAGGTTTCCATGAGGATGAGATGAGTTACTTTTTGTAGAAGACTCATGTTGAGAGACATTTATGATTGCATCAGTTAGGATGGGCTGGGTTACACTACGGTAATAAAAAAATCTCCCAAATATCAGTAGCTTAGAAAGACAAAGATTTCTTTTCACTTACACTAGATCTCCATCAGGGATTGGTTGAATACTCCTTGCTATCTTTAGTCCAGAAACCAGACTTACCAAGCAGACACCAACTGATGTGTGGTCAGTTGTCAAGGCAGAGGGAAGAAGAGCTTGGCTTAACAGAGCACTGATTCTTAAGACTTCCAACCAGACGTGCAAATGACTTCCACTCTCATTTAACTAGCCAAAGCAAGTCACATGCCCCCTCATAACTGCAAAGAACAGAGGAGTGCCATCTTACCATGTGCCTTGGAGAACTGGACATATTTTCTAGATGGTAACAGCTATTGTTACTATTCATTCTAGAAGTCTTCCAGTATACTGTGATGTCCACAAACATCATGAACGACAAAACTCAGGGAAGGCTGAGCTTATGTGGATATTCAGCATGGATTTTTTTTTTCCTGTTCTTGGACAGAGCCCAACATTCTTGCTTTATGCTGAAGGAGTGTGTTAGTGACAGGTGTCTTGGGGTTCACTTGTTCTCTCTTCGCAAAATCTGGATAGCACTAGGTAGTACTAGATGGTGAGGCCCATTGGAAGAAAAATAGTCTATTTTGCTCTCCTTTTGTATACTGAGATTCTACTTCAATGGCTGGCACAATATTTACTGAATCAATGACTATTTGGTAAGTATATCTTTTTTTTTTTGAGTTGGAGTCTTGCACTGTTGCCCAGACTGGAGGGCAGTGATGCGATCTTGGCTCACTGCAGCCTCTGCCTCCCAGGTTCAAGTGATTCTCTGCCTCAATCTCCTGAGTAGCTGGGATTACAGGCGTCCACCACCACACCCAGCTAATTGTTTTGTATTTTTAGTATAGGCGGGGTTTCACTATGTTGGCCAGGCTGGTCTCGAACTCCTGACCTCATGATCTGCCCACCTTGGCCTCCCAAAGTGCTGGAATTATAGCTGTGAGCCACCGCACCCAGCTGCAAGTATGTCTTGAGTTGGAGTCTTGCACTGTTGCCCAGACTGGAGTCCAGTGATGCGATCTTGGCTCACTGCAACCTCTGCCTCCCAGGTTCAAGTGATTCCCCTGCCTCAGTCTCCCGAGTAGCTGGGATTACAGGCGTCCGCCACCACACCCAGCTAATTGTTTTGTATTTTTAGTAGAGGTGGGGTTTCACTATGTTGGCCAGGCTGGTCTCGAACTCCTGACCTCGTGATCTGCCCACCTTGGCCTCCCAAAGTGCTGGGATTATAGCTGTGAGCCACCGCACCCGGCCGCAAGTATGTCTTATCTCACTAGTAAGGGGATGACAGCCCTGAAAATTTATCTTTCCAGTTTATCCAGGAACCCTGTAAAGAAAAATGTAAATGATTCATTTATTTAGCAAATAAGCAGGTTGAGAACATTGTTACATCAACATCTGCCACTGGAATTTGTCTTGGGGAGAAACCATTTTTATTAAGAAAAATAAAATTCCAGAGCTTGCCTTGGAGACCTCATTTCCCAGACCTAAAGCAGAGTTTACTCTTTATTCAGAACAGCATAAGGAGAACAGCATTAGGAGAACAGCATAGCTCCCAGGAATTTTTCTTTTCTTTTCTTCAACTTTCACTTTAAGTTCTGGGATACATGTGCAGGATGTGTAGGTTTGTTACATAGGTAAACGTGTACCATGGTGGTTTGTTGCACAGATCATCCCATCACCTAGGTGTTAAGCCCAGCATCCATTAACTATTCTTCTTGATGCTCTCCCTATACCCATTGACAGACTCCAGTGTTTATTGTTCCCCACCATGTGTACATGTGTTCCCATTATTCAGCTCCCACTTACAAGTGAGAACATGCAGTGTTTCGTTTTCGTTCCTGTGTTAGTTTGCTGAGGATAATGGCTTCCAACTCCATTCATGTCCGTGCAAAGGACAGGATCTCATTTCTTTTTATGGCTGCATAGTATTCCATGTGTACATGTACCAGATTTTCTTTATGCAGCCTATCATTGATGGGCATTTGGGTTGATTCCATGTCTTTGCTATTGTGAAGAGTGCTGCAGTGAACATATGCATGCATGTATCTTTATAATAGGATAATTTATATTCCTTTGGGTACATACCCAGTAATGGGATTGCTGGGTCAAATGACATTTCTGCCTCTAGGTCTTTGAGGAATCGCCACATTGTCTTCCACAATGGTTGAATTAATTTACACTCCCACCAACAGTGTAAAAGTGTTCCTATTCCTCCGCAATCTCACCAGCATCTGTTCTTTTTTGACTTTTTAGTAATAGCCATTCTGACTGCCGTGAAATGGTGTCTCATTGTGGTTTTGATTTGCATTTCTGTAATAGTTAATGATGTTGAGCTTTTTTTCATGTTTGTTGGCTAAGTGTATGTCTTCTTTTGAGAAATGTCTTTTCTCGTCCTTTGCCCACTTTTGAATAAGGTTGTTTTCTTCTTGTAAATTTGTTTAAGTTCCTTGTAGATTCTGGATAATAGACCTTTGTCAGATGGATAGATTAGAAAAATTTTTTCCCCTTCTGTAGGTTGTCTGTTCACAGTGATGATAATTTCTTTTGCTGTGCAGAAGCTCATTAGTTTAATTAGATCCCATTTGTCAATTTTTGCTTTCTTTGCTATTGCTTTTGGCATTTTCGTCATGAAATCTTTGCCTGTGCCTCTGTCCTGAATGGTATTGCCTAGATTTTCTTCTAGAGTTTTTATAGTTTTGGCTCCCAGGAATTTGAGGTTAGGAAAACTTGAGAGAAAAGTTCAGAGTAGAGAAAGCACACTAAGGTGAAAGGTGTTCTAGATAAATTTCCAGAAGTTAGGTGGTCACAGACTTTTAAGAATAAGCAATATAATAAATTGTTTTTTCACTGTTTCCCTAACTCTTTAGGAAAAGTCTGATACATACAATGTAGTGATCGTAGTTATGTTGGAAGCTGCCAGGTTTTACCCAATATGTGTTCTCTTTTTCCTTAACAGAACCCCGCTTTTAGCTAGATATATGGACACCATGGGCCTTTAAGCCTCTTTTAGAAATACTCTGTGAAACATTGCTAGACAACCCACCAAAACATATAATTAGTTTAAGGTTGCAGTGGTAGCCCAGTCTGGTAGTGGTTACCCTAAATCTGTCTCTCCTCTTTTTTCCTTAATTATGACCTTCCTACAATTTCTTACTGGGCATGTAGCTATTCAGAAAAAAAGACTGGGCCAGGCTGGGTGACTGACACCTGTAATCCCAACACTTTGGGAGGCTGAGGCAGGCGGATCACTTGAGGCCAGGAGTTCGAGACCAGCCTGGCCAACACGGTGAAACCCCGACTCTACTAAAAATACGAAAATTAGCCGGGCGTGGTGGCGCATGCCTGTAATCCCAGCTACCCGGGAGGCTGAGGCAGGAGAATTGCTTGAACCCAGGAGGTGGAAGTTCAAGCAATTCTCCTGCCTCAGCCTCCCAAGTAGCTGGGATTACAGGTGGGCATCACCACACCCGGCTAATTTTTGTATTTTTGGTAGAGGCGGGGATTCACCGTGTTGGCCAGGCTGGTCTTGAACTCCTGACCTCAACTGATCTGCCTGTCTTGGCCTCCCAAAGTGCTAAGATTACAGGCATGAGCCACCACACCCGGCCTAGAAAATGTTAATAACAGAAAAATATAATAAAAATAATGCTATGCCCAAAATATGTCAAATATGTTATCTTTAGTTAAGACTGAGTGCATAAGTGACAGGACCCCATGCAAAATGAATATGTGGGGTTCCTTGTTCAAAATATCATTAATCATGTAAAGACATTGACCATAGAGCATTAAACCAACCATGAGGTCCCTGTAAGTGTGGGGACTTGTGTGATTGCACAGATCACATGCCCTTGAAGCCAGCCCTGTCTTCAGTTAAGTCTTCTTATTGGAAAGCCAACTGCATTACTTTCCTATGGCTGCTATAACAAATTACCACAAAGGTGGTGGCTTTAAACAACACACATTTATTATCTTATAGATCTGGAGGCCCGAAGTCAAAATGAGCTAAAATCAAGGCGTTAGCGTAGTTGGCTCCTTCTGCCAGCTCTAGGGATGAGCCCATTCCTTGTGCCTTCCAGGTTCCCAAGGGAGCTGGCGTTCCTTGTCTCCTGGCTCCACATCGCATAGCCTTTTTTCCTTTGCTTTCTTTGTCACATTGCCTTCTCTCTGACTCTGACTCCTGTACTCCACTGTGTTAGTCCATTCTTGCATTGCTGTAAGGGAATACCTGAGGCTGGGTAATTTGTAAAGAAAATAGGTTTATTTGGCTCATAGTTCTGTAGGCTTTACAGGAAGCATGGCACCAGCATCTGCTTCTGGTGAGGCCTCAGGAAGTTTCCAATCATGGTAGAAGGCAAAGGAGAGTCAGCATGTCACATGGCAAGAGCTGGGGCAAGAGACAGAGGAAGAGGTGCCAGCTTCCTTTAAACAATCAGATCTCATGTGAACTAACACAGTGAGAACTCACTCATCATGGAGAGGATGGCACTAAGCCATTGCTAAGGGATCTGCCCCCATGATCCAATACCTTCCACCAGGCCCCACCTCCAGCATTGGGGATTACATTTCAACATGAGATTTGGAGGAGACAAACATCCAAACTATATCACTCTTTTACGAAAACCCTTGTGATGACCTTAGACCCATGTGGATAATGCAGATAATCTCCCCATTTTGACATCCTTAGCTTGATTACATCTGCAAAGTTCTTTTTGCTACATAAAATTTCAGAGATTAGGGCATGGAACTCTTTGGAGGGCCATTATTCAGCCTGCTATACCAATAGAACCCTCTTTTTAAATGCCCAATGTGCTTTTGCTTACCAAAGCAGCCAAGACAGATAGTTCCATGAAATCACAGAGTTGGAAAGTAATTCAACTTCTCTAGACACGGAAATTTCCAACTAAATAGCTCGTGGTCATACAAACTATAAACTTGTTTCTAAAATGGAACTTTTTTTTCTGCCCACCCCACTAGTCCTGTCAACACTTCTGAATGCCCTATATAGAGATGTGTTTCAAAGATCTATTTATTTATGGAAGGCAGAAACTTTAGAGTCATCCTAAATGATTTCCTCTCCCTCATATGCCACTTCCACTCTCACCCCCACTTCTGATGAATCACCAAGTAGTATGTATAACCTCAAAAAATTTCTGTAATCTGTTTCATCCCACCATTGTCAAGTTTGGTCTTCATTATCTCTTCTACCAGTAGCCCTGCCTCTATTATCTCTCCATTCCAATACATCTTCTAAAGATCTGTAAAGGAATATTCCTTACAGCACTGACTAAACACCAGAGAATTGGAAATACCTTAAATATCCAGAAATAGAGAACCATACTCATGGTATAGTCATAAAATGGAATCTCATACAGCATGGAAATGAATTAGATTATGCACCTCAAAATAGATATCAAAAATATGATGTTGAGTCAAAAGCAGGTTGCAGAATATACGTGCATTGTAATTATAATTTTTTGTTTTATCTTTTTTTGTTCTTTTCAAAAAAGTTTTTATTATTTTCTGCATGTATTATAATTATATATAGGTTGATAGATACAATTATATATTGTTTGTTGTATTATATAATGTGTATATATAATTAGAGTACTATTTTATGTGTTCAACTTTATACACACATATGTATATGTCTGTAATCACATAAATGTATGTGATTATATATGTATGTGATCTATACTTAAATAAGAGTACTATTTTCCTGTAATCCCAGCACTTTGGAAGCTGAGGCGGGTGGATCATCTGTGGTCAGGAGTTCGAGACCAGACTGGTCAACATGGTGAAACCCCACCTCTACTAAAAATACAAAAATTAGCTGGGCGTGGTGGCACACACCTGTAGTGGCAGCTACTCGGGAGGCTGAGGCAGGAGAATTGCTTGAACCTGGGAGGCAAGGGTTGCAGTGAGCTGAGTTCGTGCCACTGCACTCCAGCCTGGGGGACAGAGCGAGACTCTGCCTCAAAAAAAAAAAAAAAAAAGTACTATTCTACATTTTGCTATATGCACACATATCACATATATATACTTACTTGTGTATGAAATTAACCACATAAAATAGTACTCTTATTTAAGGATAATACATATGTAGTAAAATACACAAATATTCATCAAAATGGTCATCACAAAATTCAGCATTGTGGTGTTCTCTAGGAGAGAAGGAGGACAATGTGGCGTAGCAGAAAGACAGAGGTGACTTCAAGTATATCTTCATGTTTCTGTTTTATTTTGTAAGAAAAGGAGGAGATTTAAAGCAATATGGTAAGACATATTATCTAAAGCTGGGTAAAGACTATGTGGATAATTGTTAAGTGCTGTGACGATATTTTGAAATGCCTTACAGTCAAAAAGGGAATAGAGTGCCTCAAGAAGCATGAAATCCACATGCAGACTTTCAGGGATCTCTCAACATAAGTAGTGACTCCACCAGATCAACCCAAAGCAAAGCTTGCCAGTCATTGGGCAATGCTGTGTACCCTAATCTCCCATTGGCTTTTGATGAACTCATTATACTATGCAGAAGTCAAGCAAGGATCACCAGACATTTGAGGAAACACTCCCATTTGAAAGCTAGAGAACAAATGACCTCAGATGAAAAAGAAATCCTAAGTGGCATCCTCAGAAAGATTAGAGAACACAAAGCATTCATAAAGTGCAAGATTCTATAGAAAAGGGACAACCAGAAGACAATGAGATAAAGAGTCATGGAAATATGTACATTTTGGGAGATAAAGTCAAAGAAATCTTCCAGAAAGTAAATAGAAATGGAAGAAAGGTAGAAAATATGAGAGAAGAGATTGAATGATGGAGAAGATCAATCCAGAAGTTTCAATACCTGAATAATAATATAGTCATGATGATGATGATAGAAACAGACAGTGTAAAAAAAAAAGAACAAAAAGATAACAAAAACAAAGTCCAGAATTGAAAAGCATGAATATCTGCATTGAAAGTCTGCATTTATTGCACAGAACAATAAATATGTATATATCCATATCTAGATACAGCATCACAAATGATAAAGACAAACTCTCTAACAGTTTACTTATAAAGGAAAGAGAAACAGGCATCAGAATTTTCACCCACACTGAGCTAAGAAGACAACAGAGCTCTTCATTCAAAGGTTTGGAGAAATATTATTTTCAACCTAGAATAACCCACTGACCGAGTGTGATGAATGAAAAAGATATTTTCAGGCTATAAGGCTTCAGAAAGCTTACCTCCTACACTACTGTTTCTTAGTAAATTACTTGAGATATTTTCTGGCAAAAAGAAAGTAAGTAAATAAGCCAAAGGATTCTAGTATCCAGGACTTTAATACAGGAAAGAGAAAAGGCATGAGGGAAAATCACAGCATGACCCCTGGGGAGCAGGTATAGATACCCATGCCGATGACCACTGGAGGAAGAACATGTCTGCTGGTAATTTGCCGATTGTGAGAGAACAACGGGAGCTTTTTAGAATACTCCATTTAATAAAGACATTGGAAAAATTTGAAAATATATTTCTGTTTAGTAATTAAGAAAAACCTGTATGTAGAAACTCCCCATGAAAATTAGAAATTCAACAATAGTTTCGTATGCTTATGTTTGTTTATTTATTTGTTTTTTGAGACAGAGTCTCACTCTTGTCACCCAGGCTGGAATGCAATGGCGTGATCTCGACTCACTGCAACCTCCGACTTCCAAGTTCAAGCGATTCTCCTGCTTCAGCCTCCTGAGTAGCTGGGACTACAGGCGCCTGCCACCATGCCTGGCTAATTTTTTGTATTTTCAGTGGAGACTGGGTTTCGCCATGTTGGCCAGGCTGGTCTCGAACTCCTGACCTCAGATGATCCGCCCACCTCGGCCTCCCAAAGTGCTGGGATTACAGGCCTGAGCCACCGCACCCGGCCAGTTTCACATGCTTATAATTAAAATAATGTAACTACTTTGACTTCCACTTTTATAATCCACATAATGAAAAAAGAGGCAATGATTTACTTATGCTAAAGAGTAGAATACGCATGTTCAGCCTTGAAGATGTAGAAGTAGAGAATACAGAGGCAAGAGATGGAAGGGAAGAGGACTGAAGGAAAGGCATTGGGCAGAGGATTATCTTACAAAGCCAGGAGCAAAAGATGCTGTGTCTATAATGAAAAAAAGAAGTTAAAGTTTGAATATCTTATTTCAACTTGCAAAGGCAACCAAAAGAGAAAAACAAAGAGAAATAATTGTATAAAATAATTTCATGGAGGGGAAGTGATGATTCACATAAAAGAAGCAATTCTGTCTATCATAGCAGAATAGAGAATTTCTAAAATTGATAAATCAAAAAAAGAACATTATGCAAATATTATTTAGCCATATGGAGCTAATTATCCTATGTGATAGCTTGAAGAGTTAAAAGTGGAATTAATTAAAAGACCCTTGAATAATGTCTGCTTGGCATTGTAGCAATCTTCAATCAATACTCATCAAATGAACCAATGCTAAAGAAGAGATTTAGTAGTAGACTATTGCATTTTGTCTTCCCATTCCATTTAATGTTCTGACCATATTCATGGATGGCTTTGAAAAAATATCTGTCATTATTTATCAGTACTTTTAAAGAATTCATTATGTTTTTTTTTTAAAAAAAAATCATGCTTTGGTTTGGGAATACAATTTATATAAAATACAGATTAAAATGCAAATTACATTATACAACACTGAAAATACACTGTTTTCATGATGAGTTATTTAGAACGCTAGTTTTTTTCCACTTAAAATTAAGTGGTTTCTTATCTCTAGTTTTCATGACTTTATTTCTAAATGATAAGAAAGAATTTCATGCAGAGGTATTTGCAAACACTTCTCTGCAAATAAAACACTCTTGGTGTAGATAGTCTTTGCTTCCAAAAATCTCAAAGCCAAATTGGATAAAATGATAATATAGGATATAATTTCTCTTTGTATTTTTTAATTGCTGGAGAAATCTTGATCTACTACATATGAATTTGGATCACATACCTGGAACTCAGGTAGCTAGAAAAGTTACCTTGATGCTTGAAAATGCTGAAAATTGTCGTTTTTTTACTTCCATTTTCTTGCATCAGTAATATCTTTGCCGTTTCATTTTGTGTATTAGTCAGTATAGATATTCATTAAAAATAATTATAAAGAAGTAGTTCAAAACTCCATGCTGGTCACCATGACGGTGGGGAGTAAATAGCACACCAGGTTAAGTGTCTGATTCTGCATATGCTTGTCTAATCATCACGAACCATGATGTGCATGCAGAGCACTCAAAGCTCTTATTTTATTTTATTTTATTTTTTTGAGATGGTGTTTCGCTTTTGTTGCCCAGTCTGGAGTGCAGTGGCGCCATCTTGGCTCACTGTAACCTCCACCTCCCAGGTTCAAGCAATTCTCCTGCCTTAGCCTCCCGAGTAGCTAGGATTACAGGTGCCCGCCACCATACTTGGCTGATTTTTTGTATTTTTAGTAGAGACAAGGTTTCATCATATTGGCGAGGCTGGTCTCGAACTCCTGACCTTAGGTGATCCACCCGCCTCAGTCTCCCAAAGTGTTGGGATTACAGGCATGAGCCACCACAGCCAGCCTCAAAGCTCTTTTAAAGACAGCAAGAGGAGAAGATACATCACTCTTTACTCTGAGATTCAAATAAAAATCGTGAGAGCATCCCACTTGTAGTAGGAGTTGCAATGGACATCACTTTTTTTCTGGGAATTTTTGAAGGGGTTGGGTTGGGAGAGAAAGAGTAATTCTTTTTCTTCTATAGACTTCTCACTCCAAGTTTTTGCTTCTGCTAAATTATTTGAATTTGCAAGCCATCCAAAACATGCTGTTCTTTTTTTTTTTTTGACACGGAGTCTCACTGTGTCACCCAGGCTGGAGTGCAATGGTGTGGTCTCTGCTCACTGCAACCTCTGCCTCCCAGGTTCAAGCAATTCTCCCGCCTCAGCCTCCTGAGCAGCTGGGACTACGTGCCACCACAGCCAGCTAATGTTTGTATTTTTAGTAGAGACAGGGTTTCACTATGTTGGCCAGGCTTGTCTTGAACTCCTGACCTTGTGATCTGCCCTTCTCAGCCTCCCAAAGTACTGGGATTATAGGCGTGAGCCACTGCGCCTGGCCGTGCTGTTCATTTTTCATACCATGTTAGCTCATGCTTTGCCTACTCCCATCCTTTTCATTCCCAAACAATACTTCATCAGATCATGTTGGGTTTGGCTGTGAATAATATAAAACACAAAATAGCAGTGTATTTTCCTCTTAAGTACATTAAGTTAGGGGTAAGGAATGCAAGTGGGTATGGCAGCTCCATGATGAGGAAGACCCCAGGCTCCTTCTGCCTTGTTGCTCCACCATCCTCAGGAAGTGACATGCACTTCATGGTCCATGATGGCTGTTCCAGCTCCAGCTCCAGCCGTGGCCCCTCATCCCTTTATTCCAGTCAATAGAATGGGGAAACAAGCAAAGAATTGCATGCCCCTTCCTATAAGGACATTTTTGGATGCCATATGTACTCTAGATGTACTCATTTCCCGTTGACTAGAACATGGTTACATGATCACACTTAGCTACAAGGAAGACTAGAAAATTCAGTCTCTCTTTCTTTTTTCTTTGTTTTTCTTTTTTTTTTTGGACAGAGTCTTGCTCTGTAGCACTCTACCCTGGGCAACAGAGTGAGACTCCCTCTCAAAAAAAAAAAAAATGATTTTCTGTATCAGTGGGGAAATATTCTTTTTTTCTTTTTTTGAGACGGAGTCTTGCTCTGTCGCCCAGGCTGGAGTGCAGTGGCATGATCTCTGCTCACTGCAACCTCTGCCTCGAAGGGGGAAATCTTTTTAAAAAATCTAGGCCCCCACGCAGCTGAAGAAATTGCTTAGCTTCTCATATTGTATTGGATTTGGGCTCTGCCCTCAAACTGGGAGGTATAAAGTGTGGGGAGTTAGAAACCACGGTCTTTAGAGCAGGGCTGCCACACTGCACAAGTCCAGGTGCTACCATTCGTATGGGATGACAGGCATCACGTGGCAGAGCTGGGACTAACTTCTAGGTTTATCAAGTATGCTTTAGGACTTAGAAGCAAGGTGGTCTCCCTGCATTTTCGTGTCCACATCTCTAGAATGGAAAATAATCGTAGCTATTTTGCAAAGCCTTTGTATGAGTTGAAATGGATGGTTTCACTTCTAATTAATAGAAAACTCCACATTGGTTTAAACACTAAGGAAATGTATAGTCTCATCTCTCATGAGGTCCAGTGGAAAGGGAAACCTCAGGGTTGGTTAATCAGACACTTCAGACCACTATCAAAGTACAGCTCCTGTCTGTGCTTGCCACCTTCTATGGTGGGACACTATTGTCCTCTGGCTGATGGCAGCAGCCCAGCCCTCCAGACAGTGCAACCCTCAAAAGGAAAAGAGCCTGACTTTGCCTGTGTGTAGTGAGAAAGTTTCTAGAAGCTTAAGATTTTTGTTCCTGTGTCTCTATTTTTTTTTTTTTTTTTTTGAGACAGTCTCGCTTTATCACCCAGGCTGGACTGCAGTGGCACTATCTCGGCTCACTGCAACCTCTGCCTCCCAGGTTCAAGTGATTCTCCTGCCTCAGTCTCCCGAGTAGCTGGGACCACAGGCACGCACCACCATGCCCAGCTAATTTTTGTATTTTTAATGGACATGGGGTTTTACCATCTTGGCCAGGCTGGTCTCAGACTCCTGACCTCAGGTGATCCACCCAACTCGGCCTCCCAAAGTGCTGGGATTACAGGTGTGAGCCACCGCACCCGGCCTCTTTCTGTCTCTTTATAAAGAATGACAGCCTATGGTGGTGCTTCAGTCAGGCCCAGAACTGGCACCGTGTACTGATGACCTGTGCAGTCACATGGACCCCGTGCTTAGAAGGATCTTGCACTTGGTTTCATGCTGCCATCACTAACTTGACCTTCTTAATACCTTTCGAGCACAGGGCCCCATTTTTATTTTGCATTGGACCTTGCAAATTCTATAGCTGGCCCTCATGTGAACTTGCCCTTTGGGCCTGAGGATAGAGCCACCCTTTGAAGAACATGACTCCATGAGGACACCTGAGAGGGTACCTGACTACAATGACAGCCATTTTCCTACACCTGTTGTGAGAATGGACGTGGTTAGTTTCAACACAAGTTAGTTGACTAAAAGTTCAATGTTCAAGGGAGTCACTGGAGTGTGAGCACTGGGCAATTGAAAGGACTCACGAGAACCCAGAGGTTGTGCTCATTTAGAGCTTTAATAAAGGTAAAAGATGGTAGAGCGGGAGAAAGAAAGTGCAGAGAACTTGGAAACGTCCAGAAGGCTTACCTTTATTATTATTATTATTATTTTACTTTATCTTTAGATTGTGGACCACCAGAAGCTTTACCTTTATTATTATTATTATTATTATTATTATTTTATTTTAGATTGTGAACCACCAAAGTCTGTGTGAGGTGCCTTGGTCTCTGGGTCAGTAAAATTTTCATTGAATATTTCCCCTGAGTGTAGAGAACCTAGCTAGAGGGTGGTGGTGTTTCTAAAGACAAAGCTCCCTTAATTGTTCATATTTGGCTATGTGCAGGTGAGGAGCCATAATCATAAGACCCAAATCAGGAATAATTAAGTCCACTTCCCAGGTATTCCATGAAAAGTAAAGAAAGATGACACAGCATCTCACTTATCGATTAAATAAGGTGATTAAGCTATTGATACATGACAGGTCCTCAATATGTGTGATTTTAATTTATTAAAGATGAATAATACTTATTTTTGACATATGAATTTCAATTTTAACTACCATTTTAAATCTGATCATTTTTGTTACAGGGATTTAGATAATATTTTGAAACTGAAGTTTTTCCAAATTCTTAACGGTTATTTTTTTTATTTTTATTTTTTGAGACAGAGTCTCGCTCTGTCGCCCAGGCTGGAGTGCAGTGGCGCGATCTTGGCTCACTGCAAGCTCCGTCTCCTGGGTTCACGCCATTCTCCTGCCTCAGCTTCCCAAGTAGCTGGGACTACAGGCGCCTGCCAACACGCCTGGCTAATTTTTTGTATTTTTAGTAAAGACGGGGTTTCACCGTGTTAGCCAGGATGGTCTAAATCTCCTGACCTCGTGATCTGCCCATCTCAGCCTCCCAAAGTGCTGGGATTACAGGCGTGAGCCACCGCGCCTGGCCTCTTAACGGTCACTCTTTAAAAATGTGAGATGTGTTGCCAAAAGACAGCAGAAAAAAAAATGAGCAGGCCAGGTGCCATGACTCAGGCCTGTAATCCCAGCGCTTTGGAAGGCCAGGGCAGACGGATCATTTGAGGTCAGGAGTTCAAGACCAGCCTGGCCAACATGGTGAAACGCTGTCTCTATTAAATACAAAAAAAAAAAAAAAAAATTGAGCCGGGTGTGGTGGCAAGCACCTGTAATCCCAGCTACTCAGGAGGCTGAGGCATGAGAATAGCTTGAACTCAGGAGGCAGAGGTCGCGGTGAACCAGGGTCACACCACTGCACTCCAGCCTGAGTGAAAGAGTGAGACCCTGCTTCAAAAAAAAAAAAAAAATGTTTCAGGTTGTTTTTCTTTGTAATGGAAGATGTAATGGGGAATTTGAGTTGTGTATGTTTAGAAAGGGACTCGAGTGAAAAATGGTAATTGCTTGCAAATATCATGAGAGACTGCAGAAATATGTTGACTGCTAGTAAATTAGTAGTAAATTGAGTTTTATAGATAACATCATTTTAGATGGGTGCATTATAAGGCTTGGTAACAAAGAGTGACATTTTTAAAAATAACCAATTAAGATAATGTTCCAAGGTACGCCATTACATATTTAGTTTTACACATTTGCAATTCTATTAACAGAATTTTCTAGTTTACTCTTCCTCTCACACAATGCCAGAGTATGTTTCATGTTGTACAATCATTTTCTCTCTTATGCATCCCCAAATCATTTGTCCTTTCTCAAACATATCCCCATACCACCTCTAACAAATTTTAATTAATTAGTGTATTCTTATATAACTAATTTTTTAAAAAGTCATCGACATTTTTTAAAAAGTCACAGTACAGAGTTGTTTTTACAAACATAGACTAATTCTATATGCATCTTTCTGTAAGGTTCTTTAATCACTCAACATTCTATAATGTATATTCCAATAGGAAAACTGATGCAGCCCCAAAGGTGTTTTTTTTTTTTTCTGAGACGGAGTTTTGCTCTTGTTGCCCAGGCTGGAGTGCAATGGTGCGATCTCGGCTCACCGCAACCTCCTTCTCCCGGGTTCAAGTGATTCTTCTGCTTCAGCCTCCCGAGTAGCTGGGATTACAGGCATGCGCCACTATGCCCAGCTAATTTTGTATTTTTAGTAGAGATGGGGGTTTCTCCATGTTGGTCAGGGTGGTCTCGAACTCCCAACCTCAGATGATCTGCCCACCTTGGCCTCCCAAAGTGCTGAGATCACAGGCGTGAGCCACCACGCCCGGCCCCCAAAGCATTTTTTTAAAACAGTTACGTAATATTCCACAGCATGGGTATATTCAAGTTAATTTAACCATTGGTTTGTTAACATTTTTTTTATTTTTTTGTCTTGTCACTTGGTGAACGATGCTTCAATAAACACACTTTACCAATATACTCCCTACTCCAGTAAATATGCTTTTAATTCTATAGGATTTAATTCTAAAGGATAAATTTCCAGAACTAGAATTGGTAAACAAAAGGATATATATTTTTTTATTTTAAAAGAGTTTGCCAGGTTAATTTTCACAAAGTCGCAGTAATTTTAGTGTTCATTGTTTTGAAAACATTATAGAACCTACTGTCTTGCCCTCCCATCATTCCCCAACTATCACCGGATTCAACAAGTCTTTTGAACGTTTTTCCATGTATTGAGGGAAAAACATGTTAACCCACTGTTAAACTCGGCATTTCCCCAGTTATTATGGAGTTGAGCTTATTTCATAGGTCTGTGAGCATCAGGATTTCCTCTTCGGTAAAATTACTATTTTTATCCTTTGACTATTTTTCAACTGGGTTATTTGTCCTTATATTATGAATTTATGGGAGTTATTTATGTGTAATATGTAGGAATCCTTTATTGGACATATGTGCTTCCAATATTTTTTGCAGCCCGTTCTTTGTCTTCTACTTCATGTACTGCCGCTTGTCAAATTGTAAATATTTGCATAGTCAAATATTTCTTTATTTCCTTTCATTTTTTTGAGTTTCCTGTCTTGCTTAAGAAGTCCCCCCAACACACACACCACTGCCACCAATGCCAGAGGCATATAAACATTGTCCTAGATCTTCTACCTTGTTTTCGTTATATTTTTATATTTAAACATTTAATTGTCATGGACATTATTTTTATATAGTCAAAAGGAAAGCTCTACCTCCCCCGCTGCTGCTCCCATTTGATAAGCAGTTGTTCTAGAAATGTTTATTTAAACAAACCACCCTTCTCACACCTGTAATCCCAGCACTTTGGGAGGCCAGGGCAGGCAGATCACTTGAGGTCAGGAGTTCGAGACCAGCCTGGCCGACATGGTGAAACCCTGTCTCTACTAAAAATACAAAAATTAGCCAGGCGTGCTGGCACATGCCTATAATCCTAGCTACTTGGGAGGCTGAGGCAGGAGAATCGTTTGAACTCGGGAGGCGGAGGTTGCAGTGAGCTGAGATCATGCCACTGCACTCCAGCCTGGGTGACAAAGTGAGACTCTGTCAAAAAAAAAAAAAAAAAAAGAAAGAAAAGAAAAGTATTGTCTATATGAAATTTTGGTCTATTTTCCTCTCTTTGACCATTACCATTAAATACTTTAATTTTATTCAAGTAAAAGAAGAGTCATATATTTGACATAAGAACTAAGTATTTCACATCATTAAATTAGTTTGAATTAGGTATGCTTTTTATTATGTATCAGGAGTAACTTACTTTCTTTAATATTTGTCTTTACATTTATTTGAATAACTATGTAATGAGTATGTGCTTCCTACATTTGGTAATATAGGTACACATTAATAATACCAGTAACTGGATTCTTGATCTAATCTCTAATTTATGTTGAACTGTCCCTGTTATATAGTATTTCCATAATAACTTCAGGCATTTTAGTCAAACCTTACACTTTCATCAATTGTAAAAATTAAGATGTTAATTAAGATGTTACATTAGTTGTAAAAATTAAGATGTTAATTAAGATGTTACATTAGTTGTAAAAATTAAGATGTTAATTAAGATGTTACATTAGTTGTAAAAATTAAAATTAAACATTCCAGATGAAACAACACTGGGCCCACTTACAGTCATGCTGTTGTGAGAGGTCCTTGGACAGCTACTGCCTCCATTTCAATTCACACTCCTTTGGCCAGAGTAACAACCTGGTAAGCAGCTCTAGCTGGAAAATTAGTCTTGAAGTACAGTTTGTAAATTACACTGATAGTACTGAAGTCATTTATGTCCACCAACAAAATTGTTTACCACATTAGTGAAGTCACAGCCTGCAGTCTTCAGAACTTCACCCATCTTTGTAAGAGCTTGTTTAGCTTCTTTGGCTACCTCTCCTGCCACAAGCTGTGCATTTGAAGAGTCCATGATTAGCTGTCCTGAAATGTAAATGGTCCTGTTGACGAACACACCTTGGCCATATGGCCCAAGGACCCCGGGGGCTTTGGCAGTCCTGATCACCTTTTTAATCAAGGATGACATAGCTAACCCTTCTCTTGAGGCCTCTCTGGGAGAAGGAGCCATCACACCACCCCTGCTTGCTTCTCACCTGACTTGATATTATTTTCTGAAAATGTCTGATAGGATTCATTTTGGTCCAGAGCTTTTTTTTTTTTGTGAAAAAGCTTCTCATTTCTCTTAAAGATGAAGGGCCATTCAGATTTTCTATTTCCTCTTGTATCGACCGTCATCTGTAAAGATCTTTGTCAACTTCACTGGAATAAAAGTGCTTCTGGTATTTCTTTAATATCCCTTCAATGTCTGTAGTACCTGTTGTGTTGTCTTTTATTTTTTATTATTGGTTAGTGTGTTCTTATGTTTTGATTATTTTAGCTAGCTCTTTCTTAATTTTCTTAATTGTTTTAAAGAACCAACTTTTAAGCCATCAATGCTTACACTGAGCCTTTGTGTTTCAAGGGCAGCTGCATTCCTCAAATTTTGGTAAATGGCATTTCATTATCATTCATTATGAAATATTAATTGTTTTGCTGTCTTCTTTGACAATGTAATTAAAAATGTGTTACTTTCAAATATTTGAAGATTTTTCTAAATATCTTATTGTTATTATTTTTTATTTAATTATTTTTTAAAATGCATATATTGGCCAGGCGTGGTGGCTCATGCCCATAATCCTAGCACTTTGGGAGGCCAAGGCAGGCGGATTGCCCAAGCCCAGGAGTTTGAGACCAGCCTGGGCAATATGGAAAAACCCCATCTCTAATAAAATACAAAAAAATTAGCCTGGTGTGATGGCACATGCCTGCAGTCCCAGCTACTTGGGAGGCTGAGAATTACTTGAACCTGGGAGGCAGAGATAGCAGTGAGCCAAGATCGCACCACCACACTACAGCCTGGGTGACAGAGCAAGACTCTGTCTCATTAAAAAAAAAAAAAAATATATATATATATATATATATATATATATATATATAATGGCTCACAGAATATAACCTTTATATTTTTTCAGTTCCTTAACATTTATTGCGACATGTTTTAGGCCCCAGGAGATGGCTCTTATTGAATGTTCTATGTGGACTAGGAAAAGAATGTGTATCTATATTTGTTGTGTGTTGTTTTGTGAACTAGTCTGTAAATGACAATTAAGTCTAGTTGGTTGATACTGGTGTTAAAATTTTCTATGTATCCTTATTCATTTTTATTTGCTTACTTTATCAGTTTCTGTGAGTTGTGTGTTAAAATTTCCAAATATACTTAGTTTTCCCTTTCAGTGCTCTTAGTTTTTGCTTCTGAATATGTATTTATTTAAATAGCATTCTATCCATATTGTGTGGTTTCAATGGCTTATCTCTCCATGAAATTAACTATATTTCTCCTGGTAGTCTTTTTTTTTTTTTCAGCATCCCGTATTATCTCTCTCCCTTGAGTTTTCCTTTTCTTTTTTTTTTTTTTTCTGGTTTGTAGCATTTTAAAACATGTCTTGGCCGGGCACTGTGGCTCACACCTGTAATCCCAGCACTTTGAGAGGCTGAAGCAGGTGAATCACCTGAGGTCAGTAGTTCGAGACTAGCCTGGCCAACATGGTGAAACCCCGTCTCTACTAAAAATACAAAAATTAGCCGGGTGTGGTAGCAGGCGGTTATAATCCCAGCTACTTGGGAGGCTGGGGCAGGAGAATCGCTTGAACCCAGGAGGCAGAGGTTGCAGTGAGCCAAGATGGCGCCACTGCACTCCAGCCTGGGCAACAGAGCAAGACTCTGTCTCAAAAACAAAAAACAAACAAACAAAAAAACATATCTTTCCCATTAGAAGCTTTCCTTCAAGCTTCTCAGAGTTCACATTTAAGAGTGAGGCACGAACATGTGAATTGAAACTTGTACGTGCATGGGTGAGCTCCACTGCAGCACGAGACAGTGGGAATCTACTCTTTTATGAAGGAGTCTATTCTTTGATGTCCTTTAGGAAGGATCAGCATTTGTAGCAGAACTGCTCTGTTCTCTTGTTTTAGGGTTATAATTCTATCAGTTCTTCCTTGGAATCAAATGTTTAAAAGGGGTTAGGGTTCTAAACTTTGGTAATGAAACTTTCACTTAAACTCCATTTTTCAGCACAGCACCCATTTCCCACTTTCAACTGTATCTTACATGCCTAATTCAAAATATTTCCTGGAGATGCATTGTCTTGATGGCTGCCAGGGTTGGGGAAGGATGATATCCTGGCTAAGTAAACCTCTGGTTCCTGGGTGAGGGATGTGTTGATTATAATGGATTCTTACAATGACTGCTGTTGAATAACTCTTCTTTTCCCCCAGGCCCTTTACTAGTTTTTAAGGGTAAATAGTGACTCCAATTTCCAAGCCTTTCAAAGTTTTCATAATGAGAATCAGCTTGGTTCTTATTGAACTTCCTGATTATAATTGAGTTTCTACAGGGATCAAAGTTATGTCCTTATTTAGCTATATTTTGTTGTTGTTGTTGAGACAGTCTCACTCTGTGGCCCAGGCTGCAGTGCAGTGGCAAAATCAATAAAGGAATTGAAAAGATAAGAACACTGAGGCAGGAGAATCGCTTGAACCTGGGAGGCGGAGGTTGCGGTGAGCCAAGATCATGCCACTGCACTCCAGCCTGGGCAACAAGATCAACACTCCGTCTCAAAAAAAAAAAAAAAAAAAAGGGTAAGAACGTAGGATAAAGGAAATGGAAGAAGACATGGAAGAAGAAGACAGATGTCAACAAAATTTTGGATGAGGGGAAATTAAATGGACAAATGATAACTGAGTTAACAAAATAGAGGAAGCTAAAATAGTAAATAAGAAGTAGGAGGAAGTTTAATAAGAAACAAGCTGATTCCCATTATGAAAACTTGGAAAGGCTTGGAAATTGGAGTCACTATTTACCCTTAAACTTAGCTGGGTGTGATGGCTCACATCAGTAGTCCCGGCTACTCAGGAGACTGAGGCACAAGAATTGCTTGAACCCAGGAGGTGCAGCTAATTCTTGTATTTTTAGTAGAGATAGGATTTCACCCTATTGGTCAGGCTGGTCTTAAACTCCTAACCTCAAGTGATCTGCTTGCCTCGGCCTCCCAAAGTGCTGGGATTACAGGTGTGAGCCACTGTGTTTGGCCTCTTATTTAGCTATGTTTTAATTGGAAGTCTTATTACAGTGGGTGCATACATTTTGTATTTTACTAAATACTGCTAAATTGCTTTCCAAAATGCTATACTGATTGATGTTCCAACTAGTAGATGAAAATTTTATTTTGTACATCCTCATCAGCTTTTGACATTATCTGAATGTTTAATTTCACCCAGTGTGATGGGTGAAAGTGCTATGTAGTTGCTATTTTAATTAACGTTTCTCTGGCTGCTATTGTAGAAGTAGCTGTCAGAACCACATGAAGCCTGGAAATGCTGGGGAGTCTTCTGGGTAATCATCCTTTGCCAGGCCTCCCAATAAGCACTGAGGAATGTTCTAGGGTTCGTTTGCTCATTTTACTTTCATCTAATGGACTACCAGTACCAAAATCCATATTAGTCCCAGTTTTCTAGAGAGACAGAACTAATGGAATAAATATGTATGTGTGTGTGTGTATGTATACACACACACACACATATATATATAAAGGGGAGTTTATTAAGTATTAACTCACATGATCACAAGGTCCTACAATAGGCTGTCTACAGGCTGAGGAGCAAGGGGAGCCAGTCCGAGTTCCAAAACTGAAGAACTTGGAGTCCGATGTTTGAGGGCAGGAAGCATCCAGCAGGGGAGAAAGATGTAGGCTGGGAGGCTAGGTCAGTCTCTCTTTTCCTACTTTTCTGCCTGTTTATATTCTAGCCACGCTGGCAGCTGATTAGATGGTGCCCACCCAAATTAGGGTCAGGCCTGTCTTCCCCAGCCCACTGACTCAAATGTTAATCTCCTTTGGCCACACCCTCACAGACACACCTAGGATCAATACTTTGTATCCTTCAATCCAATCAAGTTGACACTCAGTATTAACCATCACAAATAGGTATCCAGGAAGCCCATTTGCCATTCTCATGGGGGTTGCTCACTCTTCAGGCTTCTCTTTCAGCATTCAGGCTGAAATCTCCCTCTGTGTGGGTCCATTGTCTAGTGCTGAGGGGTTAGGGACCAGGGAAGCCAGACCCCATCTCCCACTCTGCTTCATTAGGCTCCATGTCATCTACTCCATTAGGCTCCATGTCATTAGCTCCATGACAGTGGCTATTGGCATCCCCTGTTAATTCCATCACCAACCAGCTGTAATAGACACACAATAGCAAAGCTGGATGTTTTAACTTAGAGGACTGGGTGATCCTTTCTAATCAGGGATGCCATAGCTAACTCTTCTCTCTTGAGGCCCCTCTGGGAGAAGAAGCCTCTACACCAGCTCTCTTTGCTTCTTACCTGACTCGATATTAGTTCTTAAAAATGTTTGATAGGATTCATTTTGGTCTAGAGACTTTTTCGTGGGAAAGCTTCTCATTTCTTTTAACAATGAAGGGCCATTCAGATTTTCTATTTCTTCTTGTACTGATTTTCATCTGTAAAGTTATCTATTTCAACTCCACTGGAATAAAAGCACTTCTGATAGTTCTTTAATATCCCTTCAATGTCTGTAGTATCTGTTCTTTTGTCTTTTATTTTTTGTTAGTAATGTGTCCTTTTACTTATGTTTTTGATTATTTTAGCTAGCTGCTTATTAATTTTCTTTTCTTTCTTTTCTTTTTTTTTTTTTTTCTGAGACGGAGTCTCGCTCTGTTGCCCAGGCTGGAGTGGCGTGATCTTGGCTCACTGCAGCCTCCATCTCCAGGGTTCAGGCAATTCTCCTGCCTCAGCCTCCCGAGTAGCTGGAACTACAGGCCCGTGCCGCCATGCCCGGCTAATTTTTGTATTTTCAGTAGAGACGGGGTTTCACCATGTTGGCCAGGCTAATCTTGATCTTCTGAACTCATGTTCCACCCGCCTCGGCCTCCCAAAGTGCTGGGATTACAGGCGTGAGTCACTGCTCCCGGCCTATTAATTTTCTTAATTGTACTTAATTGTTATTAATTTTCTTAACTTACAGGAGTGGGTAAGTTAAGACATTCCAGCTTTGTGCGTGTGTATAAATTACTTGTTTACAGCCTTTGCTTATATATATTAGGTTGTTTAATTGCCTTTTGACTTTGTCTAACTTTTGTAAACATTTTAAATTTTGGTGTAATGAATCTATCAATCCTTCCCTTGATGATTTATGTTTTTGTCTTAAGAACTCTTTCCCTATCGCAAAGTCTTAAAAATTATTAGACAAAGATTTAAGATTCAATTTAATGGTTGCTTTTTGCTCTTAAGTATTTGATTCATGTAAAATATATTTTTATATGATTTGAGGTAGAGACGTAATTGTATTTTTTCTACATAATGAGCCAATTTAACCAGAACCATTTAATAAATTATCTGTCCTTTCTCTACAGATGCTGCTTCTATTGTATTCACTTACCCTTCAAACAGGTAGTCACTGCTTCATTCCCCATGGTCTAGAATAGTGCCCCTAAAACAAGAGTACCCAATAATGGGCAACGTGCCTGCACTCCTGAAGCAGAGTGTTCAATGGCCACATTGGAAGAATCGCCTTAGGCCACACATAAAATACACTAATACTAATGATAGCTGATGAGCTTTAAAAAAAAAATGACAGGGCGCGGTGGCTCATGCATGTAATCCCAGCACTTTGGGAGGCCTAGGCGGGTGGATCACGAGGTCAAGAGATCGAGACCATCCTGGCCAACGTGGTGAAACCCTGTCTCTACTAAAAATACAAAAAATTAGCCAGGCATGGTGGCAAGCGCCTGTAATTCCAGCTACTTGGGAGGCTGAGGCAGGAGAATCACTTGAACCCGGGAGGCGGAGGTTGCAGTGAGCCGAGATCGCGCCATTGCACTACAGCCTGGGCAAAAAGAGCAAAACTCTGCCTCACATGCACAAAAAAAATAATAAAATAAAAAATTGCAAAAAAAATCCCATAATGTTTTAAGAAAGTTTACAAATTTGTATTGAGCCACAGTCAAAGCCATCCTGGGCTACATGTGGCCCATGGGCTGAGGGTTGGACAAGCTCGTTCTAAAGCTTGCGTTCTGAATGCACCCTTCAAGTCTCTGCCTGAACATCTTCTCTGGGAAACTTTCCCCAACTACATCCTCCCATACACATTTCTGCCTACCAATGCAGTGGTGTGGTACAAGGGAAAGAATTACCAAATCTATTATTTTGCATTACATGATCTTGTTAACATGTATTATCATCTTTTTTAAAAAAAAAAAAAAAAAACACAGCGGCTGGGAGTGGTGGCTCACACACTTTGGGAGGCTGAGGCGGGTGGATCATGAGGTCAGGAGATCGAGACCATCCTGGCTAACATGGTGAAACCCCATCTCTACTAAAAATACAGAAAAATTAGCTGGGCGTGGTAGAAGGCACCTGTAGTGCCAGCTACTCGGGAGGCTGAGGCAGGAGAATGGCGTGAACCCGGGACGCAGAGCTTGCAGTGAGCCGAGATTGCGCCACTGCACTCTAGCCTGGGTGACAGAGCCAGACTCAGTCTCACAAACAATAAATAAATAAAAAAAATAAAAATAGAAATAAAACAGCTTCATTGAGGTATAATTGATATATTTAAAAACTGGACATATTTAATGTATATAATTTAATGAGTTTGGAGATACACATACATTCATAACACCATCATCACACTCAAGGCAATAAACATATCTATCACCTCCAAACATTTCCTGCTGCCCCATCTCCCTTTTTGTGGTAAGAACACTTAACATGATTAATATGAAATCTACATTCTTAAAAAAATTTTAAGTAGGTAATACATTTTCGTTGACCATAGGCACAGTGCTATACAGCAGATCTCTAGTACTTATTCACCTAGTATAACTGAAACTTTATACCCGTTGAACAACAACTCTCCATTTCCCTCTCCCCACAGCTCCTGGCAACAACTATTCTATTCTGTCCCTATGAGTTTATTTCAGATGCCTCATATAAGTGGAGTCATGCAGTATTTATCATTCTGTGCCTGGCTATGTCACTTAGCATGATGTCCTCCAGATTCATCCACCTTGTCACATATGCCAAGATTTCCTTCTTTATTGAGGCTGAATAATACTCCGTTATATGTATATAACACATTTTCTTCATTCATTGATTCATTAATTTTTTTTTCTTTTTTGAGACAGAGTCTTGCTCTGTCGCCCAGGCTGGAGTGCAGTGGCATGATCTCAGCTGACTGCAACCTCCACTTCCTAGGCTCAAGTGATTCTGCTGCCTCATCCTCCTGAGCAGCTGGGATTACAAGCACCCACCACCATGCCCAGCTAATTCTTTTTTTTTTTTTTTTTTTGTATTTTTAGTAGAGACGGGGTTTCACCATGTTGGCCAGGCTGGTTTTGAACTCCTGACCTCAAGTGATCTGCCCGCCTTGGCCTCCCAAAGTGCTAGGATTACAGACGTGAGCCACCATCCCTGGCCCATTTATTCATTTTTGATGGACATTTAGGTTGTTTCCATATCTTGGAATAATTGTGAATAATGCTGCAATGAATATGGGTGTGCAGATATCTTTTCAAGATCCTGATTTCATTTATTTTGGTTACATACCCAGAAGTGGGATTGCTGAATATAATAGTTCCATTTTTAATTTTTTAAGGAAGGTCAGTACTGTTTTCCATAGTGGCTGCACCATTTGGCATTCCCACCAACAATGTACGGGGTTTCCATTGGTCCACATTCTTGCCAACACTTGTTATCTTTTGTTTTTTGATAATGGCCAACAGGCATATGAAAAGGTGGCTCAATTTCACTAATCATTGGGAAAAAGCAAATCAAAACCACAATGAGTTATTAACTTACACATATTAAGATGGTTATTACATGTGTATCTTGCCAGCCAGGCTCTGAGCTCACAATCACAGGGATTGTGTCTTTTTCGTCTTTTATCTCCAAAGTCTAGCATAATGCTCATATGTCAATAATTGTTCTAGTAATTTTATCCTAAATTTGCCCTAAATATAATTTCAAAAGGGCTTTAGGGGTAATAGGGCATGAAACAAAATTAACCTATGTTTTGAATTTCTTTCTTCAATACTCAGAGACAGAGAAAATTATAACATTCAATTACATATTTACTTTTATTTAAATTAGTAAGGCTGTAAATTATGAATGTAAATGTGCTTAGCTAGAACAAATATTGCTCAGAATAAAAAAAGATATACGAATATAATGCTAATATTATACAATATAGGCTATCTCATAAAAATTTGTATTTGTGTACACACATACATAATTGGCTACATTCGACAATGGGGTTCATTTGATTCCTCCATAGTAATTAGAACAGGAGACTTAACTGATTACAGCCATGATGCAGTTACTTAAACACACACACACATACACACATGCACACACGCACACATGCACAGGCACACACATGCACACCCCACATAAATAAGTTCGGGAAAATTTTAAATTTTCTGACTCAGGACTTTTCAAAGCCATCTCAAAGGAGCTTCCTAAAAACATTTAATGTTGGCATCACCCCACAAGTACTCAGAAATAAGTGTTAAAATAGAAATCCAATCGAGTAATGGGAAACTGACTTAGATTATCTTATTTGTTTGTATATTTATTTGTCATCTATCTCTCTTACTCATTCACTGCTCTATTTTCAACATCTACAATAGTGCTTAGTAATGAATACACATGCAGTACACAAAGGTGCTAACACAATACATGACTAATGATGAGGGCTATGCACATTTATCCAGAATGAGAAAAATAATTCAAAAAATAGTCCAAAAAATATCTGGAAAGCATAAATGCTTTAATTGTATAAAGCTAAAATTCTATTACTCTATTGAAACCAGATATCAAGTGATACTTTTAAACTAAACATGAGGTAATGGTTGAAAAGGGATTAAAACACTGGAATTTGGGCATGCCAAATCCAAATCATTGAATATTCAATTACAGATCTAATAGAGCAGGTAGACCATGAATAGGATAATTGCATATGGAGACCTTGGTTCCAGTCACAACTATGTCACTGTGAGATTTTGGCCAATGAGGTACAATTTCCTCAATTATAAAATGCATTAGAAATAGCTGCCCTCTCTTCTTTACAGAAGTGTTGTAAGAAACAAATACAATCAAATTTATATACCCTTATTATTTAATCATCCATTACAAGCAAAATGTAAATGTGATTGTCCTTACTATGATCAACACTGAAAACAGTGAATTCAGAATGTTGCTGTGGCAGGCCAGAGGTAGGTCACTTGAGTCTCCGTTGAAATAACTTGCTGGCTAGCAAGTTAGTGGACAGCCTCCAGCTGTGCCTTCTGGATTGGCCACAGCATTTGCAGGTCTTTTTTTTTTTTTCCCAGGATAGCCCCAGACAATGACTTAACAGGGTGGGGCACTAAGACCCAGACATTACTGCCCAGCATGACACTCTCTCCTCTCTGGGCAAACTTTGCTTTGGGCCTCACTATGAGCTGGCCAAGACTCTCCCAGAGCTGTGTCTGAATCTCATGCTTTTTCTCTTCACTCCCCACACCGCCCCTCTTCCCTCTCACAGGTGGGAGCCTGAAAGCCCACCCCATACCCATACTTCTGTTTCTTCTCCCTTTTATCTTTCTCAAACATTAACCTCCAATCAGTGTTTGCACTTCTAACTTTGTCTTGGTGTCTGAGTTCTAGAAAACCTGACTAACACAGTCCCTCAAACCCCAATTACCTGAAGCAGCCCATGTCAGTATTTTTCATTTTATATTTTTTACAGAAATGTTCAAATACATAAAAATATTTTGAGCTTTTTATTGCAAAATGCTTAATTTCTTTTTTTTCTTCCTTTTCCCCTCATTCTTGCTGTCATCTTAAGGATGCTGAATTTCTACTTTTTTCTTCTTGGAATTATATCATGTATTTGTGAACAAGAGGCGATAAAACATTATTTCAAATATACACCTTATCAAATGCTAACCCCCACCTGACATTCACCTATTTTATCAACAGCAATGGTTGAGAGGACTCATAGAGATTTCTTGAGAACATAGCATTGAATGGCATGGCCTCAATGAATCAGTGAGTTGGAGGTATCAGTAATCCCCCAATAGCTTTTTAGGGTGAGGGTCAGATTCTTTCTTAATATGAGCCTGGAGCCCTTCTGTAAAGTCCTTGTTTCCATACTGTCCCCGGCTTGTTGAAAAGCAACCATACAGCTTTTAGCTCTGACCGGACCAGTGAGTTCTTTTGTATCCAAGCTCCAATTTAAACACTTTTGTCTCTTGGTTCTATGTAATCTTCTGCAGGCATACTCTATGATAGGCTCAGCTGGGTCTCAAAAGTTCCAGCTTTACAAATAGCTTCTTCATTAAATGCTCCTGATGTAACTTATAGGCATCACTTCACATTGACCTTGTGAAAGGAGAACACCTGAGCGGGTATTTGGATGGTGGGTAGATGCTAAGAGCTTTTCCCAGAGAGCTCATTGTCTGCTGTCTTACAAAAGAGATAATCCTGCACATTGTTTTTATTGTTTTCATTTGCTTCTATTGCCTTTTAATTATTTTTGGTTTTCTTTCTGCATCAATGCTACAATTACATAAATACTCTATGAATTTCCTATGTAAGCTTTGGTAGCATTTGGCATCATGATATACTGTCATTTTCGACAGTATGTTTTTTAAAAAAGCTTATTCCCACTAGAAAAGTTTATTTATTTTAAGGTGGTAAATCTGTATTTTCAAATTGTTTCTATCTTTCTCTCTCTCTCTCTCTTTTTTTTTAATTAGCTTTTCAACTTGATTGTAAAATGTCACAGCGCAGAGAATGTACCTGGGAAGATGAGCTTGCATGGAGCCAGGCAAAGCAGATTACAATCTGGGCTCTCTTCTCATGTTGAGTAAGATCTGGGCTCTCTTCTCGTATTGAGTAAGAGCGATAGCTTCTTCGAGCCTCTGTTTCCTCATCTTTCTTGTAAAACAATGATAAAATTAAATCCTCTTAACCTTTACAGGGAATAATATCATGGCCTGTGCAGTGTTACTGCAAGAATTAGCACTAATTTGAGGACAATTTTTCTCTGTCTTTGAATGGAAGTCCATAATTGGAATTGTAAATACAATTTTTAGTTTCCCTCAGACATATGCTTGCCTGAAGGCTAGTGTAGGATATAATCTGAGCTCTGTACTATGAATGTGTTAATTCCATTTGACTTAAAGCTACTCGAAGCAGATGATCCTGGAGGCTGGTCCCGTGGCCGTTTCACACCCTAGTCAGAGGATTTTCAGTTTCTGTCTTCAAGGTGACATTCACAATTGCTGGTTTTCCATACCACATTTCTTCCCTATACTTGAATTTCTAGGTTTATAGTAAAAGAGAGCTAATATTCACCAACATCTTTTTTTTTTTTTGAGACAGAGTCTCGCTCTGTCCCCAGGCTGGAGTGCAGTGGCTCCATCTTGGCTCACTGCAAGCTCTGCCTCCCAGGTTCACGCCATTCTCCTACCTCAGCCTCCTGAGTAGCTGAGACTACAGGTGCCCGCCACCACGCCCAGCTAATTTTTTGTATTTTTAGTAGAGATGGGGTTTCACCGTGTTAGCCAGGATGGTCTCGATCTCCTGACCTCGTGATCTGCCCACCTCAGCCTCCCAAAGTGCTGGGATTACAGGCGTGAGCCGCTGCGCCCAGCCCAGCATCTTTAGTGTAAGAAATCATCCACACATTGTAGATGTGTAAGCCCCAACAACTGACATAAAGGCAGTGCAGTGTCCTGTAAAGAGCACAGATATGGGAATTTCCCATAGACTTGTCCTGCAATGGCTGCAAACATTTAAGCAACAGCTTCAGGTGCCCTTTGCTGCTCGCCTGTATCATGAGCATAATGGCTATGTTTATAGTATTTTTTGTTGTTGTTTTTTAGAAGATACTTTTAAAAACCTACTTTTTATTTTTATTTATTTTCCAGTGGCCAGTTACTAGAATGTTTTTATTTTTTGCATGTTATAAATATTTTCTCTGTGGTTTGAACTTTCAAAGCCGTGATTGATTTTCCACTCTCTGTTATAGAGCGTTTTTCTTTTCCACAAAGTCAAAAAAGTTGTCTCTTGAAGGCACAGAAAATAAACTTTTGAAATCAATGAAAACGATGGAAGCGTTGAGTCCAGTAAACCAAAGATAACACAAAGACCAGGCTACAGAGGCAAGAGGTGTCTGGTGAGAGGGAGTGGCTGAGTGAGGTGACAGTGTTTCCTGTGGACCCCAGTTTTATCTTTCCCATCAATTAGTATAATGGGAAAATTCTTGTAGTGTTCGATGATGTCTTCTACTGAATCAAACTTCTGAAACACAGAAAAGAAAGTTAATGATTTTTAAAATACCTTTTGTGTCTGTAGGTTAAAGTATAGCTAAGGTGCTTCATTTTGCATGGGGAAGAGGTGAACCAATTTAACAATTTTTGTATGGTAAAGGTGTTTCAGGAAGTGGTTTTTGGTTTGTTTGTTTTTTTCTGAGACATTGTTTTGCTCTGTCACCCAGGCTGGAATGCAGTGGCACAATCTCGGCTCACTGCAACCTCCGCCTCCCGGGTTCAAGTGATTCTCCTGTCTCAGCCTCCCAAGTAGCTGGGATTACAAGCATGCGTCACCACGCCCAGCTAATTTTTGTATTTTTAGTAGAGACAGGGTTTTGCCATGTTGGCCAGACTGGTCTCGAACTCCTGACCTCAGGTGATCCACCCGCCTAGGCCTCCCAAAGTGCTGGGATTACAGGCATGAGCCACCACGCCTGACCGGAAGTAGTTTTTAAAAAGAATATGGCAAGCTTGAAGGATGAGTGATAAGAATGATAACAAGGGAGAAAAAAAGTTATTGAGGGAACCAAAAGTGAGCCCTATGGCAGCTCTTTAAACTTCCTACACAGGGAGTTTTCCCTCTCTGGAATCAGATCACACTGGTCAAGTTCCATTCTATTGTTATCACAACCTTTCTATCCTAAGGACTCAGGTGGGTTAATTACACAGAAATCAAGCCTTGGAATCTCTATTGCCTCCCAAACCTCAACCTTAGCTCTGACCAGCAGAAATATAGAAGATTCAGGCTCGAATGTAGTAAATTGGAGGGCAATGCCTGCAGTGAGCTTGCCCTCCAGTAACGAAGTCTAAAGAATTCTAGTATACATAGAAAGAACAGGGACAACCACAGGGCTGCTTAGCTAATTTAGCTGCCCTCCTTGAGCTTCTTGTGAAATAATGAGGTAGCTTCAGATTTCAGTGTTTCTAGATACACAGATAAAATGTTATGACAATTTAACGGAAAGTAAGATTATTTCAGGTTTAGGGAAATGGGGAAGTGCTTTGTCAAGGATACAGACTTGAAATGGGCTATGCTATGGGTCATTCCACATAAGTAGACAGGAGGGTTTAAAGACATTAAAAGCAGAGAATGTACAGGACTGTGCATAAGGACAGGTATTGAGAAGACTTGAGCATATATAGTAATTATTTTTTTTTAAATTTCAACAGCTTTAGAGGTACAAGTGGCTTTTGGTTATGTGGATGAATTGTATAATGGTGAAGTTTGGGCTTTAGTGTACCCAGCACCCAGATAATATACATTGTATGTACCCAGTAGGTGATTTTTCATCCCTTAGCCCCCTTCTCACCCTCTCCCTCTCTGAGCCTTCAATGTCCATTCTGCATATACAGTAATTCTGATTAGGTGAGTTTGGATGAGTTCCTGAAGGAGAATATTGGGAGATAATTAGGAAGAGCTTGCTCAACCTGCCTCCCATGTTTCAAGACAACTTAGATCCTCCTTAGCAAGCCTGTGAGGTGAACAGGGCAGGGGGAATGATCTTCCCTAAAGAGCGAAGGGAATTTCAGCTCAGAGAGGTGGACCACCTTACTCAGAGTCTCCCATGGCTAGGGAGGGTGAGACCAGGAATGAAGGCTCACTTTTCTGGATACTTCTTTTTATTTTTCATCTTTGCCTATAGCTTGTGACCTCTGATGCTCCAACAAACCAGGGTAGAGATGACACAGCCTGAAGAAAGGGAGCCGCGTGGGGGCTACTCTGCCTCTGATTTGGTTTTGTCCACTCCTTCCTCTGTCCGAGGCATCCTAGGTGCAGCAATGTTGCAAGTCCTCAGGAATAGCCAATGCGGAATGAGATTGACCAGTTAGGACCTCACAGGGATGACATTCTGTTGGGAGCAGGCAGAAAATAATTTCCTATGCAAACAAATAATTTCATTTAGAGCTATGTGCTGTGAAAATTGTCAGTTGAGGCTTAAGAACCTCACCGCGTTGCTCAGAGGCTTCCCTCGGGGCTATTGGGAGGGAATGTTCTTTTCTGTTAGAGGTGAACTGAATAGAAAGCAATTAAAACGCTAAAAACCTGTGACTTCCAGGGTCATCTCCTCCTTCCCACCATCATGTGGGGTAGGGGGAGGGGGTGTGTGAAGAGCAAACAGACACCACACTGGGGACAAAAACGTGGGGAAATAAATGTAGAGTGGGAATGTCTTGATGTTAACTAGTCCCTGGATTTAGTCCATTTCTGTCCTTTCTGGTAACATTACAACAAATTTCCTTCTCTCCCGCCTGAGCTCATTTGAATTGGGGTTTGTCTTTTCACACCCAAAGAGTCCTGGTTCAATCTGTAAGTCCCTTGTCCCTCTGAAACCTTTACTGGATCTGCAGCAGTTTCCAATGAGATAACCTATGTGTCAGTCTGACTTAGTGTGTTCAGCCTGTTAAAATACTAGGCCAGGCATGGTGGCTTACACCTGTAATCCCAGCACTTTGGGATGCCAAGGCGGGCAGATCATTTAAGGTCAAGAGTTCGAGGCCAGCCTGGCCAACATAGTGAAACCCCATCTCTACCAAAAATATAAAAAATTAGCCTGGCATGGTGGCATGTGCCTGTAATCCCAGCTACTTGGGAGGCTGAGGCAGGAGAATTGCTTGAACCCGGGAGGCAGAGGTTGCAGTGAGCTGTGATCATGCCACTGCACTCCAGCCTGGGAGACAGAGGAGACTTCATCTCAAAAAACAAACAACAAAAAGTACTGTAAACCTGGCAGCTTAGAAACAGCAGAAATTTATGTCTCATGTTCTGGAGTCTGGGGAGTCCAAGATCGAGGAAATGGCAGATTCAGTGTCTGGAGAGGCCCATTTTCTTGCCTTAATGCTGTGTCCTCACATGGTCCAGAGAGCAATGCACTCCTTTACAAGGGAACGAATCCCATTTGTGAGGGCTCCACCTTCAAGACCGAATCACTTTCCAAAGTCCTCACCTCCTAACACCATCACCTTAGGGCTTAGGATTCCAACACATACATTTTGGAGGAATACAAACATTCAGACTATAACACCACCCATATTACGTATACAATAAATATGAGTTTCTACCTGATGCTAAGGTAAGGTACTTTGCCCGTTGTCCAATGGGGAGATTAATCTCTACTACAGCAGGGTAATTGTAAGCAGAGGGCCTGTGGAGCCTAAATGCCTGAGTTCAAGGCCCGGCTCTCCCAACCACTAGCAGTGTGACTGTCAGCAAGTTTCTTGCATTCTCTGTGCCTCAGTTATTCTATGAACAGTGATGGTAACGATAGGACCTAACTTTGAGATTCATTGTGAGAATGGAGTTGATGTATACGCAGTACAGCATTTAGAAGAAAGCGTGACACGCAGTGAGCGCTTGGCACTTGCCAGGCCTTACAATTAACTCCTCCCTTCTAGCTTTGCCAAGAACATCATGGGAGAGCAATGCAATCACCAAGAAGTTTATAGGCCATTACTGTAAGCCTTTAGGAAGAGAAGAATTTTCTGTATTTCATTTCCAATTTTAAACCAAGCACAGACTTTTCTTTTTATGTCTTCATGCTTGGTAAAACAAAAAGTGAATAACGACCACAAAAAAAAAAACTTTTTATGCAGAACTCTTTCACAAAATTGGTTAAATCCACATCACTAAAAGGAGATCTTTCCTAGTTTCAGTCTTCAGAGGGAAGATGATTTCTTTGTCCTAGTCTCATTCCTGTTTTCTTTAAGATTGTCCCAAAATAATACATTTGCTATTAATTGTTTTAATAATCTGCTACATGGATGGCATTTCATATGAAATTGTAACTTTAACAGGTAGTAGGAAGCAAGACAGGTGCAACTAGTCACATGGTCTTTCCTATTTTTTTTTTTTTTTTTTTTTTGAGATGGAGTCTCGCTCTGTCACCCAGGGTGGATTGCAGTGGCACAATCTTGGCTCACTGCAACCTCTGCCTCCTAGGTTCAAGCACTTCTCCTGCCTCAGCCTGCCAAGTAGCTGGGATTACAGGCATGTGCCATGGCGCCTAGCTAACTTTTTGTATTTTTAGTAGAGATGGGGTTTCACCATATTGACCAGGCTGGTCTTGAACTCTTGACCTCAAGTGATCCACCCGCCTCGGCCTCCTAAAGTGCTGGGATTACAGGCGTGAGCCAACGTGCCCAGCCTGGTCCTTTCTTATTATTGGTTTCTGATGATGGGGTCAAAACTGAACTATTGCCCTGAAGAGACTTTTTAAAAAGATTATACTTGAGCTCTTGCATATTGAATAATCTTTTCCAGGGGGACAACCAATGTTATGCTAATGTTAGATCTTAAAATCTGTTTAAACCTTTTGTGTTTATTCTATATATGAACTGTGGGCGATGTCTCCTTGCCAGAAAAGTAAAGAAATCTGTTTGGGTACACACATGAGAGTGAAAGAAGGAAAGGGGGAGAAAAGAGAAAGAGATAAATGCCAAGCAAGCAGGAGGAGAAGGAAGCAGACAGGAAAGGTGTGAAAAAAACCTGTGGGTTAATTATTTGTCTCTGTTTTCTAGTTTTTAAAGTTTAGTTTATCATGTAAATATCTACAGTGGTTTTTAGAAACTTATAAACATTTGTAGAACAAAAAGGAGAGATCTGGAAATTGAAATTGAAATCTCCCTTCTCTGAGATTTCACAGAAATGTTGACAAACATGACTTATAAAACCGAGATGCAGTGCTGATGTTTGGGAGCAGTTAAGCTCTGCAGGTTGCCTCCTTCGCTGGCTAGGGCAGGTGCCTCCTTGGCTGGCTACGGCCAGTGTTCTACCAGTCTCATTCTTGCTTAGGTGCCTACGGAGATCAGCACAGGTGAACAGGGTATTCCCTGGATGGCAGGGACTTGACATGACTCTTTCTGTGTTCCCAGAATGCAACACTGAGTCTAACATACTGTAGGCATACAATTAATGCTTGGACAATAAATAAAGGAGCAGCGGGTGCTAAATGATTCCCCCCAATATGTCCATGTCCTAATCCCAGAATCTGGAATATGACCTTACATTGTAAAAGAGCTAATACTATTTTATATGGTATAATACAGGATAAAGTTAAGGATCCTGAGAGGGGATGCTTATCTGAGGTTATCCCAGTAGGCCCTAAAAGTAATCATGTGTTTCTTCATAAGATAGGAGCAGTGGGAGATTTTGATCAGAGAAGAGGAGAAGGTCACGTGACCATACAGGCAGAGACTGGAGTGAGGTGGCCATAAACCAAGGAGGACAAGGATTGCTAGTAGCCACGGAAAGCTGGAAGAGGCCAGGAGTGATTCTCCCCTGGAGCCTCCGGAAGGAGTGTGGCCCTGCTGATACCATGATGTTGGACTTCTGGCCTCCAGCACTGTGAAACAATAAATTTCAGTTGTTTTAAACCGCGAAGTTTCTGGAGAAGTGATACTTATTAAGCACCTGCCTCTATGTGTCTGCCACTATTTACATCAACCCATGTCACACTCAAAATAACTCCCAAGAGTTAGGCATTGCTGCATCATCTGTGTGGTTAAATTCAAAAGTTGCAAGATAGCTATAAAACTACATGAAATTAAAATAATCTTTGAAGATGCTGTTTCTCATTATGTTTTTCCTGCTGAGTTGGGTGAAGATGCTTTCTTTAATTGAACCCTGACTAAAGTAGCTAGTTGTTGGCTTGCATTTAGCAGAGCCTTGCTATGTAAAATGCCTTTATCTTGTTTTAAAGAGCTGTGATTCTTCCTCAGCAAGATAAAAGGCTCAGGCTGTGAAAAGCATGAGAGAACTGAGTGAAATCCAGACCGTCTTTCTCTTACACAGGGCACAGCTCCCTCAGAGGGAAGGCAGGAAGAATCACCTGTGAATTGTCATATTTTACCGACTGCCTGGCACACAGTAAGCTCCAAGTAAGTGTTAACTATTCTTTAACTGTGATTCAACCTGCAATGTTTTCAAACGGGTGGGGGATTGCTTGTATTTGCCATGGTGTTATTTGAGTCTGTTTGTGGAAGCGAGGCATGAGAATAGGGTCTGGAGGCAGGGAATCTAAGGACTTCCTAGAACCAAATCAAATAGAAACACTTCAGTTATGACAGGAAGTATCCTTTCTATTTACATAGGGCCTACACTGAGTAAATGACTTTGTAACTTTACCTCATTCTCTTGGTTTACATAGGGTGAACACCAAGTAACCAATGGAAACCTCTAGCAGATATTTAAACCGCAGAAAATTCTTTAAGGGTGCTCTTGAGCCCCTATGCCTGGGCCCGCTCCCACCCTATGGAGTGCACTTTCATTTTCAATAAATCTCTGTTTTTGTTGCTTCATTCTTTCTTTGCTTTGTTTGTGTTTTGTCCAATTCTTTGTTCAAGACGCCAAGAATCTGTATACCTTCAACTGGTAATGGAAGTCAATGTTTTGCAAACTATACCGCATCCCAGAATTGCCATTTACTAGCTGTGACTTTGGGCCAGATACTTAGTATTTCTGTGCCTCAGTTTCACAGTTTGTTAAATTGAAATATTGACAGCACCTACCCCAGAGGTTGGCTATGAGGATTCAATAGATCAAATTAGTCATTAATGGATAACTGCACAGAATAGTTCCAGTGCATATAAAACCCCACCAAAGCTCAGGATTCTGCCTTGGATTTATTTCTCATTTCTTGCTTTATGTATATATATTTATATTATTAGTGAATGCTTTAATTGATTCCTTCTTTCACCTGTGGAAATGTATGTTCAACACATATATGGGAAAAAAATAAGGAACGCAAAGGAGGAGAAAATTCCAGATGAACACAGAAAGGAGCTTCTTAAAACAAACATTTGGTTCTCTCAGGGTTCCTTGGTGACAATAATTAGAGCAGCTCTTCTGGAGGTGGAGGGTCTAATCTATGGCCTGCCATAGGAAATGCTCCTTATTTGCCAAGACAGTCAGTGAACCGGCTGACAGTCCGATTAAGCTGTTAGGATATTATCACAGAGTCACTCTACTTCCTCTTCTTTATTAGCAGACCAAAGTGGGGCATGCTGGATAAAAAGCAGTAACTATCTCAGGTCTCAGTTTCCTCGCCAGTAAATGAGGTTCATTAATATGTCCTTTCCAGAGCGTTTTCAAGAACTCCATGTGAGAGCAAATTAAACAGCATTTGGCTCAAGGGCCAGTTCATTAATATGTCCTTTCCAGAGTTTTTTCAAGAACTCCATGTGAGAGCAAATTAAACAGCTTTTGGCACAAGGGCCTGGCACATGCAAAGGCACACTATGTCCACGTCCTCTATCTCTATTCTCTAAGGAAAAAGAACCCTTAAACCCAAGCATTTAAGAATTATATAATGCTTTCCTGGCCGGGCGCGGTGGCTCATGCCTGTAATCCCAGCACTTTGGGAGGCCAAGGCGGGCAGATCACCTGAGGTCGGGAGTTCCAGACCAGCCTGACCAACATGGAGAAACCCTGTCTCTACTAAAAATACAAAATTATCCGGGCATGGTGGCGTATGCCTGTAATCCCAGCTACTTGGGAGGCTGAGACAGATGAATCGCTTGAACCCGGGAGGCAGAGGTTGTGGTGAGCCAAGATCACGCCATTGCACTCCCGCCTGGGCAACAAGAACGAGACTCCGTCTTAAAATAAATAAGCCTGGCGCGGTGGCTCATGCCTGTAATCCCAGCACTTTGGGAGGCCGAGGCAGGCGAATCACGAGGTCAGGAGATTGAGATCATGCTGGCTAACACTATGAAACCCCGTCTCTACTAAAAAAATACAAAAAAATTAGCCGGGCATGGTGGTGGGCGCCTGTAGTCCCAGCTACTCGGGAGGCTGGGGCAGGAGGATGGCGTGAACCCTGGAGGTGGAGCTTGCAGTGAGCTGAGATCGTGCCACTGCACTCCAGCCTGGGTGACAGAGCGAGACTCCATCTCAAAATAAAATAAAATAAAATAAAATAAATAAGAATTATATAATGCTTTCCTAAAGATGAGAAATTCTATGAGCTGAGAGAAGATATAGGAGGATAAAGGGACACTGAGCTGGAAAGTCCATTACCATAGGTATCTTAGGGGGACTATATCCTACTTATGAAAATGACTCAGGAATAGTAATGAAAATATAACTAAAATTTATTGTGGGCTTGATAGGTCCCAGGCACTGTTCTAAGTGTCTTACATTTATTAACTTGCCAATCCTCTCCACAAAATGAAGAACTGACCACTTCTCTCTTTCGTGTTAACGTAGCACTTTCTTAATGTGGTTGTACCTGGTAGATTTATGTATTAATCTATGGATTCACTCATAGACTTGTTCATGTCACAATGTTCCCGGGCTGTAGCAAACGGTGGTATGGGATATGATGAAGTTTCTCTTCAAATAATCTATCAATTTTTTATTCTTTAATTCATAGTACCCCCCCAACCCTTGTCCTTTTTCTCCTTTTTTCCTTTTTGCCTTTGTTAGATGCCAAGCCACGCCACAGTACCAGGCGTTATCACTACCAGCTCACATTCCTTTCCTTATCTGGAAAGAGGACTAACTTTTTAGCTCATTACAGACACCCCTTCCCCTTCCTCTCCACTTTCTTTTATATGCCCACTTTATCTAAAAAAAATCAAATGTTTAGCCAACCGGGATTAGTTTATATTGTAAGACCTGACCCCGGCCAATGGGAAAAGTGTACAGGGGCAGGACTTGTGTCAGGAATAAAGGCTCTCGTGCCCCTTAGTTCAGGTGTGCTCTCATCGCAACTGGCCAAGGAGGCACCCCTCTGTGCAGAAGTAAAATTGCTTTGCTAAGAATCCTTTGTTCGAGTGTTCAATTTCCTTAGGATTTTGAGCGTTATTCCTAACAGTGGTGAACTGACCTCATGGTCGCCTCACAGGTGCTGACTACTCCTCTCCGAGTCTCAAAAAAGTGCGCTGGTCAGACACGGGATTTAAACTGGAATCTTTATGCAGCCTGTGTATCGATTTCACATGTGTGCCTACCTGGAGCCTGTTGGCAGCCCTAGCAATGTTCCCTATTTTGTTATCTGTTGAAGAACAATCGGTATCTGTGTGAAAGTTCTGGTTTTATCCTGCATTAGTTTGTCAAGGCTACCGTAAGTAAGCACTACAGATGAGGTGGCTTAAACAACAGAAATGTCTTTCTTCGCAGTTCTCGAGGCCGAAGTCCCAAGATCAAGGTGTTGGAAAGCTGCTTTCTCCCACGACCCCTCTCCCTGGTTTGCAGATGGTCGTCCCTTCCCAGTGTCCTCACGTGGTCGCCCCTCTGTGCATGTCTGCGTCCTAATCTCCTCTTGTCATAAGGACATCTCTCATATTGGATTAGGACTCATCCCAATAACCTCATTTAACCTTAATTACCTCTTTCAAAGCCCTGTCTTCAAATACAGTCACATTCTGGGCTACTGGGGGTTAGGACTTCAATGTGTGGGTTTTTTGGAATGAGGGAGGCACGATTCAGCCCGTAACAAGGCACACCCACAGATAAAACTGCGACCTGGAGATGTTAAACAGGAATCATTAAATTATTGAAGTCTAGGCTTTAAAAGAACATTTACATTTGAGGAAATTGAAGCCCAGAGAAGTTAAGTCACTGGCCTGAGCTCACATCCTTAGAAATGGCGGCTCATAACTAACTTCATTCCTTCCTTCCTTTACCCCTTCCTTCATCAACAGAAGAGTTGCAAGAGAAGCCTCTCCTTCCCCCTTCCGTTACTGCCTGTGTGTCTTTGGCCATTTATTTAATTTTCCGAGCCCCAGTTTTCCTACATCTAAGATAGGAAAAATCATGACACCAAAGAGTTGTTGAGGATCAAAATAAGATAATGCTGGCTGGGCACAGTGGCTCACGCCTGTAATCCCAGCACTTTGGGAGGCCGAGGCAGGCAGATCATCTGAAGTCAGTAGTTTGAGACCAGCCTGACCAACATGGCGAAACCCCATCTGTACTAAAATATAAAAATTAGCCGGGTTTGGTGATGCATGCCTGTAATTCCCGCTACTCAGGAGGCTGAGGCAGGAGAATCACTTGAACCTGGGAAGAGGAGGTTGCAGTGAGCCGAGATCTGTACTCTGGCCTGGGTGTCAGAGTGTGTCTCTGTCTCAAAAAAAAAAAAAAAAAATGCAGATAGACTAGGCCTGGTATATATATATTCAGTGAAAATTTCTCCTTTCTTGTGGATTGATTTATGTTATTCATGAATATTTTAATTGATTCACTCTTTCACCCCCATCAGCAGATCTGTACCGAAGACAGACATGCTCAACATAGCCCGAATGCTGTGGCTGGGTTCACATTCATTTTGGGGACACGAATCTATAGATAAGGAATTCTGACAGACATCAGAAATGTCTGCAGTGGACGTTTCAGTGCTGAGGAGGGAAAGGAATTTGGCATTAGTGTATGCTCTCCTGGAGGCTTCCTGGGAGGCAGAGTTTAGATGTGTCTTGTAGAATGGGTTTTCTTTAACAGGCAAAGCAGGGAATGGGGGTGCATGAAATGGTCAGAACTGGTCGCTGGCCTGGTAGGCCAAAGTGTAAGATGTGCAGATATTTGCGGAAGTGGTGGGGAGGTCAGACTACATCCCCCTCCTTTAGGGCGGCATCCTCCTCCTCCAGGGCGACATCCCCCAAACTCTTCCTTTATTTGTTGCGCTTAGCCTGGAACAGGGAGGCTGTTAAGTTATACCCACCTCATCTCCTCTGAGTCCTGTCCCCAGGGCAAACTGCTGATTCCTCTCCAGGAAGCGGATTTTTACATTGTAGACTTTGTTCTCATAAAACACAACCAAAACATAGGGCTCTTCCTTGGATTTTGTGGAACAATCTCGGACCAAGAAAGTACCATCCTGAAGCAAAAAGAGTAACAGTCATCTTTTCAGACACACCAGCATTCTGCCCTTGTAATGGTGGCAACAATGATGTTTGCATGCATGAGATTCCCAGATGAATTTAGTTTTCGGTAAACCACTTTAATTCAGTAAGTTTTTACTGAGTGTCTGCATGTCTAAGGGTTCTTGTGATTTTCTGAGATGTGTACCAGTTGGATCTTGACACTCTCTTCTTGAAAGTCTTTCATCAAGGCCAGGTGCGGTGGCTCATCCCTGTAATCGCAGCACTTTGGGAGGCCAAGGCAGGCGGATCACCTGAGGTCAGGAGTTTGAAACCAGCCCGGCCAACACGGAAAAACCCCGTCTCTACTAAAATTACAGAAATTAGCCGGGCATGGTGGCGGGTGCCTGTAATCCCAGCTACTCAGGAGGCTGAGGCAGGAGAATCACTTGAACCCGGGAGACAGAGATTGCAGTGAGCCAAGATTGTGCCACTGCGCTTCAGCCTGGACAACAGAGCAGGACTCTGGTTCCAAAACAAAAACAAAAAAGAAAAAAGAAAATCTTTCATCATTTGCTACTGACCTGGGCATAGTGCTCATGAACTTAGCATGAACAACCTATCTTGCAGTTTGATTTCTCATTGCTCCTGCAGCTTTCTGCCTCTGGCTCCTGGCTCCAGCCAAGCCACCATTTCCCAAAGGCACCATCTGCTTTGGGGCTCCCAGATTTTGCATGATGTATTAGTCTGTTTTCACACTTCTATAAAGAAATACCTGAGACTGGGTAATTTATAAAGGAAAGAGGTTTAATTGACTCATGGTTCCACATGGCTGGGGAAGCCTCAGGAAACTTATAATCATGCGGAAGGTGAAGGGAAAGCAAGCTTGGACCTTCTCACATGGCAGCAGAAGAAAGCAGAGTGAGGAGTGAAGGGAGAGGAGCCCCTTATAAAACCATCATATCTCACGAGAACTCACTCACTAGAACAGCATGGGGGAAACTGCCCTCAAGATCCAGTCACCCCCACCAGGTCTCTCCCTAGACACATGGGGATTATGGGGATTACAATTCAAGATGAGATCTGTGTAGGGTCACAGACAAACCATGCCACAGGTGCTACTCCTTCCGCATGGAAAAGCCCTTCTCCTGCCCCCTTCTTGATGTATTAATCTCTCAATGTTCACATATTTCCTCTTCTGCTTGATGCTCGGGTATTATTCTAGAGATAGTGGGAGCCACAGCAGGCTTTGAGCAGGAAAAGCTTTTACTTAATAAATTGGACTTCTGTGTGGAAAGGTTTAGGGTTCCTGAAAGAGACATGGGGCTTCTAAGTCATGGATATCAAACTGAATGGAGAGGCCCTTTATGGGAGAAGGAATTGTAGCCTGTGTTGAGGTGAGGGCAAGTACAGGGCAAGGAAGAAAAGACAGAAAAGGCCCGGAGATGCCTGAAAGATGACGGAAGACCAGGAGATTCAGAGTGACAGAAGCCAAGAGGTGGAGACTGAGGGTTTCCAAAAGCGGGTCAACAGCATCAAATGGTCCAAGAGCTGAGAACAGGACAATGATTAGAAATAATTTGTACGCTCCAGGGAATAATTCAGAATGATACTAAGATCTGGTTGTAAAAGATTGAGAAATGGAGCAGTCCTCCTGAACATGAACACATCTACCAGGCTTAGTTTTGTGGTTACATTGTGTTATTTATATAATGAAAAACACTGAAAAATCTGTACATGTAATTGTGTGTATTGTATAGATGGTTATATGTGATCTATGAAGAATAGAGGCCGGGTGCGGTGCCTGACACCTGTAATCCCAACACTTGGGAGGCCGAGGTGGGTGGATCACTTGAGGTCAGGAGTTCGAGACTAGCCTAGCTGACATGGGGAAACCTCATCTCTACTAAAAATACAAAAATTAGCCAGGCATGGTATCATGTACCTGTTATCCTAGCTACTCCAGAGGCTGAGGCAGGAGAATCGCTTGAACCCAGGAGGTGGAGGTTGCAGTGAGCCGAGATCATGCCACTGCATTCCATCCTGGGTGACAGAGTGAGACCTTGTCTCAAAAAAAAAAAAAGTATGATAAATAAGATTATATATAATGATTTATAGCTATAATAATAAATTATGATATATAATTCTCTATATAGATTTTATAATAGCTATATGTAATTATATATTTCGATAATTAATATTTATAAATGTAGATATATAATAATGGTAATAATACTATATAATACAACATAACAGTACTTTAAGTATACAAAATTTAGAAATAATACTGTAACATGATAGTGATGTTATGATGATACTGGTAGCTAAGGTGCATTGAGATTTGCCAAGCACTTTACACACATTGTTTCATTTAGAGGTATTTTTTTTTTTTTTTTTTTGAGATGGAGTCTCCCTCTGTTGCCAAGGCTGGAATGCAGTGGCGCAATCTCAGCTCACTGCAACCTCCGCCTCCAGGGTTCAAGTGATTCTCCTGCCTCAGCCTCCGGAGTAGCTGGGATAACAGGCACCCACCACCACTCCCGGCTAATTTTTGTCTTCTTTGTAGAGACGGGGTTTCACCATGTTGGCCAGGCTGGTCTCAAACTCCTGACCTTGTGATCTGCCCACCTCGGCCTCCCGAAGTGCTGGGATTATAGGTGTGAGCCATCGCACCTGGCTCATTCACAGGGTCTTTACATAAACGTCCTTGGGTTCTTTTTTTTTTTTTTTGAGATAGAGTCACACTCTGTTGCCCAGGTTGGAGCGCAGTGGCTCAATCTCCGCTCACTGCAAGCTCCGCCTCCTGGGTTCATGCCATTCTCCTGCCTCAGCCTCCTGAGTAGCTGGGACTACAGGCGCCCGCCACCACGCCCGGCTAACTTTTCGTATTTTTAGTAGAGACGGCATTTCACTGTGTTAGCCAGGGTGGTCTCGATCTCCTGACCTCGTGATTCACCTGCCTCGGGCTCCCAAAGTGCTGGGATTACAGGTGTGAGTCACTGCGCGCCCGGCCATAAACGTTGGGTTCTTTACATAAATATTGATGGAAAAATTTTAGTCTCATTTTACAGGTAAAGGAATAAAGGTCTGAAAACCCTAAAGCATCACAGTTACTAAATGGAATACTGAAAAGCCAAACCAAATTCTCACCCTTTAAATACACAAGCCTCTGACTATATAAAATAGGATGGCAGAATTTTCTGGAACTTGTTCTACCTAAAATGTTTAGTATAATTGAAGCCTTAATGTTCAAGCACAGAGCACTGCCAAAGATCAGAAGGAGAGAAGAGGCCAAAACTCATGGCCAAGTTTTGGGTTTATCCTCTGAAACTCTGAAATGATTTGTCAAAATAAATCTGAGTGATCCTGAAATTTAAAATAAATTATCTTTCATAAATGGGAAACACATTTTGACAGAACTGAGACAAACAGAAAAGGAAAATATGAAAAGGAAAATGTGAAGTCATTTAACTGAGATTTTATTTTCTTAATGTTTCTTGGGAAGAGGCAGAAGCAGGCACACAGAAAGAGAGGAAGGGAGCATTTGCTGAGCGCCCAAATGCTGCTGGAAGAGCATCAGGTCATATGCATATTGCTTTTCCAGCACAATCCACACATGGGCTTCTGGAAGGAGGTCTACTAAGAGTAGTTCTTCCAATGGAAAACAGGCTTTGTGAGTGCTATGGTGCACTGGGCACTGATTAGCCAAGATGGACAGCCAGGGTTGGAATCTACCATCACCAGGTTCGCCACTCTACCAAGGCATGGCCAGATTCCCTGGAAGGAGGAAAGGAAGGTCCTCAAGGAGCTGCATCAGCCAACCACCCACGGCTCTCCACCCAGGCTGTGAAAAGAACTGTGAGGGCTACTAGAGTCAGCTGGGATTTTGTGAAAAGAGCACTGATCCTGAATGCATGTTCTGTCAATTTCTCTACTTTATGACCAACTCGTTGGCTTAGCCTCAGTTTCCCCATCTAGGAAATGGGATGTTCCATTTATTCTGTGTATGTTCAAGATACTTTGTTAGCAATGGTATCATTTCCTACTACTGCTATAACAAATTACTATGAAATTAGTAATGTAAAACAGAAATGTATTCTCTTACAGTTCTGGAGGTCAGAAGTCTAACTTGAGTCTTGCTGGGCTGAAATCAATAGGAGAGACTTTTCCAATTTCTGGAGGCCAACAAGATCTCTGGCTTGTGGCTCTCCCATTAATCTGACCTCTACTTTCATTGTCATGTCCCTTGTCTGACTCTGACACTCCTGGTTCCCTCTTACAAGGACCTTTGTGATTATACTGAGCCCACCCAGATAATGATGCATGATAACTTCCCCATCTCAACATCCTTACCTTCGCATCTGCAAAGTCTCCTTTTCTGTGAAGGTGACATATTCATAGGTTCTGGGGATTAGAATGTGAACATCTTTGGATGGGGCATGATTCTGTTTATCATAGCAACTTATATATATAATTTATTTAATTTTACAACGTCAATTCTGAGAGCTAGGTTTTATTAAAATTTATTGTAGATCTATCATTTATTCACTAATTAACTAATTCATTCATTTTTAGGCTACCTCCTTCAACAATGACCATTGTACTGGTTAGCTGGGGATAGGTTTTGATGTTGCATCAGTCTTGAGACACTTTCTATAACTTCTAAGCAGTCTTGTATAGTTCTCTGTACATAGTCATCGTTCGATAATCATTTGCTCTTTGGGATGATGGTTGTGGTAGTCATTTGACCTGATGACAAGTATTCCAGTTCTTTTCTCCTTTTGGCCACATGTAGGTTTGTACCTCCTCACCTTCTTCGAAGTTAAGTTTGGTCATGTGACTTCCTTTGGTTAAAGATGTGAAAGCAGAAGTAAAATATGTTACTTCTGAGAGGATGCATTAAGAGTCAGAGTGTGAAGGTAGGAGCACACCACTGAGATGGAGACCCTGGCAGCCTGGGTTTATCCACCCAAACCCGTCCTGAACGTGGTATGCAAGCAAAAAATAAAGTTTCATTATGTTAAGCAACTGAGATCTTGGGGTTGTTGCTGCAGCATAACCTACCATATCCTGACTATTGCAGTCTTCACAATCTCTGCTCCTTTCTCGAAGAAGTGAGACATAAAGACCTAACAGTACTTTGAGCAAACCTTGATTAAGGAGATAAACCTTGAGGAAAGCAGAAGGAAGCCCCTTCTATTGTGACCTCTATAGTCCAGTTTCCAGATTTCATCTTCAAAATAGTTCCTTAGGGTTGATTTTACTGTTCCATTTTACAAATGAATAAATCTACATGGGAAGTTATTTAGGAACCTGAGAAAGCCACACAGCTGATAATTAGCACGACCAAGCCTCAGGCCTGAAACTCTCCATGTTTTTTTTTTTTTTTTTTTTTTTTTTTGAGAAAGAGTCTTGCTCTGTCGCCCAGGCTGGAGTGCGGTGGTGCGATCTCAGCTCACTGCAAGCTCTGCCTCCCTGGTTCACGCCATTCTCCTGCCTCAGCCTCCCGAGTAGCTGGGACTACAGGCACCTGCCACCATGCCCGGCCAATTTTTCTTTTTGGTATTTTTAGTAGAGACGGGGTTTCACTGTCCGTTAGCCAGGATGGTCTCGATCTCCTGACCTCGTGAGCCACCCGCCTCGGCCTCACAAAGTGCTGGGATTACAGGCATGAGCCACCGCGTCCGGCTGAAACTCTCCATGTTTTTTGTTTCTGAGACGAAGTCTTGCTCTGTGGCCCAGGCCGGAGTGCAGTGGCACAATCTCGGCTCACGGCAACCTCTGCCTCCTGGCTTCAAGCAATTCTCCTGTCTCAGCCTCCTAAGTAGCTGGGATTATAGGTGCCCGCCACCACGCCTGGCTAATTTTTGTATTTTTAGTAGAGATGAGGTTCCACCATGTTGGCCATGCTGGTCTTGAACTCCTGACCTCAGGTGATCCACCCACCTCGGCCTCCAAAGTGCTAGGATTACAGGCGTGAAATGCCGCGTCCGGTCCTCTCCATGTTTTTTTGTTTTCTTTTTTATTTTAATTAATTAATTAATTAATTAATTAATTTATTTATTTTTGAGACAGCATCTCATTCTGTTGCCCAGGCTGGAGTGCAGTGGCACAATCTTGGCTCACTGCAACCTCCGCCTCCCAGGTTCAAGTGATTCTCATGTCTCAGCCTCCTGAGTAGCTTGGATTATGGATGTGTGCCACCATGCCTGGCTAATTTTTTTTTTTTATTTTTTATTTTGAGTAGAAACGGGATTTTACCATGTTGTTCAGGCTGATCTCAAACTCTTCGCCTCAAATGAGCCACCTACCTCGGCCTCCCAAGGTGCTAGGATTACAGGTGTGAACAATTGCGCCCGGCCTGAAACTCTCCATGTTAAATGCCCTTTTCAACTACAGCCTCCCAGCATTGAGAAATGCAGGGTGACACAGGAAATAATACATGAAGGCAAGCTGCTTGTTATGTCTTGCGACACATGAGCAGAGAACCTTAAGATGCCTATAGAAACAAGGATGATGGACCATGCAGAAGGCATTACCTTGCTCTCCTTCATGAATGCCTCTTCCACTGCCTGGCGGCTGTATTCTCCAATGTACCATTCATTGTGCTGGACATCCTGAAGAACAGAATCAATGATAAATATTTTAGGGTCAAAGGGAAGTATGAATTATTGATTAATTAATTCAAAATTTACTTTTGCTCCACCAGTGCCTAATCATAGTTTAATCTATAGTAGATATTGACTACCTAACATTTAGTCCCTGAACTTGGAGAAGCCCACAGATGCTTGGGGCAGAGAGACAGAAAAAGTTACTGCAGTTGGGGAATTCTGAAGTCTATGGGAATCTGTTGAGAAAGGTCCTTCAGCACCACCTTCAGAATGGATAATAAGCCTGCTATTTATCAGTGCTTTCTGAATCTTCAGCTGCTGAGGCTTATTGAGGTGGAAATTTGTATTGTTTGTGGAGCCTACACTGCCTTAGTCACATACAAACAGCAGGGAGGGAGAAAGAGGTGCAGAAGGAGCCCATCTCTGCCACTTCCCCAGAGGCACAGGTGCCGCTGAGCTATGATTTGGATCCTAGTTTATCTAGCTTTCTCCCTGGGCCACACTGCTTTATTTATATCAAGGTTAAATGATTCTAAATTCTTTTGATGATAAAATCCAGACTAACTGGGAGAAGGAAGGGCAGTCAGGGAGATGCATAACAGACTTGCAATTCCTTCACAGGGTTCCGAGGATCATAATGTTAAATAACCCCCCTTGTGAGTCCAGCATCTATAAGGTCCTTCCTCATTTAGTAGCATGTCAATCCATCCCTACAACACATCTTTGAAGTAGGCGTGTCATGTAGTATTAACCCTAGTGAAGATGGACAGTGAAGTTTCAGAAAGTCAAAATCTGAGCTGGGCACAGTGGCTCAATGCCTGTAATCCCAGCACTTTGGGAGGCCAAGGCAGGCGGATCACAAGGTCAGGAGATGGACACCATCCTGGCTAACATGGTGAAACCCCGTCTCTACTGAAACTACAAAAATTAGCCGGCTGTGGTGGCACGTGCGTATAGTCCTAGCTATTTGGGAGACTGATGCAGGAGAATCGCTTGAACCTGAGAGGCGGTGGTTGCAGTGAGCTGAGATCGCGCCACTGCACTCCAGCCTGGTGACAGAGTGAGACTCCGTCTCAAAAAAAAAAAAAAGAAAGTCAAAACCTGTCACATGGTTGGCAGGAGTTAGGTACATGGCATCAGGTCTTTGGTCTCTCATTCATTTGGAGTCTCTGGTCCACTGGAAAGTAAACCTGATATATTCAATACTGAGATTCTGATTCTGTTCCCATGATGTGATGGACACCACATGATCTGATGTGTACACCATCTGGAACGGTATGAGCTAGTTCTAACTCAACCCTGCAGCCTCACTTCCTGCCACCCCATTTCAGACATGGGCCTGGCCAGACAAAAGTGCTTGTACTCTGGACACACAAAAGTGCTTGTACTCTGGACACATACAGCTTTAGGGATAGACCAGAACTGGCCCTACTGCCTGGAATCCCTCTTGGTCTTCACCTCTGCCTACCCAGCTCAGGCATTCTTTTGCATCAAGATTGGGACCAAAAGTCACCTGTTATTTTTTTCGAGATGGAATTTTGCTTTTGTTGCCCTGGCTTGAATGCAATGGCACAATCTCAGCTCACTGCAACCTCTGCCTCTTGGGTTCCAGAAACTCTCCTGCCTCAGCCTCCCAAGTAGCTGGGATTACAGGCATGTGGCCACCATGCCCGGCTAATTTTTGTATTTTTAGTAGAGACAGGGTTTCACCATGTTGCTCAGGCTTGTCTCAAACTCCTGACCTCAGGTGATCCACATGCCTCAGCCTCCCATAGTGCTGGGGTTACAGGTGTGAGCCACTGTACCTGGCCAAAAAGTCACCTCTTATTTGACCTAGTCCCTACCCCCAGGGGAGAGCTAGTGCTGAAAAGGTCCACGGCAGAACTGGCTCTGCCTCACTCCAGCAAAGCCACGTGACAGGCTCTAGAGACAAAGGAAGCCTTGGAGCCCCATCTCCTGACTGAAGCATGAGCTGTCTGAGCTTGAGGTGGTCTACTGCTTCCAAGGGGACCTCTTGGCCAGTCCATGGACTTGGCAGAACTCAGTCATGGTGCATTTCATCAAGTCTGTTTTTATTTATTTGTTCAAGTTGGAAGACATTTAGAGATTAGTCCTGTGTTTCTCCAGGTGTGATCATGAGGGATGGCTGGTGAGTGTAGCTGGTGCTCAGAAACTGAATTACGTATCTCAGAATCACTTGCGGGGCAGCGGGGGAGTCCCCTTCTAATTCTCTTTCTAGCCCCCCTTGATAATTCAAAAGGAATGTTTCATTTTGGGCAAATATGTCCTTAATATCTCTCTGACATTTCTAATCTCTTCTTTAACAGAAGAAGAGCAGTCCTTACGCTGACAGCCATTAGCAGGTGATGGGATCCTGCTACAATTTAATAGCTTGTTTTGTTTGCATTGCAATGACTTTTTTTAAAAATTTGGGAAAAATATTGTAAACCAAAAATATAATTCTAAGGCCCCCGAACTATCTGAATGGACTTCCTCCTCTGCCAGGGCACTGTTAACGTTTAACCCGAAAGACTAGTTTGGGTCATGACGGGAAGTAGGGGTCAGACATGCCTCATTATATCTCTCCGGCATTAACACCAACACAGACCTTAAGTCTGAGAAGAAGCATTTACAATCTATTTTCTCTGAAGCCTGCTATCTGAAGGCTTCATCTGTACAGTAAGAACTTTGGTCTCCATGATGCCTTATATTCACCGATAATAAGCCCTCTATCTATCAGTGATATTCCCTTTCTATTGATCCCAGGTCTTTAGATAAACTCAACCTATTGCTAACCAGAAAAATTTGAAATTTACCTAAAACCTGGAAGGCCTCACTTCAAGCTGTCCCACCTTTCTGGACTGAAACAATGTATTTGTTAAATGTAATCCCAACACTTTGGGAGGCCGAGGCAGGTGGATCACCTGAGGTCAGGAGTTCGAGACCAGCCTGGCCAGCATGGTGAAACCCCATCTCTACTAAAAATACAAAATTAGCCGTGCGTGGTGGCACACGCCTGTAATCCCAGATACTTGGGAGGCTGAGGCAGGAGAATCACTTGAAGCCGGGAGGTGGGGCGGTGGTTGCAGTGAACTGAGATCACCCCATGGCACTCCAGCCTGGGCAAAAAGAGCGGAAACTCTGTCTCAAAAAAAAAAAAAAAAAAAAAAAAGCATATTTGATTGAAGTCTCTTATCTCACTAAAAAGTATAAAACCAAGCTGCACCCTGACCCCCTTGGGCACACGTTCTCAGGATCTCTGGAGAGCTGTGTCATGGGCCATGGTCACTCATATTTGGCTCAGAATAAATCTCTTCAAATATTTTCCAGAATTTGACTATTTTTGGCAATAATATAATAAGATTTACCATTTTAACCATTTTTAGGTGTATAATTCAGTGGCATTAAGTACATTCACAATGCTTTACAGCCATTTCAGCTATCCATCTCCAAGTTTCTAATGACTCCAAACTGAAACTCTGTATCCATTAAAGAATAACTCTCCGTTACCTCTACCTCCTTCCTCAGGGCCCAGTTACCACCATCCTGCCTTCTGTCTCTATGAATTTGCCTATTCTAGGTACCTTGTATTCCTGGAATCATATATTTGTCCTCCGTGTCTGACTTATTTCACTCAGCATGTTTTCAAGGTTCTTGTATATTGTATCACATATTAGAATTTTATTCCTTTTTAGAGCTATAAACTGTTTCATTGTGTGTGTGTATACCATTCTGTTTATCCATTCATCCATCAATGGACATATAGGTTATTTCCATCTTTTGTCTATTGCAAATAATGTTATGAACATGGGTGTACAAATATCTGAGTCTCTGCTTTCAATTCTTTTGGGCATAGACTAAGGAATGGAATACTTCTAAAGTCACTTTCTATGATATATAATACTGGTTAAAAAAAAATTAACCAGAGTAGTGATATAAAGTGAAAACAGGTCACCTTAAAGAATATTATTAAGTAAATGTTATTATTGACAGGACATAGATATGCCACAAATCATAAAGGTATATTCAAATAGCTGAAATCAGGGAAATCCTGATGTGGTCCAAGCCTGTCTCATGCCTATGAGGAATCTGGGATCTGGGAGGGAGCGTAATCTTGTGTAGACCTCTAGTTAGAACCAAGTGATCCCCATGTTTATGAAGAAGATGAAAGAGCAAAAGGAAGACGAGTGCATGACAAGGGACAATAAAAGAAGGATATGCATTTTTTTTTTTTTTTTGGGATGAAGTCTAGCTCTGTTGCCCAGGCTGGAGTGCAGTGGTGAGATCTCGGCTCACTGCAACCTCCATCTCCCAGGTTCAAGCGATTCTCCTGCCTCAGCCTCCCAAGTAGCTGGGATTACAGGCATGTGCCAGCACGCCTGGCTAATTTTTTTTATTTTTGGTAGAGATAGAGTTTTTCCATGTTGGTCAGGCTGGTCTCGAACTCCTGACCTCAGGTGATCTAACCACCTTGGCCTCCCAAAGTGCTGAGATTACAGGCATGAGCCACCGTGCCTGGCCAGGATGTGAAAATATTTTCCAAAGTCTAATTTAAGATTATGAGACCCTTTTAGAATTAGGTAGAAATTAATATGAATATAAGGATAACAAAAGAGCTTTAGGATACTGTAGGAATTCACCAGAGATATTCTATACATTTGCTTCTGCTTAGAAATCTTCACAAGCTCTGTAGCAGGACAGTGAGTAATAGCATGGGATGGAGACCTAGAAGAGGCACAACCTCTGGGGCTTTACAGTGAAAGACTTTAATAAGTAACATCCAATGTGTTGGAGAAAAAGCATACAAGATACAGTGAAAGCTTTATCCCCTCACCATAGGGTAATGTAAGTAAAAAATGGTCCAAAAATAACCAATTGTAGTGAATGAGCATATTTTAGAAAGAGACCACAAAATAGATGATGGACACACAAGAACACACTTAGTATCCATTTGCATCTCCCCACTCTTTACATCTCCATTAGGGTGGGGATCACAACCTCTAGCACATTGTCTGGCACATAATAACTGCTCAACTAATGGTCGCTGGACTGTTCAACTGAAATGAGTGTGTAATACATGGATCTTTTGCTGGAAAAAAATTGCAACCTGTATATCCTAGTTAACGCCCCACAAGATTATTGGACATTTGGTAAATATAAAACACGTGTCTAAATATCTGTATTTTTTGGATTAATTTTTAAAAAACACTTTAGAATCTGGAAACATGCCAGTCAAAGAATCTGATGAGAGACCAGTGTAATATGTTGTATAGCAACATATTTAAAAATATTAAAATACTTTAAAAATATTAAAACTCAGTAATATGTAGCCAGAAGGGAAAAAGTTAAAGTCAAACATAAATAAACTCCTTTTGGGCATTGTTCAGGAAAGCTCTATTTAGATGCCAAGTACATCTAGAAGGACTTGGCAGAGAAGTGTCTGCTTACCTTTCTATCAGACTTTTTGGGGAAAGGTGGTCTCCAGCTTGTGTATTTATAGGGTGGTATATTTTCGCGAGGGCTGCAGCTGGCTGGAGGCTGGCATCTCTGAGGAGAACAGGGCTGCATGCCTCCTCTATGATCTGGAAAGGTTAAATTCCCATTTCAGTGTGATTTTGTGACTGGTGCAGGCTGTCCCCCACCTCCAAAAAGGAGCTGAAACCCTTCACTCCTTCCTATATCTGTGAGGACCTTTGTGGTCAACACCACATCAGCTCACTCAGTGACCTTAATTCTCTGTGTTTTGTTCTCTGCCTGTAGCTTTGCCGTTCCTCCTCTCTTTCCTTAGGGCTCCCAGAATCATCTTTTAAGAATGTAACTCTGGGCCGGGTGTGGTGGCTCATGCCTGTAATTCCAGCACTTTGGGAGGCCGAGGCAGGTGGGATCACCTGAAGTCAGGAATTCGAGACCAGCCTGGCCTACATGGTGAAACCCCGTCTCTACTAAAAATACAAAAATTATCCGGGCATGGTGGCATGCTCCTGTAATCCCAGCTACTAGGGAGGCTGAGGCAGGAGAATCGCTTGTACCTGGGAAGCAGAGGTTGCAATGAGCCGAGATCATGCCACTGCACTCCAGCCTGGGCAACAGAGCAAGACTCCGTCTCAAAAAAAAAAAAAAAAAAAAAAAATCTGATATGATTTCCTTTCCGCCTAGAAGAAAATGTAAATGTTTTCCTTCTGTCCATAAGTCTCTGAATGGACTGTCTATTCATATTTCTCTATCCTCAAATGCATTTGTAGTTTGTTCAGAGAATGACTTAAAACAAAACAGAACAAAGAAACAAAAAGAACAAATTTGCCAAGTAAATTTTCCCTGAAAGCCTGCTTGGATCTTTGTTGAATGAATGAATGAAAGAAATTCTGACTATGTAACTCGCTGTAAGTATTTAATTGATTTTGTTTTAAAATAATCAAAGCAGTTAATCTTTGGAATTTTTTTTTCTGAAATAAAACATTACATTCAAGTTTTATAACCCCATGAAATAGGACTCTCCTAACATGGAGAATGGAGGGTCACAGAAATGAAGCCAGAAGATAAGGGGAAGAACATTGGGACTAGCATAGTGGAGGTGCACAATAAATTTGAGGGAGAGTAGCCTAATAGAAAAGGCATGGGTTGAAAAACCAAACTGATAGCAATAATTACTAATATTTAAAATTCTTATGCATTATAGATTAAGCTCTTAGCACAGTGTCTGATCATATAACCACTCCATCAAGACTAGCTGTTGAGTGCTGCTAATATTGCTAGAGAAACACAGTTCTAGACCTCCCTGTTGTAACTTATAATAAAGCATTTTATTTTAAGCAGGTAGTCCATAAATATTTATTACAAAAATTTAATTTACCCTTATACACAATTTAAAAAATAATTTTATAGGAAAAAGAGCCATCTATTTTAAAGCAAAAAGAAAGCATTAGTGAACAAAAACTAAAAATGAAAACGGAAAAGAAAACGGATGATCTACAATCCCAGACTTAGAGAATAACGTTGTTACTACTTCGGAATAGAACCAAAACTGGGGCCTCTTCCAACATGTCAAAATATTTTTTTCTGTCCTGAAATCCACTTGCTTGGGATCCTAATAGTTTAACTTGAATGCATTTATCAAAGAATTGAGCCAAATCTATTTATCAGGCAGTAACTGAACAAGAATAACTGAACTTCCCCAAAATTATTTTCTCATTTGTAAAATAAGTATAATAACATGTACAACTATGGAGGTGTAAATTTCACTCTGCTGCATGGATGCCCATACCTGATGCATTAGAGAGCTCGTTAGACTGATAATTCTAGAAGTGTAGAGACTGCATGTTGTTTTCTGCCTACTTAACATCGCCAAGTACTGAATGATCCAGGCATGAATTCATACCCAGTAGAATGAGTATCGGTTCAGTAGCTGATGGAGGAACATCGCAGGGGTGCTTAAGCACTGGTTAAGAGAAGGTGGGGTAGTCTCCACTCTGCATTCTTGGGGCCCAGCCCAGTTTTTGGTACAAACCATGTTCTTGTGGGTGTTTGTTTACTGAAACAAGAACTAATGAAGGCTCAAACATTTCCCCATCCATCCCAGGCTTCTTTCAGCAACCTCGTTTCCTCTGAGATGAGGTGAGATGAGCTGAGAGGAACCTAAGCAACCCCAGTACAGATGATCTACTTAAAGCCCTGGGGTGCTTGACTGGACTCACATCTGTGAAGGCCATTTCCATCACTCCATTCCATTCTTCAATTGCTCTTTATTTTTTATTTGTGCATGATTTTATATTTCAAGTTAAGATTCTGGATTTCTCTCTAAGTTATGATTCTGCTTCCCCATCCCTGCAACAAAACCTCCATAAGTAACACCTCTTCTGGGCCCAGTCAGCCCCTGGACTTTCCTCGTGGATGCTCCAAGTCTTTTCATCTTCATCTACCCAGATCTGACCTTTAGGACTCCCATTCCTGACATTTGATGACTAGGGATTGAGTTTGTTGGGTTTATTTTAGCCCTCTTTGGGCACTTTTTAAATAAAGGAATCTTCTGTTGGGAAACTCATTAGCAATGTGTATGTGAGGGGAAGTGAATTTATCAGCTTGGTTTTCCAGCCTCAGGCCCAGATGGCATATGGCAGAAGTGACATGAAGGCATGATGGAAGCCAGCGAGACAACCCATAGGTCTACTGAGGCCATTTGGGTGGGAAGAAGAAAAGAGAAGGCAGAAAAGGAAAAAAGGACATTAAAATGTATCAGTTGCCTACTACGTGGCAGGCAGAGGGCTGTGTGTGTGTGTGTGTGTGTGTGTGTGTGTGTGCAAATATTATATTAATATGAATATGTCAGTTAACATTACTACTTGAATTTTATGAAAGGGGAAAGGTAAAGCTCAAAGAATTAATTTGTTCAAAGTGATCTTACTACAAGGAGATAGAATTAGGAGCAGGATCAGTAGAGAACCTCAGCCTCTCCACAATACCCTGTGGGCTTTGCTTCCTCCAGGCTTAAGCACCCCCCTTTTTTTTTCGGCTCAACAAAGAGAGATTCCAGTGCTAGAGGTCAACACAGAATCTTCATGGCACACAGAGTGAAAATAGGAAAGACAAATATGATGGCTCTAGTTTGTGCAAAATAACTAATAGTATCAACACCCACCACTAACAGTCATAGAACTCTATTTATATGCCGCTTCAGACATCGCCACAGATGTGATATCCTTCTGATTTTTACTTTACAAACAGTTACTGAGAGGTGTCAGTTTTATTTTCTTCATTTCACAGATGTTTTTCTTGAGACAAATTTGTTTTGCACCCAGTGGATTGGGAAAAATTAAAAGTTTGTCAAAAACAACTGTTGGAGAGGATGGGGAACAATGGGGACTCAAACACTGTTGGTGAGACTAATTAATGTCTACTTCAGAAAACACATCTAGGGCAGTTGAAGAGATGCGCATATACTAAGACAGAGCAATTTCGGTCTTATGAAGGGAAATGATCACATTTTATACATGGGACAACGTCTACACTAATGTTGATAGCATAATAATATTCAGAAGAGGAAAAACTAGAAACCACCTAAGTGATCATATTTAATCATGGAATAAAATTATTGTCATAGTAATGCAATGGAAATGAGCTAATTACATCTGTACACATCAGCTCAGTGGCTCTGGGGTCATAGTAATGCAATGGAAATGAGCTAATTACATCTGTACACATCAGCTCAGTGGCTCTGGGGTCATAGTAATGCAATGGAAATGAGCTAATTACATCTGTACACATCAGCTCAGTGGCTCTGGGGTTCATAACAGCTAAGTCACAGTGCCACAATATCACAGTGTCATGACTTACCTGTTTATTTTATAATTCTGAAAGTGCTCTTACCTCTGTTTTGCACACTGTGGTTGCTTGTCGTGAATGAAGAACTATAAGAAAATATGTTAGAATTGAAAGAATGTTAGTATTTCCCCTTGGTGGTAAAATTCCACTGAGAGGCAAGGTCAATGATAATAGCCTGAAGTCACAGTTATAAAGCACTTTATATTTTACTGGATATGCTAGAAGAATCATTTGTTTTGAAAGGCACTAGGAGGCATGTTCTCCTCCTTTCTCAAGCTGGCTATATTAGACATGGAACAAACTGACCATATAAGTTCTTCTCATGTCTTTTCAGTGAGCACATATCATTATTCTTTACTTTTTGAAGCCATGAGTTTAAACTTGCTTTGTAGCTACAGTCACTATGGAAAACAACATTTTGCTGGTGGGGGCTCATAATCTATAGAAACTATTTACCAATTAAAAGTCAACCATAAAGTGGATGAAGAATACAGAAATTATTGTATTCCTTCTAGAAATGTGTGCTGAGTAAGAAAACTTAGTGGATTACGATAAGAAAAACCCCAAAGAAAAAGAGATTATAAAACTAAAAGACAAACAAAATAATGATATACATTTCTAAATACAAAAATTATATTATCAAGACTTTTCATCAGTGGCTTTTCTTAGCACTCTACTTAATACTTAGCTCTAATTTTCTGGTTCATTTTGTATTGTGGTCAGCATCATCAATATAAGCTCCAGGTGCTACCACAGTTAAATCTAATTACATGAGAGATGCTCTATTCCAAGGACTGTGCTATTGACTAAAGCCTCTGGGTTAATTAAATGAAACCTGATCCATTTCTAGTGCCAATGAAATCAACTGAGGATATATCTGGTTTATGTTGTCACCATAAAAGCCTGAGGTCATATGTCTTGCTTTGTGGATAAAAACGCGATCAGTTCATCCAGTCATCATACTACACGGTCACTGCCAGTCAGACTGCTACTGAAATTCAATATTTCACTCTGTTAAAGCCAGAATCCTTTTACTAGCAGCCAGTGTACAATTATGTTAAATGTCTGGGAAAAAATAGAGAATAGCACATTTCTCTGCTCTAATAGTTTAGGATTTTTAGAAAAATGTTGAAAAGAACAGAAATATCCTCTGAGGATATTCTAGAAGTACATAGCTGATATGAATATAAGGGGAAAAAATAAAAACAAAATAATGACCTAATGCTAGATGACAAGTTGGTGGGTGCAGCGCACCAGCATGGCACATGTATACATATGTAACTTACCTGCACATTGAGCACATGTACCATAAAACCTAAAGTATAATAATAATAATAATAATAATAAAAAACAAAAAAAAACAAAAAAAAAACAAAAAAAAAAAACAAAAAAAAACAAAAAAAAAAGAAAATTAAGGCCGGGCGTGGTGGCTCACGCCTGTAATCCCAGCACTTTGGGAGGCTGAGGCTGGCAGATCACCTGAGGTCAGGAGTTCAAGACCAGCCTTGGTAACATGGTGAAACCCTGACTCTACTAAAAATACAAAAATTAGCTGGGCGTGGTGGCACGTGCCTGTAGTCCCAGCTACTTGGGAGGCTGAGGCAGGAGAATTGCTTGAACCAAGGAGGTGGAGGTTGCAGTGAGCCAAGATCGTACCACTGCATTCCAGCCTGGGCAACAGGAGTGAAACTCTGTCTCAAAAAAAAAAAAAAAAAAAAAGAAAGAAAAAAAATAAAAATGATGACTCTTTGGTTTAACAAACATGTGTTGAACACTTACTAGGCAGATGGTATGTTCTGGGGAATAGACAATAAAGAAGACATGGCCTCTGCCTGAGTAAAGCTTAATTTATAAAAGAAACACATCCTTGTATCATAATTATAATGTAGAATAAATGTTATGGTAAGGTGTGCACAGCATAAGTTTCTGTAGCAGTAAAAAAGGTCATGTAAATGAAACAAAATTGTTTTCGTTCTCAGGAAAGGCTTTGTGGGAGAAAGATGAACCGAGCTGACCCCTGAAGCATCAATAGGAGTAAGGGTGTATTCCAGGCAGGTAGAGCAGCATGTGCAAAGGCCCAGGGGCAAGGAGGCATGGCCTTTTCTGCAAAAGACCAGAAAGCAGTTCCCTCTAGAGGAAAGGGAGGGTGTGGAGATGATCAATATCATTAGAAGGCTAGTGCAATAGTCCAGGAAAAAGTTGATAGTGGCTGGGCCATGCAAGGAGCTAGTCAAATGGGGGAGAAATAGACACATTCAACACATGTTTTAGAGATATAATTTTGGGAGCTGAAAATGAATGGGATAGGAAGAGTGACGATTGGAAAGAGAGCTTACTGAGTTTACTGGGATGAAAATCTTTGCAGAGGATATTATGGGTTTCAGAATGGGACTAGAAGTGAAGAGTTCGATTTTCACCATTATGAGTTTGTACTGCCTGGGACTTATCTAAGGAAAACTGCTCACTGGGTCATTGGATACACAGGTCTGGAGCTAAGAGAGGTGATTTGCGGAAGATAGGGATTTGGGAATTATCAACATAGGGTTGAAGTTTGATGCTGGGGATGGATGTGATTACGCAGGCCTTAGAGATAGTAAAGAGAACTTGGATGAACTCTGACGAATACCAACATTTGGAGGTCAGTTTGGGAAAAAGTCCAAGATGAGGAATTAGAAGAAGCAGCAGCCAGTTAAGAGAGGGAGAAAAATCAAGAGTCTTTATGTAATAAATGAAACAAACAAACAAACAAATAAACAAAAGAAGTGAAACCACATCAAATAACTATTACAGAAATGAGGCCAACTGGAGAGCTTGTTATTTTTTCACTGTGATATAATGTGTACATTTTTTCCTTTTAGAAAATTACATTAAGAAAGGGGGCCAGGCATGGTGGCTCATGCCTGTAATCCCAGCACTTTTGGAGGCCAAGGTGGGTGAATCACTTGAGCCCAGGAGTTTGAGACTAGCCTGGGCAATGTGGTGAGACCCCTTCTCTACAAAAAGTACAAAAATTAGCTGGGCATGGTGGCATGTGCCTGTAGTTCCAGCTACTCTGGGGGATGATGTGGGACGATTGCTTGAGCCTGGGAGGTCAAGGCTGCATTGAGATGTGATTGTGCCACTACAAGACAGAATAAAACCCTGTCTCAAAGAAAAAGAAAGAAAGAAAGAAAGGAAGGAAGAAAGGAAGAAAGAAAGAAAAAGAAAAGAAAGAAAGAAAGGAAGAAAGAAAGAAAGAAAAAGAAAGAAAGAAAGAAAGGAAGAAAGAAAGAAAAAGAAAAGAAAGAAAGGAAGAAAGGAAGGAAGAAAGAAAGAAAGGAAAAAGAAAAGAAAGAAAGGAAGAAAGGAAGGAAGAAAGAAAGAAAAAAGAAAAGAGAAGAGAAGGAGGAAGAGGATGATATTGTGGTATGGGGAAGAGTTTTGTATTTAAGCTGTTTGGGACTTAAACACCAGACAGTCCCCACAGCACAATGAAGCTACATGTCTTAGTACCCACAGGCCAAGAAATGAGAACAAAATTACTGAAGGTGCCAAATGGGACCAGGAAAGAAAGTAAAAGAGCAGAAAGGAATAGGGTATGGTGATCATGCCCCTGATATACAGGGCCTGGCAATAGCAATGAGAGTGAATGTTCATTGGGCTCTTGCAACATGCCTGACTCTGCCCTAAGTTTCTCATGTAAGACAGTGAGGTCGCCCAAGTCACATGGTTCACGGCTGATAAAGTTAGGCAGCCTGGCTTCAGTGGATCCTGCTTAACCACTATTCGGTTCCACCACAAACATGGTACATTCCCAGTAAATAATTACTGAATCAATTAAAGGCAGCATTTTAGCCATGGGCAGGCCCCAGGGATAGTCAGGATTTATGGGCTGCATTTTTAGACTCAAGTCCTTATGGGCAGCACTGGCTACTGAACAGTGCTTGTGATTTGAGGTTGGGCTTGGCTTCAATGGTAAAGGGCTCAGTCTTTCCCAGCTTCATGTTTTTCATCTGAAGAATGGAGGCAAATTATCTCCTGGATTCATTAAGCTTTAAGCTGGGGTTCCATGGAGGAATAGGAGTGTTCCAAGTACGGACAGGGTGGAGAGGAGCAAATATGGGGAGAGGGGCTACAGGCAGGAGAGTGGTGTGTGCCAGTGCTGTGCATTAAGTGGCATTGTGGCTGCTGGCAGGCATCTGATGAGGCTGCAGTGCTGAGAGTGAGAGGAAAGTGGCTTGAAGTGAGGTCAGAGCCACTGGCCAGAGTGAGATAATGAGGGCCTTACAGCACTAATACTGGAGGCCCTGGATTTTGTTTTAGGGCAGTCACTACTAATTTAGTGATTTTGTCAATAAATATCCTGCCTGAGCCTTGGCTTCTTTTATTTTTTTTTGAGACGGAGCGTCGCTCTGTCGCCCAGGCTGGAGTGCAGTGGCGCGATCTCGGCTCACTGCAAGCTCCGCCTCCTGGGTTTATGGCATTCTCCTGCCTCAGCCTCCTGAGTAGCTGGGACTACAGGCGCCCATCACCACGCTCGGCTAATTTTTTTGTATTTTTAGTAGAGATGGGGTTTCACTGTTTTGGCCAGGATGGTCTCGATCTCCTGACCTCATGATCCACCTACCTCGGCCTCCCAAAGTGCTGGGATTACAGGCGTGAGCCACCGCACCCAGCCAAGCCTTGGCTTCTTTAACTCTTCAGTTGGGTTGACAGTTGTCACAATAAGTGGAGCAGGCAAGTATCTAATCTGATGATGGCATTTTCAACCACACTTGGTCATGTAGCCATAAATTGCTGTTCAGAAGTAACTAAAGCTTTGGTGTGGTCGTCAACCCTGAATAGTTGGTTGGTCATCAACTAACTTTTCCTCCCAGGTAGATTAGCATCCTTTCCCATTAATCCTATCTGGTCAATATTTAATCCTTAAAATTTCCCAAACTTCTCTAACACTCAATCAATAATTTATAAATTTCCAAAAGAACAACATTATTAACATCAATAACAGCTGTGATTCACAAGTTTCTCTTGAGCCTCATTATTGGGCTTCAGAAACAAAGACTTTCGTTTCTCAGAAAGTCTTTGTGATCATTTATCTGAGACAGCACATGGCCTGACCCCCAGCCTCAGACCTGAGAAGGGATTCCTGGCTCCTTACCTGCTAATGGCAAGTGGAATCTCTTGAGTATTTTGGTTTTGTAACAGATGAGTTGATTCAGGCTTCCTCTGGTTATGAGGAACTATATAAAACAGTGACATAATTTGGTCAGGTTGCAAAAGAAAAATAATTGAGAACCATTAGAAGTCTACTGGAACTACTATAATTTCCTCCAAGTAATCTCTGATTATTAGAAGGGGGATCTTGATGGCCAGTGGAAACTATAACTCATGTATTCTACAACTTTTCTGGCTCCTGAGAATGACTTTTGTGCTGAGGCTATAAAAATCACTTTTAATATTTACAAGCTAGAACACATCATTGAACCTCCCAAAAATACAGAATATTACATTGGAAGGTATTTAGGGATTATTCTGGACCTGTGATTTTAAAAGATTTTTAGCTTCCTCCTCATTCATTGATTCATTTATATCATTCAACAAATATTTACTGAATAGCTACTATGGGACAAGTACTCTGCCAGAGTCTGGGAATACAGTGGAGAAGAAGACAGACATGGTTTGTACCTTCTAATGAAAGGAAACAGAAAATAAGCATGCAAGTAAGTCGGTAAGAACATTTCTATTAGGCAGTACAAGTGATATAAAGGAAATAAAGTACTACTTTGGGATACAGAGTGACTATACATTTGGCTAAGAAAGACCCTTCTGAGAGATGGCGTTTGAGCTGAGATCTTAACAAGAAGAAAGTTAAACGAAAGGACTGTTCTGGCTGATGGAGGAGATTGGGGTGCCCAGCTCATCATGGCACTTGTATTCTCACACCCTCCTGTGACAGGGCAGGTGAGCTCCTAGGGTTCTGATGTAGACCAGCAGTCCCTACCTGGGTTCCAACCAGGGATACAGTTTCTCAATTTTTTCCCCCCTTGATCATTAAGTTTTTAAAAGTTCTGCCAACCATACAATCTGGAGTTATTTAGTAATTACATATGCAATTTATGTTACTGCTTTTTATTTTCTTTTCATCACAGATAGATTTAACTAGCCATCCAGAATTGCCAAGGGCACATCATAATACTATGACATAAAATCTCATAAAACACTCTCCCAGCTGTGACCATAAGTAATAAAGCTAAGGGTGCATACAGGCACCGATATGTTTTAATTGCGCTTGTTGCTCTGTACTCTGCCCAAGGTTCATCACAAACTGGATACCTTTGATCGAAGGACCATGATTACGTGAAATGTGAGTCAGTGACTGGTCCATGAATCATGCATCCCATAAAATCATTTCATGTCATCAATAGCCACCCAGAGTATCTGCCCCTCTTGAGCTGAACAATGCCACATTGTTGTGTTAATAATCATTGTTGTGTTGCCTGATGAAACAGTACCTGAACATTTTAGTTAGGATGTTGAGCTGTATTGTTGGAAAGGGCACGGTTTCAGTTAGGTTTGTGAATTATTTAGGCCTGACAACAATTCCTACTCCTCCATCGGGGACCCATAGGGAATCCATAAACCCAAGTTAGGCCTCACTTCAAGTTCAGCTTTGTCAATATGCAGAAAAGAGCAGACCTGAGCCTCACAGAGGAAATGCAACTTGACCAGAACCACTCAGTGATTTGGTGGCAGGCCTCTGAAATCCTAACCTAATGTTGCTCTGTTGAACTATGCTGTCTTTTGCGAACTCTTTGGGCTCTGATGCAGGCCCTTTGGCTCTGGACATAATTCATCATTCTAGAAGAATGGAGAACAGTATTTCACAGGTGAATATGAGAGTACTACCTGCTTAGCATCCTGCCATTTAGGATATGAGTGACGGTTGGATTGCATGCTTGCATAACGACATCAACACTGTAGAGGTATGGGCATGTGTGTACATGTATGTGTGTGTGTGTGCATGAAAGAGCCACATGTGTGTGTGCATGGGTGACATCAGAGGCAGAGATCCCAAGAGCTTCTTTGGAGCAGGGGACTAGTTATCTCTTTCCAAAGTGGCAGAGGGTGACAGTGTAATGCCTTTTGGACAGTAGCGTATGGCTGAAGAAAGACGTCTGGCCTATCCTGGATTTAAATCACCCTGTTTAGACTAGAGGACTCTGAGGTCCTGGGGATGTATGTGTGTGCATCAGGATCACGTCATCATGCACACACATACATCCCCATCCCAGGCTTCCAAACAATCAATCCTTTTTAATAACCACGAGCACTCTAGATCTAGAAAGAGAACCTAGTCTATTAGTATTAGGGTAAGAAAACAAATGTAAACAATTCACCTTTTTCTGCTTCAAGGACCTGTATTGAATTAAAAAAGATAATATTTACTGAGTCTTAATGACAGATAATTTAATATAATACCATGTGTGTTTTTAGAGCATTTGGTTGGTAGACTTTTGGTAAAATTTTTGTTAGCATAGTTTGTATTTTTAAAAAAATCTACAAATAATTCTTCATAAAACTAAACAAAAATCAAAATTTTGTAATCAATGTGTGAAGGAACAGACAAGTCCACAGTCTGCTGATGGGATTATCCATTGCTTTGACTCTTTTAGAAAGGAATTTACCATAATTATCAAAAACCTTAGAAATACTCTTATTCTTATCTCAATAATTCCATTGATGAGACTCCTTTTCTAAGATACAACCTGAAATCTGAGCCAAGTTCTATGCGCAAAGATGTTCATTGCATCATTACTTTTACGGAGTTAAATCACTGGAACCAATCTATGTGCCCAGATAACTGAAAATTGTTAATTTTGGTGCTATACTCGCTTATTGGAATATTATAAAGACATTGTAAGTATTTATGTAGAGAATGAAATAAGATTATACTATAAGTATGCATCCATGTTACATTAAAAGTTTGGAATAAAAACTGGACCCATGATATATTTTTATGTGATTATATTTTATATCCATATATATTTGTGTGTATGCAGAAAAAATGATTTGAAGTAATATGATAAAATATTAAAGGTTGTACTCAAGCAATAAGGCTACGGTTAATTTTTTCTTTACACTTGCTCTGAACTTTCTATTTTTAAAAATAAGCATGGAAATATTCACATTATCCTTTTTAAATGTAGCCATTTATCTTCCCACACATTTTCTTTCTGTTTCTTCCTTATGGTCGTAGAATTCTTGATCACCCTTCATTATGAAAATGTTCATGCTTATTGGGCTTGTATCTTTGGGCCCTATTCTACTCTACCCTTGAAGAAGCAAAAAGCATTACAGTAGGTACAGTGTTTGCTGCAGTATTTATTTAACTGCAAATAATTTTATGAAGTCCATTTATATATTGTATCGGTTGAAGAAGACCTCAGGTATCATTTAGATAAGAACTGCTTTAACCAGGGGGTAAAACAGATCATTGAATGGCCTAGTGGGGTCCATGAACCTTCTGCAATGAAAAGCTAAATTTTTTTCTTTATAAGTATGTGCATATATTTTACAGATGAGGTCCCAAAGGGTCATGCCATTCTCCTAGATTCTTGCAGTCATCTGAAGGCTAAACTAACCCTGAGCCCAGCTCTCCTGACTCATAGTTGCTTCATAGATAAGAAATTTTTGGCAACAAATTGCTTAAAGAGGCATTGCATGCCTCCCTCTGAAGCTAGCCAACAGAGAAGGCTTTTTATTTCAAAGATTTTGGCATTCCCTAGGATTCTGGAAAGAGGACATACATTTCATTATGGACAGAAAATCAAAGAAAATCTATAGGCTAAGTAAAAAGAGTAATGAATCCATTCTAGTGAGTGGTTTGAAAGTATCCCTACTGAGTCTCCCCCAGGACTTTGAACCTGGCTGTTCAAAGTGCTCAATCGGATGCAGCGATTGCTCTCAGGCTTGTCAAAGGGGAGAGGAAGAAGAGATGTGAACAGTGCAGAGAAGCCCTCTATCGGGGGAGCAGTTGTTTTATTTAATTGAGACCAACCAACTTTTGGTTTGAGGGCTCTGAATTTAAAATCAAATGTAGTTAGAAAAGTAGCATGAAATCGCTCATTTTTCTTCTGTAACTTTTTTATTATTAGAAAATAAACATAGTCAAGTTAAATAGTGGTATCTCTTTTATTACCTCTTTCCCTCTTTCCCCTTCTTTTTTTCTTTTCCTTTTTCCTCCCTCCTTCCCTTTTCCTTCCTCCCTTTCTTTCACCTTCTCTGCCCCCTCCTTTCATTCCTTCCTTCCGTATTCTTTTTAGTTATTTTAGTTCAGAGCTATTTCTGTATTTTTTTAAGGCAGAGAGACACGGCGGTAGGGAAGACACCTAGACTTTGGGATTTCCAGGACTGGCCCTATCTCCTGCTGGGTGTGAGGACTCTGGCCAAGTTTGCCACCTCTCTGGGGTTTCATTTTTCTCTTAGGGCTTTGTGAGTACAAAATGAGACAATGAGTCTTTCCTTTCTCTGAAAACTATAAAATGCCATATGAATTTGAGCAGAGGGAGGTAGCACATAAAAGATTCTAGTCCACAAGACAGCATTCAAGCAAGCACTCAGTGCAGGCACAAGCACAGCTTGCCCTGATGGGCTTTTGTTATGAAGAAATGGTCTTGAATCTCAGCCCAAACAAACAATGGGGAAGTGTCTTGGCAAAAGATAAGGAGCAAGAATGTGTTTTTGCACTAGACCTTCTTGTTCTTTAGAAGATATCAACTTCTAGCAGAATGCCAACTAAAGTTGCAAAGAAAACAAACAGTCCTGCACATTTCCTGCCATCTAAGGCTCACCCCCCACCTCCCAATTCTTTTTTGCTTGTTTGTGATTGGAGGGCCTACTGTCCTCTCAGACTGACCAAAGGGTTATGATTTGCGGTCATCGTGAGCAGCACCCAACTACTACTCGAGATACCCAGGCCTAGCTTACAGGAAGCAGGGGACGGAGTCCTGGATTCAGGCACCTTGGATGTGTGGGTTCCCCCAGCAGCTGAGCATCACCCCAGCCTGCTCCTTCCAGGTGACACTAAGGAAGTGCAACCCCTCCCAGAAGAGCATGAGCCTGGTGAAGTCCTCAGTGGAACCAGAACTGTTCTTCTCATCAAGCGGTTATGTATGTTATCTTTCCTGGCACGATTGTCTTGTGGATTAGGGAGATTGGGGGTAATAAATGTCTTGTTTGAGTGACAAGCTGGAAATGTGACTTTTTGATTTTAACATTCTCATAAAACCAACAAATGAAAAAGAAAGCAAGGAAAGAAATTAACGTCTAGTCTATAGATAAGAGCATAGGTCAAACACAAAGACAAGAACAAAATTCCTTAGAGACCAGTGGGAGTGAGGTGAGGCCATTTGTGTTGTTGGACAGTCTTCATCAGTCATGGTGACCCCACTATCCTTGTAGGGAACTTTGTCTTTGGGCACTGAAGGGAGTCAATACCCTTGGAAGGCTCTACTACAGATTTATCTCACATGACTTTTATGCCATTTATTGAGCCTCCACTGGTCACCTGGCCATTTGTGCACTACTTACTTTTGACTTTATCACATCAACTTTGCACAGAAATGTACCCATCCCTATTTTATTTTATTTTATTTATTTAATTAATTTATTTATTTTGAGATGGAGTTTCGCTCTTGTTGCCCAGGCTGGAGTACAATGGCATGATCTTGGCTCACCGCAACCTCTGCCTCCTGGGTTCAAGCGATTCTCCTGCCTCAGCCTCCCGAGTAGCGTGGCTGGGATTACAGGCATGCGCCACCACACCCGGCTAATTTTGTATTTTTAGTAGAGATGGGGTTTCTCCATGTTGGTCAGGCTGGTCTTGAACCCCTGACCTCAGGTGATCCGCCCACCTCGGCCTCCCAAAGTGCTGGGATTACAGGTGTGAGCCACCGCACCTGGCCCCCACCCCTATTTTATGGCTGAGGAAACAGAAACTGGGGTGAGTAAGAGCATTTTCTGAAGTTCACAAAGCGAGTAGGTGGCACGGCAGGATTCCTACCCAGGTCTTGTGCAACTTTGAATCTCATATTCCTTCTACTTTGCATTCCTGTATTTCTTATGAAGGACAAATAGCAAAGCGCAATACCATTTCTCACACTTGACTTCTGTAATGCTGGAGGCTGGAAGCCATCAGTCGATACTGTGTATCTTCCATGTGGAACCGGGCACGTTCTTCCTATAACCAATGAACCCTGAATGACCATGGTGGCCAAACAGGATCTTGGTTTAAAATCTGGAGCTAAGCTTGTTTTACTTTGGCTTTCTTATCTTTAAAATAGAGATACTAATGCATTTTGAGCATAGCTATTGTGAGAATTAAGTGTAAGTATCTGAAGCAAATAGAATCTTGCCTATTGCAGACATGTAATGCCTCAAAATTCCCTTCTTTGCTTCCAAGGATAAAATTGCTACTTACCTCACTTAAGTCCCTTAAGCTTATCTGACTGCAAGAAAAAGAAATGTGGTGTTACATAAAACACAGTTCATAATGACCAAGATAAAATCATTCTGAGCCTTACAAACCTTTCATTACATTTTCATTGCCAAATTAACAGCCCATAGTCCAGTGTGATATTTATCACTCTTCCATAAAACTAAAGCCAGGTTATTTTCCTCATAATTTTCTAAGGAAAAGACAAAGTTAAGAGCCAAAATAAAAGGTGGTGATAGAAAGGACATGAATAAACTTGCATCTCATTTTGGGAGAAATTAAAAAATCATCATTTCTCCTGACATTTGATTTCCTACATCAAGTTTCATTAGCACAGTCAGACCTATTATTAACTTGGTTTTAAAGCTCTTAGTTTTTTACTTTGAGGGATCATAAAGAGTTTTCAATATGAAGCTGTCAGGTGCAGTGGGATCTCAAGAAAGCAAGTGTAAGAGAGAGAATGCTGATAAAGAATGGAGATCTGAGACAGGAAAAAAACATAAAATTGAATGGTAGAGAAAAAATCCACCATGGAATTGAATAATGTGAATTTTGGAAAGGTCTCTGACTAAACTTCAAGCTTTTCATTTTATTGGCAAGTCAATTAACTTCTCTGAACCTCACTTTTTTTCATCTGCAAAATGGCAACAAGAGTGCTCATGAGCATTAATGTGAGAATTGCTAGAAATAAAAAGTAATGATGTTGGGGCCCAGTGCAGTGGCTCATGCCTGTGATCCCAGCACTTTGGGAGGCTGAGGCAGGCTGATCACTTGAGCTCAGGAGTTCCAGACCAGCCTGGCCAACATGGTGAAACCCTGTCTTTACTAAAAATACAAAAATTAGTCGGGTGTGATGACACATGCCTGTAGTCCCAGCTACTTGGGAGGCTTAGGCAGGAGAGTAGCTTGAGCCCAGGAAGTGGAGAGATTGCTGTGAGCTGAGATCATCCACTGCACTCCAGCCTGGGTGACAGAGCGTGACTCCATCTCAAAAAACTAAAAAATAAAAAAAAAAAAACAATGTTGGGCATTCAGTGTGCATCGTTGTCAGAATGTGGTCAAAGTTTGGTGAAGAAACTATGAAGGGAGTGGAGTGAGGGTATATGTTCCACCTCCCCAGCTCTGTCAGTGAAAACACTGGATCTGAAGAATATGGGAATATTAAGTGTGCAACACTGATCACAGTTGAAGGCTATTGATCTAGAGTTTTAGGAGTCAGGCTGTATCAGGATTCCAGAAACACACAGTGCTCAGATGCTAGATCCTGGTCTCAGATCTGCAAGCAATAGGCAACTGTACCAAGGTTCCACGGTTTTAGCCTCTTACATTTTATCCCCTGCCTCCCGCTTTTAGTTGGAAACCTGAGAAGACAAAAGAGATCTGAATAGAGGTAATGAAGTAGAACAAACACCCAGAGTATTAATTATTTTGGGGTTAAAATGTGGCTAATCTCAGTATTTAATGTTTAAGAAGCCGGCGTATTAAAGATACTGAAAGATTGGCTGTAGGGCTTCAATTTAAAATGTAGATTTGAAGTTACAAGTGTCAAGACATGTTTGTCTCCATTTTAAAGAATTTGAAGTGTTTAAGATAAATTAAAATGTTCTTCATTTATACATTTACTTTCTTGGATTTACAGAAATTGTTAAAGTTTTGCTGGCTAGCGTTTAAACCTACCCTATCAACATTAGAAGTACTTAAAAATCAAAGAAATTAAATTTATAAAGATATTTCAAATATTTAAGGAGATTTAAATGAGTTCGTTAAACAGTTTTACTAAGATTCTTTAACCTATTTGACTTGAATTGGTTGAACATTTGTTGAAGACTAAGCAGAGTGATTGTCTTTCTGTTTGGATAAAATCACTTGATTTGTAAATAGAGCAGTACACTTTATAGATGGAAATCTGAGGCTTCAGGAAAGCTCGGGTTTGGAATTTGCAGCTTTAATAAATGGAATTTTAACTGAGAACCCAAGTGATTGTAAGAAGGCATTTCTGTGCAGACCAGAGTTTCTTACTCTTCGAGAGCTTTGAACACATGTGTGTCCAAGTTCTGTCTGCTGAAGATGGCAAAAAAATCCATGGTCATTAATTTTTTTCACATTTTTTCCTATGCATAAGAGGCCCTCATTATAAATGTAAAGATATTACCTTTTACTATAAATATAGGCCTTTCTGGGAATCCCTTAGTTTTTGGCTTAGTTTTAAATGAATTGAATTTGATTCTTGCTCTGTCATCTGTGGGCTCTGTCACCCTGGATAAGTTAAATTCTCTCTCTGAAGCTTAGTTTTCCCACCTGTAAAATTGATAAATCTAGACAGTAGTGAAGAGAATTGTTGAAGATTCTAATGAAAGAATGTGACGTGAAAGCTATTTGGAGTGAAATAACACTCTACATTTGCAGAACATTTTAATGTTCACATATGCTTTGAAATTAAACTTTTTATCCTGAGATAAAATTATGGATTTTTTATCCTTAGATAGAATTATGGATTCCCATGCAGTTGTAAGAAATAATACAGAGAGTTCCTATGTGCCCTATACCCAGTTTCCCCCAATAGCAACAACTTGGAAAACAATAATAATAATGTTTGTACTTTAAAATCAATAGTTTCCATGCATAAATACAAATTTGTATATCACTATAACCATACTTTCTCTTTTAAAAGACCACGGTTTCTTGATATCTATAAAGATTTTTTGTTTTCACTTCCCAAATCATCAGAGCATATATTTTTGTGACAGAGATTGTTTGAATTGATGTGATGCCAGCATCGCTGGTTGTAGAGAAAACTGGCCGGCCGTGTTGCCTCACACATGTAAACCTAGCACTTTGAGAGGACAAGGCGGGCGGACTGCCCGAGGCCAGGAGTTTGAGACCAGCCTGGACAGGAGTGTTAGAGAGACCCCTGTCTCTACTTAAAAAAAAGAAAGAAAGAAAGAAAGAAAATGGAAAGCCATAGTTAGGCAAGTGGGTGTTTTGTTTCTTAAATATTGGGTGCTTCATTTGAATTATATCTTGGCTGAACCCTGCACCTTGGGCCATTGAGTGTACTGAAGCTTAAAGGACATATGGGACAATGAACCCTCAATTTCTTAATTTTTATCAGTAAATTGGAGATAGTAATTTTTTTTACAGTGCTGTGTGTGACTAAATGAATTAATACATATAATATCCCAAACCAGGCCTGGTGTGTAGTTACGACTCAGAAAATGTTGTTGATTACTCTTGCTGTTACTCAGGATGATTTTATTTGGTGCATGGACCACGGTATTAAAATTGCAATGGATTTGTAGTAGAAAAGTTATTCCCTTTTTAATTGTCTTTCAGATTATGTCCAAGAGAAAGGCTCAGTGCAGTGGTTAGTAGATCGGAAACACCGTTCTAATATTTGCTTACCTTCCCTTTTATGAGAGGTAAAATTCCCCAGAGCACAAAGTTTTGTTTTGAAGCTATCTGTATTGAAGTTATTTATAATAATTATATGTCTTTCTTTTAAGTAAATTTATTTAAGCTGAAAAAAAATGAGTAGAGCAGAAAAAATAATTAAGTACATGGATATTGTAAAAATCATAATAATGGTACATAAGTGGTTGAGAATGTCCAACCAACATTCTCCAAACTTCGAAGTTCTCTTCTGGTTTTGAGTTGTCAATGAATGACTGGGGTGACGTTTTCCTTTACTGAAGCGCTTCAATTCAGTAATTGTTTTGTGAAACCAAGGCTTAGCTTTAAAAAAGAGAATAGCAGAGCTGGCAGAGACAAATGGGGCCTGAAACACAATAGCTGGAACCACAAAGACCATCCAGGGTGAGCACAGCCCGCTGCAAAAGGCTGCAGCTGTCTAACTGCCTGCCATTGATACAGTTGATCGCCAGATGTAAATCATGGCTTCTGCCTTAAGGAAGGCAATTCATCTCACTCACAGTGCCTTACCAACAGCTGGCAGAGACGGAGCAGGCACTCTTCTGCATGGTTCGGCTGCAGAAGCTCTGATTGCCAATGTTCCTTCTGTTTTCAGAGCAATATCCTTCTGTGGTTGACTACATGGGACTCGGGCATCACTAATGATGATATTACCACCCATGTGGGCCCTGCTAAAAATGAATTTGAAAGCACATGTCTCTTTCAGAAGCAAAGCCATCTCATTTATCGTGCTATCCCCGGTGTCTCCTATGGGGCTGTGCATGTTTTTGCCCCATCAATAGTCAAATGTCAACCCTGTGACTTTAAGTTACCTAACTTCTCTGAAGTGTGGTGATCTTAGATGCCCAGTGAATATGGAAGTACTATTTACTGGGCACATGTGCCATCCACTGGGCTTGGTACTTTACTCTTCTGAGGCTTAGGAAACCATACTTTACAGGGCTGCTGGAAAAATTCAATAAGAGAAAATATAATTACTCTCTTGAGGTGTTTTGGTGAAGAGATCCAGCACAATTCTCATCACATCTAAAAATGATTAAATAAAGGTAAACTGTAACTACAGGAACCCCAGAGATATCAAATGCCAACTTCTAAAGATGTCAACACCACCAAGACAGTGACCCAATAGACCGGTGTGGTTTGGGCCCACAGAGGGACGCATTTGGCAATTGAGTGAGCATTATGTTAGACTCTGGAAACTCAGGCATAGATAAGGCTTAAATACCTTCAAAGCTTTTGTGGCAGATGTATTCCTCGAACTTGGTTCCCTCTGGGTTCTTAGCCCTGTCTGCATATTAGCTTCACCTGGGGGAGCCTTAAAAATTCTGATGCCCAGGTCCCACTTCAGAGCAATTAAATAGATCCTGGGGATAGTGCTTTAAAATAAGCTTTCTAATTATTTTAGTGTAAAGCCAGGATGATAACTACTGTATTAGAAAATACAGCCTCTGGCTGGGCACGGTGGCTCACGTCTGTAATCCCAGCACTTTGGGAGGCTGAGGCAGGTGGATCAACTGAGGTCAGGAGTTCGAGACCAGCCTGACCAACATGGTAAAACCTCATCTCTACTAAAAATACACAAATTAGCTGACTGTGGTGCCACGCAGCTTTAATCCCAGCTACTCAGGAGGTTGAGTCAGAAGAATCACTTGAATCCGGGAGGCAGAGGTTGCAGTGAGCTGAGATCATATCAATGCACTCCAGCCTGGGCAATAGAGCTAGATTCCATCTCAAAAAAAAAAAAAAAAATGCAGCCTCTATTTCTAGAAAAATACAGAGTTATGGATTCTGGATACCTAATTCTGATGAGAACAGATGGGAGAAGCTAGCTTCCTTCCTTCCTTCCTTCATTCCTTCCTCTCTTCCTCCCTCCCTCCCTTTCTCTTTCTTTCTCTTTCTTTCTTTCTTTCTTTCTTTCTTTCTTTCTTTCTTTCTTTCTTTCTTTCTTTCTTTCTTTCTTTCCTTCTTTCTTTCTTTTTCCTTCCTTCCTTTCTTCCTTCCTTTCTTTCTTTCTTTCTTTCTTCCTTTCTTTCTTTCTTTCTTTCTTTCTTTCTTTCTTTCTTTCTTTCTTTCTTTCTTTCTTTCTTTCTTTCTTTCTTTCTTTTTCTTTCTTCCTTTCTTTCTTTCTCTTCCTTCCTTCTCTTGCTTGTTCTTTCTTTTCTTTTCTTCTTCTTTTCCTGTGCTATGACAGATATTATCCTAGGCACTTTACAGGAATGGCATACCTTATCATCATTATTTTATCACACGAAGATGGTTATTTTCTTCTTATAAATAAGAAAAGCAAAGCTCAGAGCTGTTGAAGAGCTTTTCTGAAGTCATACAGCCAAAAGTGGCTCAACTGGGATCCAGACTCATTGCTACCGGGTCCCAAGATACTGTTCTTTCCAGCATGAGGAAACAGAAAGAAGATAAAATCCTTTTTTCTCCACACTGAACAACCTCATCATCTTCAATATTTTATTTCAGTTTATTTATTTATTTTTTTGAGACAGAGTCTCCCTCTGTCACCCTCTGTCGCTGGAGTGCAGTGGTGCAATCTTGGCTCACTGCAACCCTTGCCTCCTAGGTTAAAGCGATTCTCATGCCTCAGTCTCCAGAGTAGCTGGGATTACAGACATGCTCCACCCCACCCAGCTAGTTGCTGTATTTTTGTAGAGATGAGGTTTCACCATGTTGGCCAGGCTGGTCTTGAACTCCTTGCCACATGTGAGCCACCTGCCTCGGTCTCCCAAAGTGTTAGGATTACAGGCGTGAGCCATTATGCCCAGTCTCAATATTTTATTGATCCTATTTTCTGTCTCCTTACTTCTCTGAGGTATGATCAGTCCTTTACATATTAGACTATTTGGCCAGGAGTTTTAGGAATGCTGCGTTTTACATTTCCAATTCTGATGACACAGCTTCATGGGTTGGAAGGTCTGTTATTGTTGTTGCCTCCCAGTTTCTCACTCTTTGAAAATGGAAATCAAAACAGAGCAAATATGCTTACTCCTAGTCTGGTTAGGTTCCTTTGAAAGCTGCAGAAGGAAATTTATATTTATCCAACATCTACTGTATTTCAGGCACTGTGCCAGGTTATATGGGTACTAAAATGAGTCAGTTTCTCTTCCACCCCTTCCTTGGGTGGAAGAAACAGACTTGTTAATTTATTATATTCTATGGGGCAACATAGGTACCAATGGAGATGGACCCAAGGTAATAAAAGTGCAATAAGTGTTGGTTAAAAATAGGTACTGGCCAGGCATTGTTAAGCAATTGATAGGAATCACCTCATTTAATTCTTACCTTAGCCCATGAGGTAGGTGATAGATATTAATATTATTTGTACTTTACTGCAGAGGAAAATCTTGGGCTTGGAAAAGGTTAGTTCAGTGCTTTGCTAGAAGTGTTAAGGCAAAGTTTTTCAACCTTTGCAATATTAACCTTTTAAGGTTATTCTCTGTTGTGGGGCGGTCCTGTGCACTGTAAGATGCTTAGCAGCATCCCTGGCCTCTACTCTCTAGAAGCCAGTAGCCTCCCTTATTCAAGATGTTGCAACCAAAAATGTCTCCAAACATTGCTAACTGTCCACTGGGGAGAGGGAGAATAAAGTCACCCCTAATTTAGAATCACTTCCCCAGATCCACCATTCATGAGAAGTAGAATCTAAATTTCAATGCTGACATAGTTTGGATCTGTGTCCCCACCCAAATCTCATGTTGAAGTGTAATCCTCACTTTTGGAGGTGGGGCCTGGTGGGAGGTGATTGGATCATGGAGGTGGATCCTTCATGAATGATTTAGCACCATCCTCTCAGTGCTGTTGTCAACATATTGAGTTATTGCCAGATCTGGTTGTTAAAGAGTGTGGCACCTCCCCCCTCACTCTCTTGCTCCTGCTCCTGCCATGTAAGACAAGCCTGTTACCCCTTTGCCTTCTGCCATGATGGTAAGTTTCCTGAGGCCTCTCCAGAAGCTGAGCAGATGCCAGAATCATGCTTACTGTGCAGCCCATGGAATTGTAAGCCAATCAAACCTCTTTCCATTATAGATTACCCCATCTGAGATATTTCTTTATAACAACGTGAGAACTAATACAAACCCAGACCATTTGAATCTAGATTTGAGAGCCTCTATTCCTTCCCATGCTGCCATGGCAGTTGAAAGGGGGACAGAAAAGGAGGACATTCCATGGGAGAGACAACAAAGAAGGTGTTTCTTGGAAAACTTATGCTTGTGTGGGGCTGTAATGGAGGAAATGGTGAAGGGACATTCACCACAGAAGGAGGAATGACATTTTAGGCTATTTAATGTTCCCCATTAGAATCAGTGATGAATGGGTTTCCCATAGAAGCTCAAAATGAGCCTGACATCCTGAGTTTCTGTATCCATAAGAAATGCTTTCTCACTAAATAATGCCTGTGCCCCAAACTGCTGATGCAAGCTTGAAGAAGGATGAAAAATAAGAGAGCATCCTTCATTCTATGCAGAAACAAGAAGGAAATGCTGATCTCTTTTCTGACTTTCAAAATAAGGTAATTTTGGAAATTTAAACTCTTTTGGGAAAATGAAATATGCTCACTCGAGTTTGTCACATTCTGTGATTAGCACCAGCTGCCAAATGTCCCACACGTTTGGGAACAAAGAGCCATCATCAGTACTTAATATCAGAAGGTTGATTTTATAATATTTATTTTTCATAAAGGCAATAATGTTTTTGACAAAAGAGTTTTCAAGCATGGTTATATTTCTCTAGCCTGGGTGAAGGGAAGCTGGGGGCCAATATTGGTCCTGGAATAATCTGAATCCCCTTTCATTTCTTACATAAAATATGCTGATTCTGTTCTGGCATTTGACATTTTCTTTATTAACTAATTCAGGCCACAAGTGAGCAATTCTTTCAATAATAACTCATTTTGTTACAGAGAAGCTGTGTTTCCTGCAAAGAGTCAAAACACAGGTTTCTAGAGCTATTTTCCTCTAGGTATAACTGGTTCCTCCCTGACATGGTTAGGCTTCGTGTCCCCACCCAAAGCTCATCTTTAATTGTAATCCCCAGGTATTGAGGCAGAGGCCTGGTGGGAGATGATTGGATCATGGGGCGGTTTCCCCTATGCTGTTCCCATGTTACTGCATGCACTCTCATGAGATCTGATGGTTTTGTACAGGGCTCTTCGCCATTTGCTTTGGACACAGGCTCTCCCACCTGCTGCCACGTAAGACATGCCTGCTTCCCCCTCCACCATGATTATAAGTTTTGTGAGGCTCCCCAGCCGTGTGAAACTGTGGGTCAATTAAACCTCTTTTCTTTGTAAATTACCCAGTCTTGGTTATGTTTTTGAATGGACCAATACACTCCGAACCGATTAGGGAGCCTGCTCTGAAAGGTACTTTGTTTGGTTTCCCTTGCCCCGCTCCCCCACACCCACACTCATGCTGGTCATTTCACCATTAATGATGAATCTCTCACCTGGGCATTCTCTGGACTTCCAGAAAGGTGTGTCTCTGAGATAAAGGTGGCCTGCTGCTCTCCGGCTCAGGTGGCAAGGGCTGGTACTCTTTCGGAAGTGTGATGAGAGGCCTGTGTGGAGAGTCGCAGTAGGGTCCTGAGAAGGTTTGCTGCAGCAGTGATGCCTCAGGCCCTGAATCCACACTGCTCTGCCCTCCGTGTCCCCAGCTTTGGGTTGAAAATGCTAGTTTTTGGATGCTAACTATGGAGTAGACCGGTTGGGTCTGGCACAGTTTTCTAAAGAGCGTGATATAATTTTCTGTGGAGAGTCAACGTGCTCCTCCATAGTGCACCTGTTTTGGCTTTAGGAGGCCTGTGGAGAAGATGATAACAGTCTTCCATTCATCCCAGACTGGCAGACCTGAGTTTTTAGAACTACCCAAAGAAATATTAAAAAAGTGGCCAGGCACGGTGGCTCATGCCTGTAATCCCAGCACTTTGGGAGGCTGAGGTGGGTGGATCACCTGAGGTCAGGAATTCAAGACCAGCCTGGCCAACATGGTAAACCCCGTTTCTACTAAAAATACAAAAATTAGCCGGTCATGGTGGCGTGCACCTGTAATCCCAGCTACTCACAAAGCTGAGGCAGGAGCATCTCTTGAGCCCAGGAGGCAGATGTTGCAGTGAGCTGAGATTGCACCACCTCACTCCAGCCTGGGCGACAGAGCCAGACTGTCTCCAAAAAAAAAAAAAAAAAAAAAAAAAAAAGAAATATAAAAATGTTTGAAAGTCAGTGAATACCTCACTCACTCATATTTTATTCACCCATTCACTCATATTTTATTCACCCATTCACTCATTTATTCATAAGTATATCAGGTACTTTGGTAGATGCTGGAGACATAGAGAGGAAAAAGATACAGTTTTTGGTTCAAGCTGCTTCCCTCTAGCAGGGAAGAGAGAGAGAGATGAAGACATTATTGCCAGAGAATGTAATGCGTACTATGGCAGAAGTGCTCACAGGTCCCAAATAGAGCAACAAGAGTGGCCAGTCACTCAGAGCCTCTGCAGCTGTCTGTTGCTCTTTTCTACATAGAGATGTACAAATGTAATAGTATTTCTATTTATATATGTGTCATGCATATATATATATATATATCACATGAATATATACTTAGTACATTGTAAGTTCCCTGAGGGCATGTCCCATTTTCATATGAATCTGTGAATCTAAGCCTGCCAGAAGTATACCCAGCAACACCATCCAGCAGATTTCTGTACTGAAAGAGAGGAACAGAAAGAAACAGGGGAGGAATACATTCATCGAGAAATAATGAGTGAAGGTATATTGAATAGATAACTGTGAATGAATGAATAAGTGATTAAATAGATGAATGAAGGCTTGTTTAATCTTGTTCATTGAACATCTCATATTAGTTTGTTTTTTCTACATCCGTCTCTCACTCTGAAATCATATTAGATTTTCAATGTCAAATGTTTGTGTTTCTCTTTTTCAGATGCTGGCACAAATTGTTTCATTGTATAGCGAAACAAAATGCTATTTTAAAGTGTTTTACCGAGGAGGTGGTAAAGGAATCTGAAAAAGAAAAGAGAAACCTAAATTAAGTTTATTGTTCTGTGAGCAAGGCCAATGGTTAACAGTTTTTTGGTTTACAAATAGAAATTACAAATTGTGATCAGATTTATAGGACATATTTTTCAAGAGATATCTGAGTTTTTGCATCGTCTGTATCTCTATGCTTCCAAAGTAAATAATGAATAACAAATGCATTTTAATGATTTCTCTTACCTTGTTCTTTCTTACGGATGTGTCTCCTAAAACATAAGAGGGAATGAATACCAGTGAATTTATGGAAAATGTCATCAAGCATTGATTTTATACACGCTTACATGAAAATCATTTTTATTTGTAATAATATTGGTGATAATGTCAGTTAATATTTGTTGAGATCGTATGAGACACCCAGAATAATGCTAAACACTTTAGTTACGTGGTCTTATTAAATCCTCACCCTTGTTCTGTTAATGAAGAAACTGACACATGGGGAAGTTAAATATCTCACCTACACTCACCCGGCAAGCAAATGGTAGAATAAAGATTTCATTGCACATCGTGTGACTCTTAAGGTCCCTTTGAAACCACTGATTCCCGTTTACGCTTAATGTGCATGTGTATACGTGTGTGTGTGTGTGTGTGTGTGTACATATACAATTCAATTTCCTGCCTACCACCTTCATCGGGTATTTCCAAGCACAGGAAAATAGCATCACAGATTTTTCAAAATAGAATAATTTCTGAAGACCCCCAGAATCCAACTTCTTTATTTTATGGATGAAAAAAGAACTAAGGACAAACTAGGTGGGATAATTTCTCAAGGATAATTAACCTTAGAGAAATCCCAAGTAGAGCCTGGAACAGATTTGTCTGAACTCTAGGTAGTTTTATTTCCATAATTCAACTCATGTAATTATTGAGCTTCTACTCTGAGCTAAACACAGTACCAGGCACTGGGGAAAAAAGACAAATACAATTCGATCCTTCCTGTCAAGGTGCTCCTAGCTGGGGTGTTCACAGGCCAAGCTTCTGGCTCTGGGGATGTGACTGTGAAGATTGTTGGCACTGACTCTGTTGCCATAGGGTTTATACCTTAGTGGGTAGACCAGCATTGAAGGCACCATGAACAATCTGATAAGGATTTCAAGTAGAGAAGGACAGAGTATTAAATGAATATGTGGGAGACTTAAGTTACTCTGGGTTGTCAGAAGAAGGCTCCTTGGAAAAGCAATGTTTGATTATCTCTAAAAATGGGTATGGTGTAATAAATGCTATTTTATATGGCTGTCGGGGAATCAGGGAGAAAACGTCTATTTCTTGTTACAGGAGACTTAAACCTCCACTGAACACTGGCTGGGTGGCTTCACACTGAGCCTCCTTTTCTTTGCTCATTTGTGAGACAAGGAGGTTGGACTAAATCAGTGATTTTTAACCATGTGCTGAAGAGCTCCCTGCACTGTCCCCTGGAAGTCCCGTGGTGCCTGGGCGCAGGTGGACTGGTTACTGGTTCTCCACCCCATGTCATTAAGGGCTTAACTTCAGCCTGCTCTCCACTGCACCTCCTCTTTAGATTCCTCTTGGTGAAAGGTCCAACTGGCACAACACAACACAACAAAATGCAACATAGCACAAACTGGTCTGTATAATTTTAATGGCTCTTCTATGTATAAAACAATCACTTCAAAGAATAAGAATAAAATTACCATTCTTCCTTTCTGTTTTCATTTTTGAAAAACACTTTTGAAATAGGTAGGATTCACTTCTTTATAGGAATTCCAAACACTGATTGCACACAGAAATAATTGATGTCCTCGGCATTGTGAAAACATAAAATATGACCCAGGATCTACTTCAACAACAGCAGCAATCTAGTTAACATTAGATCTTTGCCTATTGCAAGGAAATCACAAAAAAGCTTAGACCACATGATGCTTGCTTAAGGCACAAAATTAGAAAACATAAAATTAATTTCCTTTCATCTTATTGTTTATTGGCTTCACCTCCAGAGCTCCCTGGCGGACCATCTTGCTGCCTGGGTTGATGACTTTCCCCGCAAAACTAGATGTTGGCTTTCCAAGAGGTCTTTTTTTCGCTCTATCTATTGGGGATCAATTCAATTCACTGGAAAAAGAATTCAATAAAGAGACTGAGTTCCTGTAATTTAATAGGAAAATTCCATTTATGGTTTTCAAGATATCTATCCAGTTTGCTTCAGGGGTTGTGACTTTAGAATAGGACATCTATCTTCTTTTATTTTATTGATTTATTATTGAGCACATAGTATGTGTCAGGCATGGATTCATTTTTAATATATGTATTGATGTAGGTGTTGGGGGATATAATACCAACAAATAAAGTTGCTATTCCCATGAAACTTACATTCCAGTGGCAGGAGTTAGGAGATACATAAACAAAAATATAAATAAACATTCATGGGTGATGACAAGCGCTATGCAGAAAATAAAGCAGATTGGAGGACAGCAGGGTGCGGAGAGTAGGAGCTGGGGCTACTGTGTTTTAGGCTGGTCTGAGGAGGCATCTGTGGTTAGGGGATGAAATCAGAGGCCTGAGGGCAGTGAGGGAGCATGTCCTGTGCATATCTTGGGGAAGAGATTCCTGACAGAGGAAGCAGCAAGGGCAAAGGTCCTCAGGTGGCGTCAGTTTATTTTTCTGTTGCTTAAAACAGAATATTTGAAATTAGGTGATTTTCTTGAAATTAAGTAAGTCCAAGAACAAAGGGGTGCATGTGGTGAGAGCCTTCTTGCTGGTGGTGACTCTGAGGTGTACTAAGACGGTGCAGGACATCACGTGGCAAGGAGGCTGACTGTGCTAATGTGCTAGCTCAGGTCCCTCTTCCTGTCCTCATAAAGTCACTGGTTTTCCTTCCATCAGAACTCAATACAATAACCCATTAATTCATTAATCTGTGAATGGATTGATCTATTTATGAGGACAGAGTCCTCATCATACAATCACCTCTTAAAGGTCTCACCTCTCAATACTGCCACACTGGGGATGAAGTTTCAGCATGAGTTTTGGAGGGGACATTCAAACAAGCATTCCACCCCTGGTTCACCAAAATGCATGTCCTCGCGTACAAATACATTCATTCCTCCTTGTAGCCCCAAAGTCTTAACTCATTCCAGTACCAACTCAAAAGTCCAAAGTTCAGAGTCTCATCTGTAAGCCTGTGAAATCAAAACAAGTTATCTACTTCCAAGATGCAACTGTGGGGCAAGCATAAGGTACACATTCCTATTACAAAAGGGAGAAAGAGGCAAGAAGAAAGGGATAACAGGCCCCACCCAAGACTGAAACCCAAGAAAGAAGAATTTGGGTCCTAAGATTCCAGAATAATTTTTTTTTGATACCATGTCTGGCATTCTGTGCACACTGGAGAAAAGAGTTAGGGCCTCCAAGGCCTTGGGACACCCCACCCCTGTAGCTTGGTTGTGCTTAGTCCACCCAGCTTTCCCAGGTTGGCATTGCACACCAGTAGCTCTACAGCTCAAGGGTCTTGGTGGCAGGCTTACTCCCATTACTGTAGTGGGGATTCTCTGCAGTGGCCTTGCTCCTATGGCTCCATTAGGTATTGCCCTGGTAGGGACTCCATTAGCTCCAACACCACATATCTGCTTTGTATAGCTTTAGTGGGGGCTCTTTGCATGTCTCCATCCCCGTGACAAGTCTCTGATTGGGTCCTCAGGCCTTTGACGACATCTTCTGAAATCTGGATGGAGGTTGCTGAGCCTCCACAGCTCTTGCTTTCTGCAAGCCTGCAGAATTAGCACCACACAGATACTGCCAAGGTTTAAAACTTGTACCTTGCAGAGCTTTAGTATAAGGGCCTCAACTGGGGTTGCTTGAGCCGGGCAGCCATGAAGTGCTGTGCTGCAGTGTAGGAAGCAGAGTCCCAGGGTAGCTGTGGGCAGTGAGCTGGTAGACAGCACCCCAGTCCTATCCCCTGAAACCTTTCTTCCATCCTAGAACTCTGGGCCTGTGATAAGAGGGCAGCCTCAAGATCTGTGAAACACCTTTGGGGTCCTTCCTCCATCGTCTTGAGGGATAGCATCTAGCCCACTTCTATCCCTGTTAATCTTTTTAGCAAATGGTGACTGGGATATACCCTTGGTTTTCTCCTCTGAAGACTTTTTCTCTACGTGGCCAGGCTGAGTTTTCCAAATTTATCCACTTTACTTCTTTTAATTAAAAATTCTGTAAATTATTTCTGTGCTCTGAAATATCAATGTAAGTTGCCAAAATAACCCTGCAGCTCCTTCTATATTTTGCTTAGAATTTTCTTCTGCTAGATATCCTAGTTTATCACTCTCAAGTTTGGCCTTCCTCAAAACCCTCAGGCATAGAAACAATTCATTCAAGTTCTTTGCCAATTTATAACAAGAATGGTCTTTATTCCGGTTTTCAATAACTTGCTCCTCAGTTCTACCTCAAACCTCATCAGAATGGCCTTTGCTGTCTATATTTCTGTCAGCATTCTTGTCACAACCACCTATATAATCACTAAGAAGTTCCAAACTTTACTTAGTCTTCTTGCCTTCTAAGCTTTCACCAGAATTTAAACATTTTCTATCCTGCTCCTACAAATTCTTCTACTTCTGCCCATTACTCAGTTCCAAAGATGCTTTCCACATTTTCCTGTATTCATTATCAGCAACACTCCACTTCTTGACACCAATTTTCTGTCTTAGTCTGTTTTTTTGTTGCTTAAGACAGAATAATGGAAACTAGGTGATGATTTATATGCAAAAGGAATTTATTTATTTCAGTTGTGGAGGCTAAGAAAACCAAGGTTTAGGGGATGCATCTGGTGAGAAACTTCTTGCTGAAGGGGACTTACCACAGAGTCCTGAGGCAGTGCAGGGGATCATATGGTAAGGGGGCTGAGTATGCTGGCTCAGATGTCTCTTCTTATAAAGCCACCAGTTCCCCTTCCATAACAATCCATTCATCTATTAACCCATTAACCCATTAATCCATTAATGGACTAATTCATCCATGAGGGCAGAGCACTCATGATCCAATTACTCCTTTATGCCTCACCTGTCAATACTGCCACATTGGGGATATAGTTTCAACATGACATTTGGAGGGCACACTTGAATTATAGCAGATGGGATGAGCACGAGGAGGAGGTAAGCCCAGAGAGGTGATGGCAGAGGTGGGAGAGTGCCCAGATCACATGGGGTCTTGTACAATGGGGCAAAAGCATTGCCTTAACTATGGTGAATCTTTTTTAAACCCCTTCATTAAGATATCACTGACATAGAAGAGCTTTACATATTTACTGTACACATCAAGATTGAATTTGGGGATAAGTACATATCTATGAAACCATCACCACCATCAAGGCCATAAACATATCTGTCACTTACCAAAGTTGACTCCTGCCCTTTTTGTTATTGTTACTTTGTTTTATTTTTATTTTTTGGTAAGAACAATTAGCATAATATCTATCCTCTTAGCAAACTTTAAGTACACGGTATAGTGTCATCAGCTGTAGGCACTATGTTGTAGAGTGGGTGTCCAGAATTTATTTGTGCACCATAACTGAAACTTTGTCCCCTTTAAGCATCACCTTCCTATGTCTCCCTCCTCCTTTCTCCTGGCAGCCACCATTCTGCTCTTTGCTTCTATGAGTTTGACTGTGTTAGATTCCACATGTAAGTGAGATTCTACAGCATCATCTTTCTGTGTCTGACTTGTTTTGGCCCAACATAATGCCCTCCAAGTCCATCAATATCGTCAGAAATGGAAAAATTTCCTTCCCCTTAAGGCTGAAAAATACCCCATTTTATGTATATACCACAATTTCTTGATCCATTCATCTGTCTGTGGACCCTTATGCTATTTCCATATCTTGGCTACTGTGAATAATGCTGCCATGAACAGAGTGCTGAGAGCTCTTCAAGTTCCTGTTTTCAATTCTTTGGATATATACTCAGAAGTGGGATTCATGAACCATAAGGTATGTCTATTTTTAATTTTTTAGAGGAACCTCCATTCTGTTTTCAATAATGGCTGTACCAATTTGCATTCTCACCAGCTGTGTGCAAGGGATCCCTTTTCTCCATATTCTTGCCAACCCTTTCCATCTTTTGTTTTGTTTGTGTGTTTTTAAAGTAATAGCCATCCTAAGAGGTGTGAGGTGATATTTCACTGTGGCTCTGAGTTGCATTTCCGTGATGACCAGTGATGCTGAGAACCACTTCCTATATATGTGTTGGCTACCTGTATTTCCTCCCTGGAGAAATGTCCACCCAGATCCTTTGGCCATCTTCCAATAAGGTCATTCATTTTTTAGCTCTTCAATTGTATCAGTTCCTTGTCTATATTGAACATTAACCCTTATCAGGTATATAGTTTGAAAATATTTTCTCCCATTTCATAGTTTGCCTTTCTACTCTGTTGATTCTTTCCTTTGCTGTGCAGAAGCTTTTTAGTTTGATGTAGCCCCACTTGTTTATTTTTGCTTTTGTTTCCTGTCCTTTTGGTCTCATACCCAAAAAGTCATTGGCAAGACCCAATGCCAAGGATCTTTTCCCTATGTTTTCTTCTAGGAGTTCTGTAGTTTTGGGTATACCCCAAGTTGATTTAATCCACCCCAAGTTGATTTCCTTGCATGATGTGAGACCAGGGTCCTACCCTGTTCTTCTGCACATTAATATCTAGTCTTCACTATTTGAAGAGACCATCTTGTCTCCATTGTGTATTCTTGATGCCTTCATCAAAAGTTACTTTAATCAATGCATGCATTTATTTCTGGGATCCGCACTCTGCCCTACTTGTGTGCATGTTTGGTGTAGCACTGACCACGACAGCAGTGTCATGTAATTTGAAATCAGGAAGTGTGATGGCTCCAGCCTTGTTCCTTTTACTCAAGATTGCCTTGGCCACTCAGGGTCTTTTGTGTTACTCAGGGTGAATCTTTATGATCCACTATCCATGTGTCCTGTGTCTTCATTATAATGTAGGATTATTTTTTCTAGCCTCACTTCATATTCCTCCCTCCCTTTTAAGATTTTTGTGTAGGATAATATCAGCAATAGTTACAAAAATCCATGGGGTTTTCAGCCACATCAAATATGCAGACTGGCAAGTGCTGATACCATGAGCTTCATTTAATCATTGCTTAGCTAACCAAAATCCTTCAAAGTAAGAGGTCCAGGTGAACTTAAGGAACTTTGCAAGTGAAAAAAACTGGATTGAACAAGCAAAGTAACTTGTCTACCATTATACAGCTTTGATGGTAATTCAGATAAATTCCAGCAAGCTTCTTAGAATTTGGGGGCCTTATTTAATAAAGCAATAATAACTCAAGGATTTGTGATATTTAAAGGAGGGTGAGCTTTGGAACTGAATTTGTTAAGATTGAATCTTGATCCTGTTCATACTATGGGCAGGATCATGGCACGTGCTTAATGAGTGTTTATGAAATAAACAAATGGATTGAGGAGTGAATGAATTTCCCCATCTGGAGAAGTAAGGAGTGCTTATTTATACTTCATGGAAATTAATGTGTGTAATAAATGAATTGATGCACTTCAAGGCGTGGTTCTTTATGCACAGCTGCAGTTACTACTATTATTATAGTATGAAAAATTTGAGGGAAAATGGGAATTTACCCTCCTAATGAAGTACACAAATATTCTAAAATGCTAGGAAAAGTTCTCTATCTGTCAAACAAGAGGACCCAAATAGTTGTTCAAAGTCTTTCCCATCTCCAGTTTTCTCTTGGAGAAGCCCGGCATGCTCGCCACCTGGTGGCCATAAGGTGTAATTAGCACCATTTACCCAGAGACTCGTTTGCTTTGTAGTCTCAGGACAGATCTCACAAAGTTACTGCTTTTGGGGAGGTAATGTACTGAGGTGCGCATAGCATGGTTGCAGAATCCGATGGACCTTGGTTTGACTGTTTCCACCACAACTTATTTTGGTGAAACCATGAAGACATTGTCAATATCACCGTGTTCTGGGAGGGTTAAAGTAAGGCCTCTTGGAGAAGGAAAAAGAGTTAAAAGATTGTTCTTTGGAGTGGCTGGTGCCAGCTTGCAATGGATGGTTGTTAAACTTTCAGAAATTCTGTGAACTGGCTTTACATACAGCCATTATTAAAAATACATTACATAGGCCAGGCGCGGTGGCTAACGCCTGTAATCCCAGAACTTTGGGAGGCCGAGGCGGACGGATCACAAGGTCAGGAGATTGAGACCATCCTGGCTAACACAGTGAAACCCTGTCTTTACTAAAAAATACAAAAAAATTAGCCGGGCGTGGTGGCGGGAGCCTGTAGTCCGAGCTACTCGGGAGGCTGAGGCAGGAGAATGGCGTGAACCCGGGAGGCGGAGTTTTCAGTGAGCCAAGATCGCGCCACTGCACTCCAGCCTGGGCGACACAGCGAGACTGTCTCAAAAAAAAAAATATATATATATATATATATATATATATATATACACACATATATATATATTACGTGAATGTACACTTAAGTTACAGTAGCCCCCCACTTATCCTAAAGCAAAGTGTTCCAAGACTCACGATGGATGTCTGAAACTGAGGATAATAATAAACCCTATATATCCTATGCTTTTCCTAAATACACAGACCTATGATAAAGGTAATATGTGACAGCAAAACAAGCACACTTTTTTTTCCTTCTTCCCAATTTCACGGATAGAAGATTCATTTTTATTGTAGATCCCAGTAACCTCAGCATACAATATTTTTTCTTTCCTTTTCAAGTTGCGAACTTCCACATTTTCACTTAAAGGAATCACTTTACATCTTCTCTTTGGCAATCAGAACTGTCAGCATCACTACTCTTGCACTTTGGGACCATTATTAGGTAAAATAAGGGTGACTTGAACCCAAGCACTGCGATTCCACGCAGTGAATCTGATGGACGAGATGACTGCTAAGCAATTAACAGGTGGATAATGGACACAGTGCAACAGAAACACTGGATAAACAAATGATTTGAGTGAGACTGCTCAGGATTTCATCGTGCCGCTCAGAAACAGCGTGTGAAGTAACATTTATGAATTATGTATTTCTGGAATTTTCCACTTGATATTTTCAGACCTTGGTTGACCACTGGTAACTGAAACTGTGGAAAGTGAAACTGAGGATAAGGAGGACTTCTGTATTTGTTTTTCACTTAGCTACTGTTCAATTTGTGGTAAATATATGCAATACCACCCCCCCGACTTTTTCCGAGACCAAGTCTTGCTCTGTTGCCCACGCTGGAGTGCAGTGGTGTGGTCTTGGCTCACTGCAACCTCTGCCTCCTTGGTTCCAGTGATTTTCCTGCCTCAGTCTCCCAAGTAGCTGGGATTACAGGTGTGTACCACCATGCCCGGCTGATTTTTTTGAATTTTTTTTTTTTAGTAGAGATGGGGTTTTACCATGTTGCCCAGGCTCCTGAGTTGTCTCGAACTCCTGGGATCAAGTGATCCACTGGCCTCAGCCTCCAAAAGTGCTGAGGTTACAGGCATGGGCCACCACCCCCACCTGTAATACCCTTTAACTATGAAATACAATCATGCAAATCAACACTTTCAGAAATAAAACATAAGTGTAATGTTCTGTAATTAGAGATGCAGACTTGGGAAAAATTGGATAAACTTGGTCTCAATCAAAAAATTTATTGTGTCTAAGAGCTTTATGATTTATGAAAGCAAACCGTTAGGATATGGTGTTCTAATGATTATGGAAGAGTCCAAAGAAGCAACTTTTGCTCCAAGTGGCTAATAATGTATATTTGGCAAGGCCAGTTTGAGAAACCTCTCCAAGTCTGCTGAAACTTTCAGAAATTAATCACAGCAATACATTGTTGAAACCATTGTTTAGGTTGCAATGGGAAGGGATTAAGTTAGGCAAAGCCAAGGATGTGGGAGAAACCTGCCTGCTCTAAAAGCTCCTCAAAGAAGGTCGGAAAGTGCATTTTCTGAGGAACATGTACTTCAACTGCTTTCATGCTGGGGTTAGTGAGAGACGTGGGATAGAAACATTTTTCCAAAACAAGCCTGGGAGATATCTTTTCCCCTGACCTGGGTGTCTCAGGGAATGGAGGAAGGGAGAGGAGGGGATGATGTGGGCAGTGGGGTGGTTGGATTTGTATGTATGAATCATATCCATGAATTAACAAAATGCTGGACCACTGAGTTCTACTGTGTTTCTACGGATGGGATATTAAGGCCCAGTGAAGGAATGTGATATGCCTAAACTCAGAAAGGGACAGATGGGGCCAGAAGCCACCTAGGCTTCTTGACTTGCCTCTCTACAGGCCCCCACCTAATGGGAATGTGTGACTGAGGCCATAGGCTCATCTCCAGGTGCTTCTAGGACACCATACTAAGAGGTAATGCTTATCCAATGAACTATTAAAATGGGCTAAATTGCAGATTTAATTTGACAAATATTTGCTATGCATCTGATACAGGAAATAGAAAGAAATTATTTAGGCGGATAGTGAGGGCAAAAGAGTCCCCAGCAGAACTTCCCTTCTAAAAAAAGCAGCCCAAGAAAGCATTTCTTTTCTAACAAGGAGCAGCCTGAAAGATCGAGCTGCAAACATAGATAAGGAAGTTGGAAGCTTGCAGGGGGTGTGGTGGTCGGGCTGGGCAGGGGTTGTGGCGGGAGGCCTGCAGCTATACCAATAAAAAAGGCTACCTTGGGGCCAGGCATGTCTGCCATAGAATCTTTGTCTTCCCTTTTTTGTTAGCACGTGTACAGTAAGAAAGAAATGGGCAGCATGGAAAAGCTCAGGCAGGGAACCCAACTACATAATAAGACTGAGGTGGGGGCTGCCAGAGATGTGTACCCTATGTAGGTGACACATCTGATCCTAACTGGTTTTTCATGCCCTATGTAGATCAGACACTGCCTCCCCACTAGCTCATCTATAAAACCCCCTACTTCACTGTGGATCAGCAACCCATTTTTTCCAGGGCTCCTCTCCATACCAGAGAGTTATTCTCTTTCTTTTGCCTATACAGTTTCTGCTCTTAACCTCACTCTTTGTGTGTCTGCATCCTTGATCTCCGTGGCCATGAGACGCCATGAGAAAATAAACCTCAGTTGTCAGCCCAGACAAGGAGGCCACTTCACATCCACCATGTGCCCCATCTGGTGCTATGTGTTTGCTGTCAGGAAAACAATGTTTCATAAACCATGGTCTCTGTGATTGAGACATGTAGCTTATTTTTATACATTCATCTAAATGATGTACTCTATATGCTAAAGAAAAAAACTACATAGAGCATGAGATGGTTTCTGCCTTCAGAGAGAGAATCTGGAAAACTTTCCAGTGCCAGGAGAAGGATAGAGGGTAAAGGAGGGAGGAAAAATTTGGGGCGTTGCTAGCGCAGTTCAACATGCCTTTGCTGACTGTCTACCACATGTCAAGAACTGTGCCATAGGTTTTTGTTGATTTTCACCTTTAAGGACATCAAATACTGTAGGATATAGGTGCTATTTTCTCCATTTTATACATGTAGAAACCTAAATTTAGAGAGGTGAAGTTACTTGTTGTAAGTCTCATATTTGGGAAGCAGCAAAGCTGGGATGTGAACTCAGGGCTACTTGTCATCAAGTCCAGCATTCAATTCATACAACCACCTTCTAGCTGCTTTTATTTTGTAATTTGTTTTTTTGAGACAGGGTCTCACTCTGTCACCCAGGCTGGAGTGCAGTGGTGCGATCTCAGCTCACTGCATCCTCTGCTTCCCAGGCTCAAGCTATTCTCTTGCCTCAGCCTCCCAAGTATCTGGGACTACAGGTATGTGCCAACGTGCCCAGCTAATTTTTGTATTTTTTGTAGAGATGGGGTTTTGCTTTGTTGCTCAGGCTGGTCTTGAACTCCTGAGCTCAGGTGATCCAGCCACCTTAGCATGGCATGGTAGCTCACACTGGGATTACAGGCATGAACATTGCAGAGGGCCTTAGCTGCTTGTGAATATCACAAATCACTTCCCCTGAGGACACTATCTCACACCTCAGTCAAATGTCCTAGGAAGTCTTCCTGGGAGACGCACTTTTTCCTCCAAGGCAGAATTAAGTATGCACTGTTTTGAGTTCCCACAATACTTAGACTCACCAGATTGCAGGCTCGTCCAGGTCTAAGGTGTCATGTGACTCAGTGCCAGCTTAGTGCCCAGGCACGAGGTCATTTTAAACAAAGTGGCCTAGGATCACAGCAGCAATTGGGCAGTGCTGCAAGTGTCAGTAAATAAGATGTGCTCCCTCCCTTTTGGGAACTCATTGTCTGGCTGGTGAAATAGACATAGAAACAAGAGTGCTTATTATGGGGCTTACGGCTTATTGAACAACTAAATAGCCAGCCCTAGTGTTGAGCATATAAGAGGTACTAAATATTATTGGTTGAATTATGATGAAATAAGGTATATTTCCTCCTCTGTGTGAAACTGCCTTTGCAAATATTATATCAGTGAGAGAATTATAGTTTTTTTTTTTTGAGGCTGAGTCTCACTCTGTCGCCCAAGCTGGAGTGCAATGGCACGATGTCGGCTCACTGCAACCTCCACCTCCCAGGTTCAAGCAATTCTCCTGCCTCAGCCTCCCAAGTAGCTGGGAATACAGGTGCACGTCAGCACGCCAGGCTAATTTTTTGTACTTTTTTATTTTTTAGTAGAGATGGGGTTTCACTGTGTTAGCCAGGATGGTCTCGATCTCCTGACCTCGTGATCCACCCGCCTCAGCCTCCCAAAGTGCTAGGATTACAGGTGTGAGCCACCACGCCCAGCCGAGAATTATAATATTGATAGTAAGCTAAGCTAACTCACTCCCCATCTTGTCTTTCCCTTAATTACTCCTGGGCTATTGGGCAAAGCTACCTTTGGAAGACATTCAGGCTATACTTTAAATGATAATAGGACTTGCCCAAAACTCAACCACTTTTGTAAAGCTAATGGGAAGCCATCAGGCTGGGGGGACAAGAACAGCCTGAGTCCAGCTAAGGTGCAGACATAAACGATTGTCAGCCATTATTCCTGAAGTTATAAGACATGCAACTTCCCCAGTTATTCCTGCAGATAACACCACTATTGTAGATTGGCCTTTGGAGATATCTTTCCCAGTTTTTTGCATGCATGTCTGACATCCATGGTTCCACCTAAACCAAATGCCTCCACCTTACCGCCAACCCCTTTCCTGTGGCCCCACCCAGAAGTAATTCATCTGCTGGAAGACAGCTTCCAACCCCTATAATTTCATCTCCACCCCAACCAATCAGCAGCAAGCACCTGTTACCTGCCCTCCCTTCCCTTCCCCCAAACTGCCTTTTGTGGGGAAAAGCAAGAGAGATCAGATTGTTAATATGTCTGTATAGAAAGAAGTAGACATAAGAGACTCCATTTTGTACTAAGAAAAATTCTTCTGCCTTGAGATGCTGTTAATCTGTGACCTTACCCCCAAGCCCGTGCTCTCTAAAACATGTGCTGTGTCAAACTCAGGGTTAAATGGATTAAGGGTTGTGCAAGATGTGCTTTGTTAAACAAATGCTTGAAGGCAGCATGCTCCTTAAGAGTCATCACCACTCCCTAATCTCAAGTACCCAGGGACACAAAAACTGCGCAAGGCTGCAGGGACCTCTGCCTAGGAAAGCCAGGTATTGTCCAAGGTTTCTTCTCATGTGATAGTCTGAAATATGGCCTCGTGGGAAGGGAAAGACCTGACCGTCCCCCAGCCCGACACCTGTAAAGGGTCTGTGCTGAGGAGGATTAGTATAAGAGGAAGGCATGCCTCTTGCAGTTGAGACAAGAGGAAGGCATCTGTCTCCTGCCCGTCCCTGGGCAATGGAATGTCTCGGTATAAAACCCGATTGTACGTTCCATCTACTGAGATAGGGAAAAACCGCCTTAGGGCTAGAGGTGAGACATACGGACAGCAATACTGCTTAATAAAGCATTGAGATGTTTATGTCTATGCATATCTAAAGCACAGCACTTGATTCTTTACCTTGTCTATGATGCAAAGACCTTTGTTCATGTGTTTGTCTGCTGACCCTCTCCCCACTATCGTCTTGTGACCATGACACATCCCCCTCTCTGAAAAACACCGACAAATAATCAATAAATACTAAGGGAACTCAGAAGCCAGTGGGATCCTCCATGTGCTGAACGCTGGTCCCCTGGGTCCCCTTATTTCTTTCTCTATACTTTGTCTCTGTGTCTTTTTCTTTTCCAAGTCTGTCATTCCACCCAACGAGAAACACCCACAGGTGTGGAGGGGCGACCCACCCCCTTCACCTTTGAAAACCGCTAACCTCTGAGCTTTGAATGAGATGATTTGAGTATGAACATCTCCCACGTGGCGTGGCCAGCCTCGTGTCTATTAAACTCTTTCTCTACGGCAGTGCCCTGGTCTCTCTTTATGCAGTGGGCAGGAAGAACCCCTCGGGCAGTTACATGTGTGCCCATTTTCATCCCGCATTATAATCTTCTCTATCCTTTCCATACAAGCAGCTTTTACTATACCAATTTCATTTTTATTATTAATGGCCTTTTCTTCACATTGTGATGTAGGATATGAAATTAGAAAAACTGAGCAGAAAAGAGACAGGACAAGCTTATCACTGTTCATCCCTCCCCCAGGGACTGGCAGGAAGAGGAGTGGGGAGCGTGCAGGGGTGGAAGCATTTACGTTCACAAGCTGCCTGTAGATGTGGCTTTCATAGATTAAGGAATATCCACCCCAAACAATGGATCATTTATAACACCCGAGAAACTACTCAGAATAGGAAATGTACTGTGAACCTAGAACTGAAACTAATATATGAGTCAATCTAGGCTTTTCTAAAATGTTTTCTAAGGAGCATGGGCCAAAGAATGTGATCCCAGAAAAAGCAGGTCCCATGGACACTTAAGTTACAAATGCTCCTTGCCATATCACCCTCTTGGAGATCCACAATGCTCTAAAAACTTGGGTAGTAAAGAGATCTGTTTATTTTTGTTTAACTCAGTGTTTCTCAAGGTTAGTGCATCCAGAGTTTCCCATTTATTTATTTATTTTATTTTATTTTATTTTTTTCTGATACGGAGTCTTGCTCTGTCACCCAGGCTGGAGTGCAGTGGCGCAATCTTGGCTCGCTGCAACCTCCACCTCCCAGGCTCAAGCAATTCTCCTGCTGCAGCCTCCCGTGTAGCTGGGACTACATGTGCACACCATTACGCCCAGCTAATTTTTTGTATTTTTAGTAGAGACAGGGTGTCACCATGTTGGCCAGGCTGGTCTCAAACTCCTAACCTCAGGTGATCCGCCTGCCTCGGCCTCCCGAAATGCTGGGATTACAGGCATGAGCCACCGCACTTGGCCTTCCATTTTATTTAATATGATTCTCAACATCTCACACAATTAGTTTCAGATAACTGTACTTTGAGGTACCTAGAGCTTCATTCATTGCATCTTACTTAGAACAAGGACCAATGGGAGGAAGTTGTAGGAAGACATTGCTGTTCCTTATATTGAGCTGAAAGTAAAGAGCTGGGGCTGCTTAAAGGTAGGGTGTGCTTCCTGGGAAGGTGGTGAGGCTCTTGGGCCACTCAATTATCTGTGAAGGATACTGTGCCTCAGTTACAAGGAGGGGCTGGATTGTGGAGATTCTGCTATTTTAAAACTTTTGATCAAATAAACAAAATAGCACTTCCATTCTGCTGGCTTGCACGTAAGACATGCAGGTATAGAGGCTGCTTGTCCCAGTTTACCCCAGATGTCTCTGTTTTTAATTCAGAATGTCATGCTTCTGAAGAACCCCTCCATCCAGAGCATACTGGGATGGTTGATTCCAGTGAACACCCCAACATTACAAGGAAAAGAAAAAGTGCTTTTCATTATGCGTGTATTTCAAGTCATTTTGAAATGTTTTCATGGGGAAGGCCGTACTTTGCTTATGTAAAAGGCAGTTCTTGTACATTGCAATTCTATGGGGAACTGAAACTTCATTAGGGAATTATTATTTGGGGGATAAAAATTTTCTGGAGCTTCCTTTATTAAATACCTTGTTTTTCAGTCTCTTATTTCTGGCTACTTCATATTTCTGTATCAGAAAATAAATTTGTTACATCAAAGTTACATATTCCTTTCCTTTTCTCTGAGGCCTATTATTTTTCTTATTTGGTAGTGAGAAAAAATACTGTTCTGTAGTTCAATTAATGAGTGATTTCATGCAGTTAATAACGTTAACTTTGAGTGAGCATTATATCAATGACTCTGTTGCTTTTGAGCCATGGGTTGTGGCTGAAACACATTTACATCTAAAATGGTAGGGGAATAATATTACATTTATTTCTGATCAATTCTGCAACCTCAGGCGTGTTTTTTCTGCAAAGGATAGAAGGTACCAATCTCATCGTTATTGCAATGTCGTGTGTTGCCAAGTTCTGCCACTAGGGAGCAGTATCATCTATCAATTCACTCTGGCACTGGGCTTTGTATTGTCTGGATGAATAGGATGTTCGTTACGGAATGAGAGGGAGAATACATTTTACACACTAGCAAACACATAAAACCCTGGCAACATTACCATAGTGGAATAAACCTTGGCTCTGGTCTTGTGACTACTTGCTGATGGCCTTGAGCAAGCAACTTCCCTTGCTAAACTTCCTTATGTAAAATGAGGGAATTGACCCAGATTAAACTCATTTCTGATTCTAATTTCTTCAGCATCTAAATCATCTAAAAGCAAACTAGTATAAAGGTCTTTTGATGGTATTTTGTGGAATTCCACTTTGCTTCTTTTCAATCAGCTTGTGTTTCTGGATATACATGTTCACTAGCCTATGCATAATTCTCTTTTTTTTTTTTCTTTTCTTGGAGGCTTATTGTATTTCTTTATAAATTCATTCTTGTATATGGTATGCTTGTCACCTCAAAGGAAATTGGCTTAGAGTTTGTGCTTGGTTCACATCTATGGCAAAGAGAAAATGCAATTTAGCTTCCTTTATTCTCAGCTTTGGTTTCTCTAGAAAAATAAGCCACACTGTATTTGAAAATTATAGCTATCCCTATCTGAAAATAAGATTATTTCTTCTAGATCTATGGTTAATGCTAGTGGTTCATCACACACAACTTGTATTGTAAATACTTTGCCTCCAAATAAACTTTTACCTATTTTTAGGAATGAAAAACAAAAAGTCAAGCTTTAGGGAAGATAAGTTCTTGAAATCTGACAGTTTACAGATAATGTCAGAATATGATTGCAAGAAAAATAACATAAAATGTACATTAACATAAATCTATAACTGCTCAACTTGATGAAAAATATCACCATAAAATTCTGCCATTACTGAACCAACCGATATGTTTTTTTCTATGGCATTTTTGTGAGAGTGAATAAATTATCTGAGAATGTGTTTGCATCAAAAATACAGAATTTTGTAATAAACACATAAATCATCCAAGCATTTTTCAGCAAGATGCCTGATCCTAAAATGGGGGACATTCATATTAATTTCCCCCCTTCCAGCCTCGTTCTAGATATGGTACCTTAGAGCTCTGGATGGTAATGGGGAACCATCAATTATGGAAATGTGGGAGAGGATGATGTAAAGAAAATAACTCTTATTGAAGAAGTCTTCTATACAACCTGCTGCACCCCCAAAAGCCTCGACCTTTCTGAGCCTTGCTTTCACTGAAGTCCTCTTTGCAGCTGTGGCCTCAGTTTACACTGGAGTCTGCTTTACAAAGCGCTCATATTTTTGTAGTCATGGGACGCATATATCAGCCAACATTCTGTATAAAACAGAGCACTAAATCCTAAAAGAGGTGTTTTTCTTGCTGTCTCTGAGGAACTGGTTTGTTTCTTGTAATGGGAAATTCATACCACATAAGGAAGCTTGATTCCCTTTTTGCTTAGATTACCAGGTAGCTCAGAGGCAAAATAACAGTTTAATTATAGAATTTAGTGATGTGTACCTGAGGATCTTACATTTTATCTTTATTTTAATTATGTCATCTATGTAGATTTTCTTCTATTTTATTGTTCAAGGTTTTATTAACTAATATCTTTGTGAACTGAGGCAAAGGGTAGATAAACATACAGACAGAGAGGTAAACAGACATATTGATATGTGGAATAATGGTCGAAGAAATTTCTGCAGCCGAAGAAGTGAGGGTGGATGCCCATAGTGAACTATAAATAAGATGGCAATTATGAAGTTCATTTCTCATCTGATTTCTCTCCAGGACTCATTTCTTCATGAATGCCTACAAAGCATATTATTATGACTGAGGCCATTTTTGTAACAGATGATTGTGGTCTGGTCTGTGATCCCTCTATGCTTCCATCCCTTTCTCTGTTAAGAGGAGTGAAAATACTTTCTCTACGTAATTCACCAGGTGGTGAATTAATGTGCTGGTTAAAGAAAAGGAGAAGGGCCACGTGTGGTGGCTCACAGCTGTTAATCCCAGCACTTTGGGAGGCCGAGGTGGGCAGATCACGAGGTCAGGAGTTCATGACCAGCCTGACCAACATGGTGAAACCCCCTCTCTACTAAAAGTACAAAAATTAGCCGGGCATGGTGGAATGCATCTGTAATCCCAGCTACTCAGGAAGCTGAGGCAGGAGAATTGCTTGAGCCAGGGAGGCAGAGGTTGCAGTGAGCCAAGATTGCACCACTGCACTCCAGCCTGGGCAACAGAGCGAGACTCCGTCTCAAAACAAATAAATAAATAAATAAATAAATAATAAATAAATGGAGAACTCAGGTTAGGGGTCTTACTTAAGTTCACACAGCCAGGGAGTGTGCCTTAGGTTTTGGCTACTCTCCATCCCTTTTCACTGCACTGGCACTTACTGCTGTGAGTGTCTTCTATTTGCCCTCCAGAACCTCCCTCCAGCTTCACCCTGCTCTACCCTGCTCTACCCTGCTCTCCGCCTGGGGACACTGACCAGTAGGGACACACAGGGACTACCTTATCCTCTCGTTTCTAGTTAGGTTTAGCCATTGGGAAGCCCCAACAGGAGGTCACAGGGAGGTTGGAGAGAGAGATGGGGCGTTTACTCCCTTGGTCCCCTCCCCAAGAAGTCTGCCTGGGCTGGTGGTGTCCCGGGACCAGTGATCACTGCTCCTCTCCAGGTGGTGTGCTCCTTGTGGTTTTCTGTAACTGTCCCCTCATCCCTCTGCACCTAGGGGTAGGGCCAGCCCCGCTGCTGTCAGCCATGGTTCTTGCGCCATTCTTTGTTCTTCCCCCTATACCACACTCACCTGGTAAGTAGTTCCTTTGCCATAAATTTCCTTAAATTATCCTAATTTGAGTGTGCTGTTTATTGCCTGCTGGGACTCTAACTGGTACACTTTCCCATTAAAGCAAAGATGGCGCTACTAATACATTATAGACAATAGCATTAGACACATGAAAGGTGAATTTGATATGTTTCAATTATCGGGCAAAGTGAATCTTGGCATTGTCATCTTTTCCAATCAAGCATTGTAAGAGGAGATAGGGGCACGGGGGAAAATGATGAGAGAAGCTATAATGGATACAATACCATTAAATGTCTTGGGCTTATCTTCCATTTATGCTTCCAGCACTACTGAAATTGATTATTTGCTTTTAGGCTCGTACCTGTATTTTTGTCTTCAAATTGAGTTGTTTTGCCTAAAGCCTTAAAATCTGTTTTCATATTAATTTTAAAATTAGATTTCTATCTTGTGGCTTTTCCGGGGGTATGCTTAGAGAGATAACATGATTATATATTTAATGCAATCCATATGTTTCAAAATAATTCATTTCCAAAATTGCACAACAAAGAATATGAATTTTTACAATCAATTTCTTCATCAATAAGGTAAGGCAATAAATAGGCATAAAGTGTGTGAGACTCTAAAATTAGTTATTTCCTGAAGTGTAATTCAATAGATCACCTTGTGTAAGATCACCCATGACCACAAACAACAATGCGAGAGGATCTTAGAAGCAAAATAGATGTTTTCATACTTACATTTTAAACTTTGATTGACATGACTTTACCTTTAATGTTTTGGCTTCTGATGTCCTTGGAAATGGGTTTGTCCACCTGTACAAGACAATGAGGCACCATTATCTCTTCAGTTGTGACTATGACACCATCTGACGTCTTGACACTCTCTGTGGTTAGGTTCCCAAGGATAAAGCCATAAGTCCCTGGGCTCTCTGGTTTCCAATGTATGGTTAGCTGTCAACAAACATGTATAAATACATGCACCTCTGCCAATGAATGGTGCGGTGGCTTGAGTGGTGTTTGGTATAAAAACACATGGGGTTGAGAACCAATCCTGCCTCTATTGCTGGCTTTGGAAAAGGCATTGAGTATATTATGAACTTCAGATTTTTCATCTTTATCATAGGAAAAATGCTCATCATTCATGTCCCTGAGTTAACATGAAGATCCATCTATGCGATCAGGTACATGAAAGCAATGAGGCAGGCAGGTCAGGGTATGGCCTCGTGGGAAGGCCTGGGTTAGGATTCCACCTCCAGCTCGTGCTGACTGTGAGAACATGGCAAATTACTTAGCCTCAGTTTCCTGAGGCTCAGTTTCCTCATCTGTGAAATGGAGGTAACAAAAGCACTGATACCTTTTGAAGATGGGAGGATAACACGGAACACAAGCACTGTGCCGAGAACACAGGTGTCGCTAACCACACTGAATACATGTATCACTATTAATATTATTAAAGACATTAGTGAACTATTAAGGGGTACACAACTGGAAGACATAAGGGTGAAGAAGATGAAGATCATGAAGGGCTCCCTACGTCTTTGAAAACCTTTAAGCCTAGGTTAATATAAGGGTCTTAGTATTAGTCTTTATTGGCACCAGGTTGAGTTGGGCACGGTGGGTCAGGGGCTCATTGAAACCCCCGTTACCTCTTATCCTCTGTGGAATATTGAACCACAGTATTTATGCCTGGAAAGGGCGTGGCCCTTCTTCTTTTGGTTATATCTAATTAGGGGTTGAGTGTTGGTTGGATTATTTTTTTTTGTCGTGGCTATTGACTTCTTCATTACACCATCAGCTTCCAATTTCTCCAGGGTTATCTTGTGGGGACTGGGGTGCTGGAGGATTTTTTCAATGTTCTTGTGCACGCTCATCTTTTAATCTTCCCTGTGTGCCTGCCCCACAGAAGGAGTCTCTCTCAATGCTCATGCCCCACACTGCATTGCTAGCCTGGTCATGGAGGCAGGAGAGGTTCCCATTGTCTCCATCTTAGGTGGGATTTGCAATCTCAGGGTCTTAGGATGGGACTCCAAGCAGTCCCAAGCAGCAGTATTAGTACAGTATTCCCCGGCCCAAGAATATTTCTTGTCCCTCCCCTGGGGCAATTCCCAACTTCTGTCAAATAAATATTTACTAGTACCTACTAATGTGTCTGTGGCAATGCTAGATTATGAGGGAACAAAGAGAAATACCAGCTTGGATTCACAGGTTCATTGTAACAGATTTTTCAGTTTGGGTACTACTGAGAATTGAGATTTGGGGTTGGAAAATTCTTGTGCGTTGTAGGATACTTAATAACATCTCTGTCTTCTACCTACTAGATGTCAGTAGAACTCAGTTGTGACAACCAAAAATGTCACCAGATTTTGTCAAAAGTCCCTTGGGGGGCAAAAACTTTCCACAGAGAACCACTGATCACAATGAAACATGTGCCAGTTGTGGAAGACTGCATCATATGGCTTCCTTCATCAGACCCCTCCGATGGCACTGGCTACGCTCGGAGATGCAGGTCTGCGAGCATTTGCACCCTGTGCTCACCTCCATCTGACCACTTCCTAGAACATGGAAACTGCCCATCTGGGTCACTGCCTCCTCCCTTAGACTGTGGGCATTGGCTCACCTTTCTACCCCCATTGCTAAGCACAGAGCTTGGTACACAGTACATGCTCAATAAATAGAAGGATGGGCAGTGGTTTAGGGCAAGACAGTTGTCAAGACCCACCTAAGGGGTCTAGACAAGAACTGGCCTTTGTAAAAATTATTGAAGATCCATTTCTTTTTTTCTTTCTTTTTATTTTCTTTGAGACAGGCTCTCACTCTGTTGCTCAGGCTGGAGTTCACTCTGTCACCCAGGCTGGAATGCAGTGGCATGATTTCAGCTCACTGCAACCTTGACCTCCCGGGCTCAAGTAATCCTCCCACTTCAGCCTCCCAAGTAGCTGGGACTACAGGCGTGCGTCACCATGCCTAGCTAATTTTTGTACTTTTTGTAGAGATGGAGTTTCACCATGTTACTCAGGCTGGTCTTGAACTCCTGGGCTCAAGCAATCCACCTGGCTTGGCCTCCCAAAACGTGGGGACTACAAGTGTGAGCCATCACACCTGGCTGGAGATCCATTTCACAGATAGTTTAATCTCAACATAAATGTGCAGAACTAGTAAGAATCAACTCCTAGGAATGAGATTTTCACAAAAAAGATAATCTGCTTGCCATAAATACTTGATTTTTACAACATTGATTACAAAAGTGAAACTCCTCCCCCGCCTCTTTTTTTTTTCTGAGACAAGGTCTTGTTCTGTCACCCAGGCTAGAGTGAAGTGGCACGATCACAGCTCATTGCAGCCTCAACCTCCCAGGCTCAGGTGATCCTTCCACCTCAGCCCCCAGAGTAGCTGGGATTACAGGCATGCTCCACCATGCCCAGCCAATTTTTTTTTCATTGTTTTTTAGAGATGAGATGTTACTATGTTACTCAGGCTGCTATTGAGCTCCTGGGCTCAAGCAATTCACCCGCCTCGGCCTCCCAAAATGTTGGGATTACAGGCATGAACTACTGCACCTGGCTAAAACTCCCTCCTTATCTGAATTGAGGCCAAACACTTGTTGAATTTATGAGACAACTCCCCTCTGAAATTTTGCTCACCTTGCCCTGTCCTTTTTCCTCACATGATTTCATTTGACTTAATGTGCTGAGATTGTAGTTTCACCTGCAAAGTGATCTAGCCAAAGGAAGAAACTTGTTTTTAACAGGAAGCTACAAAGATGGTATGAAGCAATAAAAGTGTAAGAATAAAGGCTTAAATCCTGGCATAGTTGTTTTTAAAAAAATCAAATGAGAATTATTCTTTGTAAAATAAAAGTTGTATTCATGAAGGCTTACCTATGTGAAAAGGGATTGCCAGTCGTTTACAGGGAAAGTTCAGCTCAACTTTTTTAGTTCAGCATTCTCTACTTCTTTATAACCAGACCAGAACTGTGTCTTCAGCCACTGGTCCAATCTCTCTGGAATTCTCGTTCCCTGGCCTCGCTTTATGCTCTGGTGATGAGTGTCCTGAAATGCTCTCCTCCCTCTCAGACAATCCCTGGGGGACTGCACTAGATGCAGATCTTGATGATAGCAGCAAATAGTAGCAGGAAAATAGAAGAATTTTGAAGGCTAGACCGAGAAAGTCTTCTTTGTGAACAGAAGTTGAACTGGGGAAAGACTCGGTCTCTTTTCCTACTAAACAGGTATTTATTTTTAAAGCTTGAGTTCAAATGATTGAAAGTTTGTTATTTTTCGTTCATTTAACCAATATCTATGGAGAACCTCTTACAAAGGCACCATGGTAGGTGTCGGGGCTAAAATAGCACCTGACCTTATAGAGATGTCCTCTATGGACTGATTGCTTTGTGCTTCAGGCTGGAAGCACAAAGATGCATTTCTTGGATCTTATTGAAGATTCATTTCTTTTCTTTTTCTTTTTTTTTTTTTTTTTTTTGAGACAGGGTCTCACTCTGTTGCCCAGGCTGAAGTGCAGTGTTGCTATCTCAGCTCACCGCAGCCTTGACCTTCCAGGCTCAAATAATCTTCCCACCTCAGCCTATGTGCTGGAAACACATAGAAATACTGTGTTTTCTATGTATTACTACAACAGTGATGGATTTTATAGGTAAGACCATGAAGGCTCAGAGAGGGTGAGTAACAGACCCAAAGGCACAGAGCTTATAAAATTGGAGCCATTAAAATGGAAGTGATGATGTTCATCTTTTGAGATTTTTGTTTGTTTGTTTTTGTTTTTGTTTTTGAGATGGAGTCTCACTTGGTCACCAGGTGGAGTGCAGTGGTGCAATCTCGGCTCACTGCAACCTCCGACTCCTGTGTTCAAGCAATTCTCTTGCCTCAGCCTCCTGAGTAGCTCGGACTATAAGCGCCCACCACCACACCCGGCTAATTTTTCTATTTTTAGTAGAGATGGAGTTTTACCATGTTGGCCAGGCTGGTCTCGAACTCCTGACCTTGTGATCTGCCTACTTCAGACTCCCAAAGTGCTGAGATTACAGGCGTGAGCCCCCATGTCCGGCCACAAGAATGTTTTAAGGATTAAATATCACTCATTCTTTCAGTTCGATCTCTACTAAGAATTTTTTTCCTTGACCTTCCTTGTCCTGCATTATCATTATTTTTCAAAGTACACTTGCTTATCTATTGTCTGTCTATTGTGTATTTATTTATCACTGGTCTCCTACCATTAGCATGTATGTTTCATGAGCACAGGGAATTGGTGGTTCACGGATATGTCTTTAGAGTCTATAATTGTGTCTGATCCTAGCAGGCACTGATGACATAGTTCTTGAACGAATTTGTTGAGTGAATGATTGAAGTGTTTAGCTTCAGTCATTGCTGTGCCCGTGTAAAAAGGAAGTGTTTGATTTTTCATCACTCATCTTGCTCCTTCAGTCTCTATCAGATATCTTCTGTGTAAACGATTGGTGTTGCTTGATAAGATTTGTACTTTCATTTTTCTGTCCAAATTAACAGAAGCCCTCAAGTTAAACAATGTGAATATAAAATATGTGAGGAATATTCAAAAGCAGGTTAATACTCACTAATAACTGTGGTGCAAACTAAAAAAGAATAGTGAAATCCCTTTTTAAAAAATACAACTGAAAAAGTAATAGCCAGTTTTGGTGATATTTCTAAGGGGTGGACATTCCTATACAGAGTTTCTGGGATGGTAAATGGAAACAATTTTTTAGAAAGGAAATTTTACAATACATACTAAAAGCCTTTAAAATGTCTTCACTCAATGGTTCAGTAAAATAATTGAAAATCCTATAATGGGTTATGCTTTATCTACAAAAATTATACTTATGAATGCTTGTTTATCACATGGGAAATTGTTTTACACTAGAACTTAATGTGAGAAGACAAATAAAGCAGGTATATACTGAACAATGAGGCTTCTCTTGTTTGACAGATATCTACATAGAAAATACTGACAATGGCCGGGCACGGTGGCTCACGCCCATAATCCCAGTACTTTGGGAGGCCAAGGTGGGTGGATCACGAGGTCAGGATTTCAAGACCAGCCTGACCAACATGGTGAAATCCCATCTCTACTAAACATACAAAAATTAGCCTGGCGTGGTGACCTGCACCTGTAATCCCAGCTACTCAGGAGGCCAAAGCAGGAGAATTGCTTGAACCTGGGAGGCAGAGGTTGCGGTGAACTGAGATCGCGCCATTGCACTCCAGCCTGGGCAACAGAGCAAAACTCCATCTCAAAAAGAGAAAAGAAAAGAAAATACTGATAATGAAGTGCACCAAAATGTTATGACCAATAACTGCAATCCCAGGGGGTGATCATTTGTATTTTATGCCTTTCTGGATTAAGCAAACTAAGTGTTAGCAAATTTTTTTTTTTTTTTTTTTTGGTGGAATTTCACTCTTGTCGCCCAGGCTGGAGTGCAATGGTGTGATCTCGGCTCACTGCAACCTCTGCCTCCTGGGTTCAAGCAATTCTCCTGCCTCAGCCTCCCAAGTAGCTGGGATTACAGGCATCCGCCACCACGCCCAGCTAATTTTTGTATTTATTTTTAGTAGAGATGGGGTTTCACCATATTGGCCAGGCTGGTCTTGAACTCCTGACCTGAGGTGATCCACCCACGTAAGCCTCCCAAAGTGCTGGGATTACAGGTGTGAGCCACTGCGCCCAGCCAGCAAATGTTTTATTAAAAATAAAATTCTATGTATGCATTTAGGGCATTTGCAATTACTAGATTTTTTTTTTTTTTTTTTTTTTTTAAGACAGAGTCCCACTCTGTCACCCAGGCTGGAGTGCAGTGGTGCAAAGTTATCTTTTGTAGCTTCCAAACAGCATTTTGAAATAAGCATGGTAGGATTTTCTGTTTTTCCCTGTTTGGTAGATAAAATTACAAGGAGGCTTAGAGAGGTTTCGTGACTTACTTATTACCTCCCAGCTTATAATTTACCATGTTGGGCTGAGACTCTGGGCAAAATCTAATATTATGATCAGAAAGATTTGAGTTCATGTTCTTTCTCTGGAGAATGCGATGAGCATTAGATGAGATGCATGTCAAAGTCCTTAGCATGCTCTCTGGCTCACAATCTTCCACACATCTGAATTCTTCTTTCTAGAGGTAGGGCCATGATGCTACCAGTCATAAGTCACCTCCCGTTCACCTCAATGAGCTTGACCTGCTCTTTCCCTAATGAGATGGCCTGGTGGACAGGAGATGGGGCAGTTTCTAGCTGGTTGGGAAGAGCCGTACACATGTTTGTGTCACAATGTCCAGCCTTTACTCACTCTTTCCAACCTCATCTGTGTGTTCCAGGTCTGCTGTCCAATGGGGATAGAGGTCCTGGTGTCTAACGGAAGGGGAGTGTCCATTGCAAGCTTGAAATAGCGTGTATCTGTGCAAACAGAAAAATATGAAAGTCATACCTTACATGGACTCAGCACATTACAATTTACAAAGTATTTGCACATCTACAAACTCATTGGATCATTACAACGTAAGTACGAGCAAGCAATTCTGCTTTCATTTAACAGAGTAGGAGACTGAAGTATGAAGAGGAGAAATTGCTCGTCTCAGTGCACACAAATAAATGCCAGAGTTTGAACTTGAACATTCTTCATTTTCTCATTCACGTTAGAAATTCTATAAATCTTACAAAATTTGGGCTATGCCATGCCCTTTAAAAATCTTACTAGATCCCACCCAGTCACACCCCATGCCAGCTCTCCTTTCTATATTACACACTTAGCATATTCTATCACATTCATCGATTGAGCTGCCGGTTTCTGCCACTAGATTACACCTTCCTGAGGGTATGGATCCTGCATTGTTTGTCTTTGTGTCCCCCAATCAATCCCAACATGGAAACTGGCACATAGTAGATGCTCAGTGAATGCTTATTGAATGAATGAACAAGAAAAGTCATCATCATTTACAAGATGGCTTTCTCCAAATACACTTCTATAGATTCACTTTAGTAGTTCAGGCCCTCAGAAATCGTGAATGCTTCCTCTTTCCCCTTACAATAGGGTGCTTTATCTCAAGGAACTTGCTGAAGCTGCCCTTTGTGCCACAGTTAGAGACAGAGGCGGGTGTGAAATTAGGTCCTCTTTATTCTTAACAATTGCAGCTTTGCCACCATGCCCTGCTGACGCTCTTAGGCTGGCTGGCTGCACAACGAATTAACCAAGTTAAAAAGTCTTTTTTTTTTTTTTCATTCTACTCCCTTCTATGCAGACCTCATTTAACATTTCCAATGCTGCTCCATCCCTGCTTGTCCACCCTCCGTTATGCTCATCAGTTGTTCCTAGGGCTCAAGGAGAGCATCGTGATAATAATAGCTGAGAGTTACAGATCTCTGGCTTGGTACCAGGTCCTCTGGTGAGAACTCAACATGCATCATTCACATAATCTTCAAAAGAGCTCTCTGGGGCTACTTCTATTATTATGAACACTGTTTTCAGAAAGAGAAAGTGAATTGGAGAGACTTTCTCAAGGTCACACAGCTAGTAAGTCATGGGGGCAGACGTTAACCTAGGGTTGTTTAATTCAAAAACCGCACCTTTAAATAGTGTGCAATATGGCGGCATGTACATGCGTCTTCTTATTTTAGGCAGACCCCCAAACGTTACCTGCATATTCAGATTCCTTTATAGGCCGGGCTGGTAAAATTTTAATCGACTGCCTTGTCTCTTCCATCCGAAGCTCAGGGTCATCATAGTCATCATCACTGTGGCCTTTTGCTCCATCCAGGACTGCAGCAAAGTTTCTTTCCTAAGCAGGTGGTAACATTCCAGTGAGTCAAATGAAGGTACAGTGTTGACAAAGACAGGCTACAGTGCTGGCTAGAGAAGTGGGGTAGACTTTCTTAGCTGCAAGTTAAATATTCAAGAGTCTAGGGTCTGGGATCTTAAATAGAAGTTTAATTCTTGTGCTAGTGAGAATTCTAAAGATATCTCCCAATATTCGCATCTCTGATTACTCAATCAATACTAATCTAGGTACTGCTGTGAAGGGACAGTGCAGATGTAATGAAGGTCACTAATCAGCTGACCTTAAAATAGGCGGATTGTCCTGGATTACCTGGGTGGGCCCAATGTAATCACATGAACCCTTAGAAGCAGAAAGAGGACTTATTTGCAAATAAGATTATCTTGTATTTGAAGAATTCACTAAACAATTATTAGAACTAATAAATGATTCCTCAAGTTGTCAAGATACAGGATTAATATACCAAATTCAGTTGTATTTCTATATGCTAGTAATGACAATTTATATTTCTATAAATTAGCAATAACAAATTGAAAATAGAAACTAAGAAAATGGGCTAGGTGCAGTGGCTTATGCTTGTAATCCCAGCTCTTTGGGAGGCTGATGTAGGAGGATTGCTTGAGGCTAGGAGTTTGAGAACAGCCTGGGCAACAGAGTGAGACCTCATCTGTACAAAAATGTTTTAAAAAAGAAAACGATTATATTAGCAATAGCATCAACGAGAATAAAATATATGGAAATAAATTTAACAAAAGAAGTGCAAAATTTGTACACTGAAAACTGCAAAACACTATTGATAGTAATTTCAGAAGACCTAAATAAATGGAAAGATGACTAATGATCATGGATTGGGAGACTTAATCTTGTTATAATAGAAATACTTTGCAAATTAACACACTGATTTATTTTTCAGAAATTGACAAGATAATCCTAAAATTCTTAAGCAAATAAGAAGAACCAAGAATAGCCAAAACAATCTTGGGTAAAAAAAAAAAGATAAAGTTGGAGGACTAACACTTATTTCAAAAGTTACTACATAGATGCAGTAATCAAGACAATGTGGTATTGGTAGTAAGATAGATGTGCAGATAATTGGAATATAATTGAGAGTCCAGAAATAAACCTTCACATTGAGGGTTAATTGATTTTTTAAGAAGTGTAATAAGACAATTCAATGGGTGGAAAGAATAGTCTTTCAACAGATAGTCCTAGGACAACTCGATATCCACATTCATGGCAGTGAGGCTGAACCTCTTTTTTTATATCATATGCAAAAATTAAATGCAAATGGGCCATGAATATAAATTTAACAGCTAAAACTATAAAACCCTTAAAATATTGGAGTAAATTTTCATTTCTTGGCTTAGGCAATGGTTTCTTAGAACAAAAAATACAAGCAATAAAAGAAATAGATAAATTGGACTTAATTAAAATGAAAATCTTGTGTGCTTCAAAAGACCACAAAAAATAAAAAGGCAACTGTGGAATGAAGAAAATATTTGCAAATAATGTATCTGATAAGGAGCTTAAATCCAGAATATATGAAAAACTCTTACAATGCAATGATTTAAAGATAAATAACCAAATTTTAAATTGGGAAAAGGATCTCAATGGATGTTTCTTCAAAGAAGATATGCAAATCATCAATAATCCCATGGAGAGATGCTCAATATCATTAGCCATTAAGATAACGCAACTCAAAAGCACAATGAGATGTCAGCCATACACCACCAAGATGATTAGAAAAAAGACAGATAATAATCAGGGCTGACAAGAATGTGGAGAATTTGAGACTCTCATGCATTGCTGATGGGAATGTAATAGGGCACAGCTGCTGCAGAAAACACTTTGGCAGTCCCTCAAAAGGTTAAACACAGAGCTACCGTATAATCCAGCAATTCCACATTCACACAAAAACTAGCACATGTTTATAGCAGTATTTTTCTTAGTAGTAAAAAAGTGGAAATAACCCAAGTATCCATGAACTACTGCAAAGGTAATAAAGTGTTGTATAGTCACACAATGGAATATTATTCAGCAATGAAAAGGAATAAAGTACTGATATATGCTATAACATGGATGAGCCTTGATAATATTATGCTAAATGAAAGAAGGCAGTCATATACAAAATGGAATGTTGCATGATTCTGTTTATATGAAATGTCCAGAAAAGGAGGATCTATAGATAAAGAGTAGATCAATATTTGCCAAGGTCTGGGGGAAGGCGGAACTGGGTTTCATTTTGAGATGATAAAAATATATTGATTGGAGTGATGGTTATACAACTCTGTGAATATACAAAAAAAACATTAAATTGTACTCATAAAATGGGTAAATTGAATGGCAGGTAGATTTTATCTCAGAAAAACCTGTTTTAAAAAGCAGAAGAGGAAGTCAGAGAAAGGAAGTAGAAGAGAAAGAAAGAGAGATCTGGCAGAAGGACAATTTAGAGAGAGTCCAAGAGTACAAGGATTTGACAACAGCCAGCCAGCAGGGACATGGGGACCACAGTCCTACAACAGAAAGGAACTGGATTCTATGAAACAACCCGAAAGAATCTGGAAGCAAGTTCCTCTTCAGAGCCCCTGGAGGAGAATACAGCCCTGCCAGCATGTTGCTTTCAGTCTTGTGAGACCCCGAACAGGGGAACTAGTTGAGCCATGCTGTGCCCAGACTTTTGATTGCATCCAATGTGCGATAATAAATGGTCAAGCTGCCGTATCTGTGGGGATGTGACATGACAGCAATGGAAAACAAATGCACTAATTTGGGTCTTTACCGCAAAGGGTGGAGCCTCAAGAAGTGACACCACTCTCTGTATATTGTCTTAAAATGTGACGCTATCACAGTAAAAGCAACTGCAATGTGAAATTTTGTGCTAAAGCTGACACCATCATTTTTGAAATTCTAGTTCATTCAATCAGGTTTAGGTGTGAGAATTTAGGTAAAATGTATAGTCAAGAAAATTCTATGGGTTCATATCCCCCGAGCCGCCCCCCTCCCCAAGTGAATTGGCCAAGACTGCCTTTTTTTTTTTTTTTTTTGTCATTTTTCCATTCCTGAAATGGAGCCAGGAGACCAGGTTATAGACCATTGGTACTGCACAACATTTGAGGTGGAGTGTCATTGGACTTTGGACGTGAAGACTTTGACTAAAGTCTTCACTTTGCTGGATTGGAGATAAGCTTTTTCCCTGAAGCTTAGTTTTTTCATCTGTAAAATGGGATTCCTACATGTCTGTACCGTTAATAAGAACAGTTGCCATAAAAGATGGCCTCAACCATTCCTCTGTAACCTTAGATTTTGCTTTGGCTATTGTTGTAGACTAAATGTTTCTCTACCTCCACCCCACCACCTACTTCTCACACACTATTTGTGTGTTGAAGCCCTAACCATCAGTGTGGCTATATTTGAAGATGCTACCTCTAAAAAAATAATTCAGGGTAAAGGAGGTCATAAGGGTGGAGTTCTTATCTGATAGGATTAGTGTTCTTATAAGAACAGACGCCAGAGAGCTCTCTCTCTCTCTTTCTCTGGGTTTCTCCCTCTCTCTCCCCACCCGTCCCCAGATGCACACACTGAGGAAAGGCCATGTGAGCACACAGGGAGAGGGTAGTCATTTGCATCCCAGGGGGATAGTTCTCACCAACCCTACTGGCACTTTGTTCTTGGACTTCTGGTCTTCAGAGTCATGAGAAAATAAACCTCTGTTGTTTGAGCCATCCAGTTTATGGCATTTTGTTATGGCAACACTAGAAGACTAACACAGGCACTTATCAAAGGCTCTGGGTCTGAACACTAGACTGGCAGGAATGGACACCAGTCTGCAACAGATGCACTCACATGCGATGGTCATCATAGGAATTCTGGAATGTGCTTCTCCGCATTAAAATCTGCAGCCGGCATCATGTTGTGGGTAAGCAGGGACCTGACTCTTGATCTTGCATTCTTAGGAAGGTTACTTAAGCTCCCTGACTGATATGTTCAATCTGTAAATTGGAGACGACTAAACCCACCTTATCTTGTTGTTGTTAATTGAGAAAATGTATCTCAAGTCTCACTTTGGCATCTATTCCACAGCAGGAACTCAGTGCCTGTTGGATCTTTTTTCTCTAGGTGATGTGCTAAGCCATAGGTAGAGCCCAGTACCCAGGACAAAGCAAAGCAAAGCTGCTAGCACGTGAACTCCAGGAAGTTTCACCATTGACACAGTAAAGGGAGAGAAGGTGTCTCAGTTCTGGAACTGTACACCCAGTGAGCTCTGAGCCGGAGCTCCGGCAGGAGAATCCTTTGGGGATTTGACAGATGGGTATTTGTGCAAAGATGTCATTTACATACTGTTACAGCCATCACCAAGGCTCTCTAGGGCATAGCCTCTTGGGGGAAGTCTTGGACCTGCTGCAAGAACTGGGATGTGAGCCTGAACCCATTTTCCAACTTTCCACCCAATACCTTTGCTAGACTTCGTAGAGTCAGGACATGATAAGAAGGCTGGGAAGAACAACCATCACTCCAGGTCAGAAGAGACTTTTGCCCCCAGGAGTAAATCTAAGTATTTTGGTGTACTTCTTTAGAGAGAGAGAGAGGAAGAGAGAGAAAGAGACATTTGTTTTAAATATAGAGTTATATCTATTTATCTATCAATGTATTATCTATTTTCTAACAATTAACTAGAGGTTCAATATTCTTTACCCATGAACCTTTTAATTTTTACAATTTCTGTGTGTGCATGTGTGTGTATGTGTATATGTGTTTGTATGTTGCTGGGTAAGGGTCCATAAGCTTTAGTTAGATTGTTAAAGAGCTACTTCAAACAGTAAAGAGTCAATGAGTTTATGAACAGAATCAATCAGTCAATCAATCAATCATACATCTGCCTATCTAATCTATAGATATGCAAGTTAAAACTATTTAAATTATATACCTATACAGTTGCTTGTAATAAAATATATTGAATTAATGCTATAAATTTTAATCTTTTTCTCTAGTTAAAATTATTTGTAAATATTGCAAATGATTTCATAAAATGGATGTATCAAGATGCAGTTACTTTTGTATTACTGAATACTTAGCATAATTCAAATGTGCTGCCATTTAAAATATATTATAAAATCTGTGAATATGTTTAAGTATCAGTACATATTTTAGATTAGCTTTTTAAACTCCCAAGTATGGAATTATTGGGCTAAAAATGGGTATTTTAATGTTGCTTACTTAATATTATGAAATTGCTCTCTGGAAAGTTTATTTCAATTTAAAATTTTACTATGAGTGTTAGGAAGTGCACTTCTCATAATGCACTTGCTGGTACAGTGTGTTGGTATTTTCACTTTATTCAGCCTTCACAATGACCATGTTAATTACGTTTTATTTCCATTTTATAGCTGAGGAATTGGAATATAGTTTTATACCCAAGAATTGAAATGCAGTTTTTCTTGCCAGGAAAGTATGCCACTTGGAAAAGTATTTTTTGTTGTTGTTGTTGCTGTTGATTTTTTTTTTTTTTTTTTTTTGAGACAGAGTTTCACTCTTGTTGCCCAGGCTGAAGTGCAATGGTGCTATCTCGGCTCACTGCAGCCTTTGCCTCCTGGGTTCAAGCAATTCTCCTGCCTTAGCCTCGTGAGTAGCTGGGATTACAGGCTCACACCACCATGCCCGGCTAATTTTTTGTATTTTTAGCAGAAACAGGGTTTCCTCATGTTAGTCAGGTTGGTCTTGAACTCCTGGCCTCAGATGATCTGTCCGCCTTGGCCTCCCAAAGTGCTGGGATTACAGTTGTGAACCACTGCGCGCAGCCTGTTGCTGTTGATTTTTAAACATTTTACCCAGTATCTTGAATAAAATTCACCTACTTGGCAAATATTAAAGACTTATAAACTAGATAAGGGAAGCAGCTGACTTACCCAGTCTAGAAAAGGCTTGTTCATCCTTTGGTACTGGCCTGCCAACACAAACAGACCGAGTGTTATTTTAATCACTGTGGTAGCTCCAAACATCAAAAAGACTGGGCCTTTGTTTTTCTCCAGAAATCTTTTGTCAGTTTTAATTAACTTATCTTGATTGTGATTTTTCAAAACTAAAGTGCGTTTTTGTTTATTTCCCATTCTACCTGTTGCTCTTGCAAAACAGGGACAAAGAAACAGGAGAAAAGAAAACAGAATTCAAATCAAACAGTGACTTGGAGGTAAGAAACTTTACCTCTACTGTAGCAGGTCAAAATTCCCATTGCAAGAGAAACATAATATGAGAAGATCTCTCGCAGCGATTGCTCCCGATGTCATGAGTCAGCAGCAGCTCAGCTAATGAGGCTTATTTTCCCTTCTCTTCCCCCACAAGGCACAGCATGTTGCAATTGCAATAATCTGTCCATACATCTGTCTCCTGAATAGACTATAAGTGTTTTGAGGACAGAAGTCATAGCTATTCATTCATCTATTTCTAGCGCCAGGCATAAGACCCCATATTGAACAATTGAGTTATGGACCAGGTGTTTGTTGAATGAAAACACAGCAGTTGCCTTTTCTCAGCACTCAACACTCTTATTTGGGCTTGTTTTATGAAGGATTTCCTGGGGTCATTCAGCCCACTCAGTATTCTATGTTTAAAATTTTACCCTCAAATTATGCAAAACCACTGCAGATTTTTTCATTCTTCATAAACTTTATTTTCCTAAATTGTATTGTAGTTTCCTGCTATTAGCCTGCATCAGGGAGCATTAGAAACAATTTTTTTTAATTTCCTTTTTTAAATTAAATTCTCTTTATTAGCACATATGTGAGAAGTTTCAGGTCTCAGGAGCAGAAGCTGCATGCTTCTTAGCAAGTGGTTTGCTTTGATTTAAGGATATTTCCCTTCTTCCTTTGGCTGCCAAGAAATTCAGGATAAATTTCTGAATTTCATCTAAGTATTGTAGAGGACCATGATGTGATAAGCATTTCTACTTCTTGTTCTGGCTTTATTATTTTCCTGTTTTTTTGCTTTTTCTTTTTTTCTTTTGTTTTGTCTTGTTTTTTTGAGACACAGTATCGTTCTGTCACCCAGGCTGGAGTGCAGTGGTGCAATGTCAGCTCACTGCAACCTCCACCTCCCGGGTTCAAGCGATTCTCGTGCCTCAGCCTCCCGAGTGGCTGGGATTACAGGAGCACAGCACCACGCCCAGCTAATTTTTTGTATTTTTAGTAGAAATGGGTTTCACTATGTTGGCCAGGCTACTCTCGAACTCCTGACCTCAAATGATCCACCTACCTTGGCCTCACAAAGTGCTGGGATTGCAGGTATGAGCCATGGAGCCTGGCCTTTTATTTTCTTGAACATTAGTTTTTTCACTCTGAATTCCCTTATCTTACCAAAATATGAAATAAAGAGTTGTTAATTGTATCAGCATGCCCAAACTTTTCTAAGGTGTAATGTACAAATTAATGCAAATTTGGCTCAGTGGAAACACAGTTCTCTGGAATTTGCCTAGGACCAGTACATATGGGAAGTGTTAATGAGACAGAGCTAATCTCTTTGAAATAATGAGCTGGGAGGAACAGAATCCTGCCTGCACCTGCCCCGGGTCCCAGCCCATCCTTGTGGTTGGATAGCAGCTTTACGGCACTGATGACACCTTCCTGACCCAGCACAATTACATCCCCACTGAGATCCCTGGCGGAGAAACCAACACGTTTTCCAGCCCTTTAGAGCAGCAATTTGTACTCTCTCATGAATCAAGTTAAATTAGTAAGGTCACCCATTAAAGACCAGCTGGCCCGGAAGGAGCAAATGAGCTCAGAATTATTGGGGATCTGCTCTGGCCCTTGTTATCGAGGAAAACAACTCCACTGTCTAATTCAGGGTTCAATATAATTTCATCGTAGGAAATTGGAGTCAAGGAGTGCGGTCATGATACTGACATCTTCTTGGGGAGCTGTGGGGTCTCCTTTCTCACCGGAGGCGAGCGTTCCAGCCTGAGACTCTCCCAGATTCCCCAAATATGTTTCATGCCCTTTCTGTGTCTGCGGGTGCAGACCCTGCCTGGAGCACCTTCTCCCTCTCACCTCCGCTTTGCTTCCCAAATGCTCATCATCCTTTCAGATCCAATTTCCTTGCTTTTCTCTCTGACTACTCCAGGCCACATCAATCTCGCTGAATTGTTAACGCATGTGTTTTCTGTCTCACTCACCGTGACATTTAAATATGAATAGGCAGGATCCGATTACTTCTTTGTTTTGTGTTCTTTAGGGAAAGAATTGTCTTTTATCTCTCAGTCTCCTAGAGTACCAATCTGTGTCATCAGTGCAGAGTTTTGGAAAATGCAACTTTAAAGCCTGATCCTAACACTGTGCATCAGTTCATGTCACTCATTGCCCATGTCATACAGACCAGGTGCCCTGTGTGGCCCCCAGAGCTCAGCACAAACTGCCCCACCCTGCTCTCTGACCTCATCCCTTTTCAGCCTCTTCTCTCCTGGACCAAACTGTAGTCAGGCTACCTTGAACTCTCTTCTCTGTGAGGCCCTACCTTGTGGGATTCCACGTTCATTTCTGCATTGTTCAATTTTTGCAAGACTCCTGCTAAGTCAGTTTAGCCAGAATCTCCCATTCTCCATGCCTGATCAGCCTCCATATCTCATCCAATCAGGGCCCTCCTCTGCCACCTTCCTCTGGTGATGTCTGATCACCCTGGTCTGCCTTCTGCAAGAATCTTTTCAGGTCAGTTTAGCCGGAAACCACCTCTGCCCCCGCCCTTTCCCTTACCCCTGAGGTTTCCTCTTTGTAATTTTCCTTTCCCAGACCCTCACACCGCTCCCTTTAAGGGAGGAGACCACCCCTCCTATTGTCTTATGCCCAATTTCTGCCTCCAAAGAAAGAAGTAAAAACTAAAAGGTAGAAATGAAATCCACAGGCAGACAGCCTGGCGTTGCACCCTGGGCCTGGTTAAAGATTGACCCCTGACCTAACCAGTTATGTTATCTATAGATTCCAGACATTGTATGGAAAAGCATTGTGAAAATCCCTGTCCTGTTCTCTTCTCTCTGATTACTGGTGCATGCAGCCCCCAGTCATGTACCCCCTGCTTGCTCAATCAATCACAACACTCTCACGCGGACCCCCTTAGAGTTGTAAGCCCTTAAAAGGGACAGGAATTGCTCACTTGGGGAGCTCAGTTGTTGGAGACTTGAGTCTTGCCAAAGCTCCTGGCAGAATAAAGCCCTTCCTTCTTTAACTCGGTGACTGAGGGGTTTTGTCTGCGGCTTGTCCTGCTACACCTTAGCTATAAATTTCCACTTGTCCTTACTGTATTCTGAGTTGAGCCCAGTCTCTCCCGTACTGCACTCATTGCAGTAATCCCATACCTATCTCCATTGTCTGGAATAAAGCCTGTCTCAGCGTTCTGCAATAAGAATCATGAAACTCTTCCTTTACCTCTTTCTCACCTCTGACTTCAGCTGCTTCAGCCAGCCTCTCCTTGAGTCTCTCAGCACACCCAGCTCATGCTACTTCAGGAGCCTGCACACACCATCCCTCTGTCTAGAGCCCTCTTTTCTTGGCTCTGCCCATGCCTGGATCTTTGTCCACCATCCAACTGTGTCTGAAATGTCATCTCCCCTGGAGGGGTCTTCCCTGACTACTGGTGTCAGGCAAAAATTAAAGAGCACCTCTCCGGCCCTGTTCCTCACCACTCCTGGCACGTGGTATGGCAGTGAGAATGCTGCACACACGTGTGCACCAGGCCTGTCTCCTTTCCCTGTGGTGCTTGGCTGGCGTACATAACTCTCCTTCCCCTGCACTGGGCAGGTGGGTGGGCATGGCATGGATCTCCCAGCCCTGGGGCGTTGGCTGTGATAGACTCTAGGTTGCCCTTGACCTTCTATGCTCTTGTTCTTGCCTCTGTAGCTGGGCAGAGACCCCAAGGCCCATGGGGATGATGGAAGCTGTTGGGTAAAAGGGAAGTGAATCACAATGACTGTTTGGAAAAAGCCTTCCTTTGATCCACATTGGATTGTGATGTGAGGACAAAATAAACCTTTATTATATTCCACTAACATTTGTAGTTTATTCATTATAGATGGTAGTCCTCCCTGATTAATATTTTTTTTTTAAGTTTCTCCATAGCATCTAGGAACAAAGCCAACCAATAAATAATCTAGTTACAGACTGTGGTACCTCCCTCTCCCCAGGCAGTGGCAAGATGTCAGGCTCCTGATGGCTCCTGCAACCCACGTGTAGCAGAGAGGGGCATATGGTGAATGCACAATCAATCAATAGTCAGTTGTCAAATATAGCATGTGGTACAGCAGGAACATGTCAGAACCGGGAAGCAGCGACAGAACCTTCCTCCTCCCGTGCTGAGTGAACAGAGCTTTACACTTCCCCTCATGGACCCAGATCCCCACCAAAGTGGCTCACCCAAACCCTTCCAGGTCTTCGCATCTTCCTGGACCTGAAAGATAGATAGGCTTCCTAGGGCCATTTTCTAAAAAGAGAAAGGGAGTTGCTCAGTAGATTTCACATCTGCATCCCGGCAGAGTTATGGTAGTGTTGCATGGATGTGTGGAGGGTCATCCATCACCCACAGACACCAGACAGCTCCAGAGAACAACTGACTTCTGTGTTTCCCTCAAGGAAGCATCTTTTTGCAAGAAACAATATCCCTTTGAAAGTTATTTTTAGGAGGGAAGTGAAGATGGATATACGCAGTGTAAAGCCCAGGAGAGCCTCCTGATAGGCAGAAGGCAATTACTCCAGCCTTGTGGCTGTCCCTTGAACAGCTCTTCTCGTGTCTGCAGAGGCCCAGCCAAGGATGACAGAGGTGCTTGGCCAATACCCAGCCAACTGAGGTCCCCTGGACATTTGCATCAGACTCACCTTGGGAGCTGAAAAAAGGAAATAAGGCAAAACCTGAGCCCCAGAGAAAACCAATTGAATCAGTCTGCTTTTTTCCTCCAGCTCCTCTGGTGACATTTATTCACCCTGAAGTTTTAGAACCACTAACATAGAAGCTCCAATTCCCTTCCAAAGGAAGACAGGCCATTGGGTAAATAGAGACTCTCAGATTATTTTCATTTGGAAGCACTTCTGGGAGCTCAAAACTCTGGAGGTGCAGGGCCGGTGCCTTCATCTATGCCCCCATTTAGTGGCTTTGCAGGGACAGGGTAGCTGGTGGACCTTCAAGTGCTGTTGCCATGGGATATTCACATTCAAAGGAAATCCTGAACTGGAAGAATTCCCAGTGGGTCCCATGGCGAGAATATGCTTATCTTGCATGAGAAGAGAAATAAAAATAGGAAGCCTGCAGAGGTTTAGCACTTTCTATTTCCCTAGGAAAGCAAGTCAGTTAGCAGGTTGCTTAGACATTCTCAAGCCAGACAGGTTCCCCAAGCAAAACCAGCTTCTGGTTTCATTTCAGTTTCAAGAGAAGACTCAGGGGAGTGGAGAAGGGGAGGAGAGGTGTGGCAAAGATCAGAGTTGGCTCCAAATCTGCAGGTTGCCACCTGGACTTAAGAATATGTGTTGAAAATTGAGGGGTCTGAGTCCCAGCTACCTGTCACTAACTACTCTGTGGCAGAGACAGTTGTGTGTCTCCCCATACCTATTTCCTCTGTCTTCTCAGGTACCAGAACCCCTTGCTGTTTAGCAGGGCACATGGTCGGAGCTACATGTCTTCCTTGTAGCTATGCATGGCCATAAGTCCAAGCTTTGGTCAATGGAATCTAGGTAGAAAATCAAGTCAGAATTTCCAGGATACTTCCTGAAGTTGTTATGCACTTTTTATTTCTCCTTTTTCTTTTCTTTCTCCATCCTGTTGCCTCGAGGACAGACATCATGATTTTAGGCTGTAAGATTAAGGCCAATACAAGGGAGGGAGCAAAAAGGCAGGAAGAACAGGGTCTCTGAGGACTTCCAGGAGCAGAGCTGCCAAAGAGCCTTGGACTGCTTACCTTGGGACTTGACTTACATAAGAAAAAAAAAAAATAAACATCTATCATGTTTAAGCCCCATGAATTTTTTTAAGTGCCTTGCAGCCTTTGATGTTTTATCTCCTTATGGAGGTTAGTGTTTGGCAGTAACATAGCAGAGCAGCTGATCAAAGGCACGAGGAAGGCAACATGCGTTTCATGGGAGCTGAGTAGAGAAGTTTTAGGTTTCAATCCTGGCCCTGTCACTCTTGAGCCATGTGACGTCAGGCAAACCCATTACTTATAAGCCTCAGTAAACTAGGGTTAACTTGTAGAATGCGAATAATACTACTTACCCCCAAATGGCTGTTGAGAAGTTTTGGTCCATGGAATTTAGGTGGGAAATCAACTCATAATTCCCAGAGGATAACTTCTTGGCTCAGCGCCCAGTAACAAGATGCTGTGTTGTGTGTTTGACTTTTCAAGTTTAACATCACAACCAAATCCTTCTCACTCAACCCAGGTCGTTACCACTGCTTTCAGATCTATATTGAGAACTTGTTCATTTTTTAGTGCTCATTTTCAAGCAAAATGTGTGGCTTTTTCAGCATTCATCTCTGTTGATATCCACCTGCTGATTCTTCACAAGGGTTCTTCAAGCTGGGATCCCCTTCAGCTGTGAGGAACAGGGATTCAGTGGCCACCATCATCTGGGTGTCCCCTTATCATAAGATTTAAAAAAATCCTGAGGCCAAAATCATCTGGCACATAACACCAACGAATGCATTGTTATGGATTTGAGTTCTACTTTGCTGATGTCTTTCCAAACTTTCTGACTTCTCTTGGACTTTGCTTACCTTATCTTTTTTTTTTTTTTTTTTTTGAGATGGAGCTTCACTCTGCCACCCAGGCTGGAGTGCAGTGGCACAATCTTTGTTCATTGCAACCTCGGCCTGCTGAGTTCAAGCGATTCTCCTGCCTCTCAGCCTCCCGGGTGGCTGATATTACATGCGTGCACCACCACGCATTTTTTGCTGGCTAATTTTTGTATTTTTAGTAAAGATGGGGTTTTACCATGTTGGCCAGGCTGGTCTTGAACTGCTAACCTGAAGTGATCCACCCGCCTCAGCTTCCCAAAGTGTTGGGATTACAGGTGTGAGCCACCATGCCTGGCTGGTTTACCTTATCTATACAGTGAGAATAATAAGATCAGTACTGTGAAGCTAAATTAGATAAGTTTATAAAGTGCCAGGCACAAACTGGGGACTCTATGTATGTGGATGTCTTTCCTTTTTCCTCATCCTCAGGTCCTAAGACTTGGTGGTGGTGTAAGAGAACCAGGGTTCAAACTCTGGGGTCTGGATTGACAGCCCCATGCACTTTGTTTCCTCTATACTGTGCTGCCTTTCGCAGTTTTTATCTTTTAGGAACCATACAGTATTTGGGGACAGAGGGCATCAAGCTGATTTTACCCCAGTGTAATGAGAAATAGGGTAGTCCACGCCCTTTCCCCTGGGAGGTTCCAAACTTCAGAACATCTTCAGTTTGGCATCGATCTACACTTGTGGGGAAAGGGAGAAATCTACTTTCTTGCATTCCTTTTCACCATCTCTGAGTAAAGGATTATGAGAGTAAATGAGTTTTGACTATATGGCTTATAATTGGGAAGAAGAAGAAAAGAGGAAGGAAGAGGGGAATGAGAGAGAGAGAGATAGATATAGAAAAAAAATATCTATACATTTACATGCCATATAACCATATTTTGGTCAATGATGAATCACATATATGACCATGGTCTCATAAGAATATAATGGAGTAGAAAAATTCCTATTACTGTTATAGGAGTTATTAATAAATTATTTTAGGCAAATGGAGAGGAAAAGGGGTCCTTGGAAAGTTTTTGTTTCTTTTAAAGCAGCTCCAGAAATGCTTCTTGTCTAGTAGGAAAGCCTGGGCTCTTGGATCCAGCTAGCAAACTTTGATATGGAAATGTCAGCCATTAGAAACTGGGTCCACCCAAACTTGGTGATTCCTGCCCTCTTTTTCTTACCCTTGTCCCCACATGTGCCTGGCAACACGGCCACCCCCACGTACCCCCACGTGTGTAGAACATCATGGTGCCTTGCATTTGCATATTAAAGGTTAGGGTAGGAGGGCCAGTTTTTTCACATGCTACATGAATGACATGCCTGTTCAAACCAATCCCCTAAGCCCTATGCAAATCAGGCACTACCTCCTCCAGCCTCCTCCTATAAGCAACAAATTTCTGCCACACAGGGGTTTTGTCTTTGTTCAAATCCCCCTCTGTCTCTGTATGGGGGAGCTGTTTTCTTCTTCCTTCCTTCTTTCTTGCCTATTAAACTCTCTACTGCTTAAAACCACTCCACATGTGTCCATGTCGTTTTATCCATTTCGGCACAAGACTAAGGACCCTGATGTTCCTCCACTGATCGGATCTGTATCATTACCTAATGATGTTGTAGCCATTATAACATCATAGCACAATGTATGACTCATGTGCTTGTAGCGGTGACATTGGTGTAAACAAGCTCACTGTGCTGCCAGTCATATGAAAGTCTAGCACATACAATTATGTACAGTATGTAATACTTCATAATGATAAAATAACTATAACACTGGTTTGTGTGTTTACTATATCATACTTTTTATTGTTATTTTAAAGCATCCTTCTACTTATTAGAAAAAGTTAACTGTAAAACAGTCTCAGGCAGGCCCTTTAAGAGGGATTCCAGAAGAAGTCATTGTTATCCTAGGAGATGACAGCTCCATACGTGTCATTTGCCCCTGAAGACCTTCTAGTGGGACAAGATGTGGAGATGGAAGGCAGTGATATTGATGATCCTGACACTCTGTGGGTCTAGGCTAATGCGTGCATTTGTGTCTTAGTTTTTGGCAAAAACATTTAAAAAGTAAAAAAAAAAATTAAAAATTAAAAAATTAAAAATAGAAAAAATCCTTCCGGAATAAGGACATGAAGAAGGGAAATATTTTTGTAAAATGGTACAATGCGTTTGTGCTTAAGATAAGTCTTATTAGGAAAGAGTCAAAAAGTCAGAAAACTTTAAACATTTATAATTATAAAAGTTATGGTAACCTAAGGTTAATTTATTATTGAAGAAAAAACATAGTTTTATCAGTTTGATGTAGCCTAAGTGTAGAGATTCTAATGTCGATGTGGGATTACGGTGATGATCAAGCCTTCGCATTCACTCACCACTCATTCATTAACTCATCCAGAGAAAGTTCCAGTCCTCAAGCTGCCTTTATGTTAAGTGTCCTACACAGGTGTACCCCTTTTATCTTTTATGTTGTATTTCTACTGTTCCTTTTCTATGTTTAGATACACAAATTCTTACCATTGTGTTATAACTGCCTACGATATTCAGAACAGCAACATCCTGTACAGGATGTTTTGTTTGTAACCTAGATGCAATAGACCCTGCTATATGGCCTAGTTAAGTAGTAGGTTACGCAATCTAGGTTTGTGTAAGTACATTCTACGACGTACACACAATGTTGAAATCACCTAATGGTGTATTTTTCAGAATACGTCCCCATTAGTATGTGACACATGACTGTGTGTGTATATATATGTGTATATACATATACATACATACACAGACACACACATATAAAGAGAGAGGAGAGAGAGAGAGACTCAGTCATCTAGCCCTCTGGGTATTTCAGTTTATTCACTGAACAACAGTTCTTTGATCTGAAGATTATGAGCTAATAATTCGAAGCCACAAATAGTCCAAACTCACAGAAATAGCTACACGGGAAACATTTAGTGGGGGTTTGAAGAACAGGCATAATGTTCTAAGTAGGTGGCCCTTGGAAGTTTATTTCTATTCTCTAGTTCTTAATTTCCTCTTATGCAAAATACAGTAATACAATCTCAGACTACCCGAGTCCCCAGGACCTTTAATTTTTTTTTTTTAATCTGTGCCCAAAGCTGGTTATATGGACCTATCACAAATTGGTTGAATGAATGGATGGGTGAGTGGGTGAATGGTGATAGGGAAGGCAGCTGCCTCCTATCTCATTCCTTGATTGCCCTTAGAAATGCAAATGAAATAATAGAGACATTTGTTATCTAGAGAATTGAGAACAGCTTCTTGGTGGGAACAGTCTGGATAGTTTCCTTCTCTCTCTTTTTAACCCTTGGTCAGCAATTCTAAAGGATGGCCCAGAACTACTTGAATTGGAATTATCTTGTTAAAATTAGGGATTCCCTGGCCTTACCATATGCCTGCCAAAGAGCGTAAACCCTAACATGGGCTTGAAAATATTCATTTTCAACTGTTGTGATTTTTAACTATTGTAATCGAATTTTGAAGACAATGTTAATCCTCGAGTTTACCAATCTTGGGATGATTTGAAATCCTGGCTTGTCCCAGAGATTCAACTATCAATTTTTGTATTTGTTTCTGTTCATGAATATTCCCAACACCCTGGGGAGAGAACCAGGATGCCAGCGTCTGCTAAATACAGGCATTGCAGCATCTGGAAACAGCCAGCAGGGGGCATTGGATGCTCACATATTCTATACCTGCCTGTCTCCCTCTTGTCCTAAAATCCTTATTAATTTTTCTTTTACAAGTAGGAAAAATTAACCTTGAAGACTGCTTTCCTTAGAAAAACTTAAAAGTAGTATTTTCCTGGACAAAATGAAATTTCTTGTCTTTTAAGTCAAATCAGCTAATATCTATCTTCATCAATGTTTTCATTATACGTGGAGGCTTAAGACAGAAGGACCCATTTTCTAAATAGGGCTATCTTTTCCAGTTTCATTCTTTATTTAGGGGAAGGAGAAAAACTCATGAATTTATTTTATGGAAAGCATTTCACTGTTCTCTGTGTATCAGCCTCCGAGAAGGTATTGACCTTGACAGACTGTCCCAGTTTGAACATGTGTCTGTCTTCTCCAGGCTTGGAATGGTTTTCTAAAGAATATTTTTTGATAGATTGTTTTTAGCATACAAAATCATATGCTACTGTAGAAAGTTATAAGACACAGATATGCAAAAAAGAAGGAAATAAAAATTACTGTACTGTTACCACAAATAATCCAAATATACAAATATTTGATTATAGTCAAGTCACTCTTACACATACACGGACACACACATAATCACACATACCACACATCATAGATATATAGTTTATAAATATACAATCACTCTTTGTACACTATTTTTACCTGCGTTTTCACAAAATCACATGCTATCAACATATCCATGGCAATGAATATGCTTCAACATCATCATTTTAATGGCTCCCTAGTATTTTCTCACATGAACGCCCTCTCCTGTTTTCAAATGATCCCATCGTCAAAAATCAGAAACAACTTGAAGTATCTGGGAATGTTATCAAACCACCGTCGCTCAGTCTTTTCTGTAAATCCTCATGCATATCTTAATTAGATCAGGTCTGCTACTCTTTGGTAGACATTTGTAGTGGTTCATAAGTGTGCCTAGGCTGATTCGTAAGTATGCATAGGTCTGCTGGGCTGTTATTTCTTTCTCTCTCTTTTTTTTTTTCTTTTTTGAGATGGAGTCTCGCTCTGTCACCCAGAGCGCCCAGGCTGGAGTGCAGTGGGGTGATCTCAGCTCACTGCAACCTCCGCCTCCCAGGTTCAAGTGATTCTCCTGCCTCAGCCTCCCGAGTAGCTGGGACTACAGGTGCCCACCATCATGCCCGGCTAATTTTTGTATTTTTAGTAGAGATGGTGTTTCACCATATTGGCTGGGCTGGTCTCAAACTCCTGACCTTGTGATCCGCCTGCCTTGGCCTCCCAAAGTGCTGGAATTACAGTCGTGAGTCACTGCACCTGGTCTGGACTATTATTTTGAACAGACTGGGAAGGTCATAATTTGCTGCTGAGTGTTTCGTTCTGGTAAGGTGTAGGTTCAAGTGTGTATGAGCAGGCCTGGGCGACTTTATATCAATGGACTCTTGTGGGGTTTCGATTTGTTTTCTTTTTCCTGCTGGTGTCTCTAGATTGCTGTTAAGGAAACAGAGTGCCCATCTGCCCATTTCTCTCTGCCTTAACCTAGGTGGGGAGCAAGATGGGAGGAAGAGGGTACAGGTAGGTGGACCTGGCTGCTCTATTTTACCTGTGTGCTTTATGATTCACCAGTCACCAAGCACATCAGACAAGCCACTTCATTCCCAGGTACCACTCCCTTAGAATATTCTCTACCCTCCAGGATGCCAGTGCAGGATGGGAGGGGTGAGAGGTGCAGGTAGCTGGAGAGGTGCATTTGATACTAAAGACCCCAACACAATTTGGTATCATCTACCTTGAGAGAACACAACCTTGTTTAGGCCTGACTGGGAAGTTGAATGAAAACTTTTTCTGTAGAGGGATTAAGGCTGGGTGCTCTCTCCCTGTGTGAACTCATATTTCCCACTTTCACTTTTGCTTTTGCCCTGTTCTCCTGGCTGCTGCGTGGGACATGCTGAGTGCTGGTTATGTACTCCAACATGCTCTATAGTGAAACTTTCAAATGCCTTTGCCGATTATGTAACTCCTCATGACTCCATCGCTTCTTTGTGTGTTTCCTCTGGACAATGTCTCCATTTTTCTGCCTCATTCCAGTCATTCTATCTAGACACTAGCTTTCTAGGGAAGTTCTGTGGGATTTTCCCTGAAATAATAACCCTCCCTGATGAATACTACATACTTTTACTCAAACTTTAATGGGCTCCTGTTAAGTGCATAGTATCAGAAAATAGGCTATGAAGAGAGATACAGGAGAAGCATCAAAGATGGCTTTTGAACCATTCATTCTTTCCACCCATGTTTTGGGGGTAACCAATTATATGGAATTTAGTTGAATGAATATTAGTGAGTCACCGTAAGACTGGCACTGAGGTAGACTTATACCCGTTGCCCAGATGAAGGAACTCAGGCTCAGAAAGATCTGTGCTTCATGCAAAGCTGCACAGCTAAGTAGAGAGCCAGGATTCCCATCCAGCCAGCCAGCTTCCAAAGCTTTCGAGAGTCACAGATCAGGCTGTACCCTGGGGCAACCGGAAGGAATGGCATTAATAGCTAATGTCATTTCGAATAGGCCATAGTTTTATTGAAATAAAAACAAAAAAGAATGGAAATAACAGCCCAACAGACCCATGCTGACATTCCCACCACTTAGGTGACAGAGAGCCCCGACTCACCTGTGGCACTAATGAGGCGAGGCCATGACCTAGGGCAGAAAAGAGAACCAAGTTAAGCATCCATTGCTCCACCTCCACCGACCCCCCACATAGGAACAGGCAGTCATCAAACGTCATTGTACAAGTCAGCCTCTGAAGCTGCTTTATGTATGTACTATTGTAGACCTGAAGTCACATATTATTCTGTTATATATAGAAATATTGTACATATTTCTATTTTCTGGAAAATAGCATGTAGAAGAAAATAAAAATTGACATCACAGGTTATATTTTGGTTATTCTCACGTACATAGCAGTATACGTACCGAAGATGTATGCATACATTTAAACACATATAGGTAGTGTTAAATCAAGCTTAGCCTAAAGCTGCCTCCTTACATATTTTGAGTTCTGCCTAAAGGTTTCTCTATACATCATGAACTATAAACAGACAGTAGCCTGTAGTTGTGGCAATCACTGAGTTTTGGCCAATCAAATGTAGCCAACTGTTTGAACTGTGTTCAAATCAGGCAAATGCCGAGCTGTAACCAATCCGGCTGTTTCTGTATCTCACTTCCGTTTTCTATACATCACTTTCCTTTTTCTGTCCATAAACCTTCTTTCACCATGTGGCTGCACTGGAATCTCTGAGCCTTCTCTGGCTGGGAAGGCCACCCGATTCTCAAACCATTCGTTGGTCAATTAAGCTCTTTTAAATTTCATTTGGCTGAAGTTTTTGTTTTATCAGTATAAATATAAAAGAGCCCAGCATGGTGGCACACACCTGCAGTCCCGTCCCAGCTCCTCAGGAGGCTGGGGCGGGAGGATCGCTTGAGCCCAGGAGTTCACGACCAACCTGGGCAACATAGCAAGATCTCTTGAAAAAATTATAATATAAAAGAATGTGTAGGATTTTGATGTTACAAATATATTCTATATCTTCAAATGTTATTCAAAAACAAGGTATTGATTATCTACCTCAGTAGTCCTCAACCATTTTGGCATCAGGGACCAGTTTCCTGGAAGATGGTATTTCCACAGACGGGGTTGGGGGATGGTTTCAGGATGAAGAGAAGAAATTGTTCTACCTCAGATCATCATACGTTAGTAAGATTCTCACAAAGAGCGTGAACCTAGATCACTCCCATGCGCAGTTCACGGTAGGGTTTGTGCTCCTATGAGAATCTAATGCTGCTGCTGATCTGACGGGAGGCGAAGCTCAGGTGATAATGCTTGTTCATCCACTGCCCACCTCCTGCTGTGCGGCCCAGTTCCTAACATGCCACAGACCAGTACTGGTTCGTGGCCCAGGTGTTGGGGACCCCTGATCTACATGATATTTTGAAGCGGCATTTAGGTTCTTGCTAGTCCTAACTATGTAAAATGATGTTGCCGTGTGTATTTAGCATTTTAAACCTCATCTCTGAATCTTTCTTTTTTTTTTTTTTGAGACAGAGTCTCTGTCGCCAGGCTGGAGTGCAGTGGTACGATCTCTCCTCCCGGGTCCAAGCAATACTGCCTCAGCCTCCTGAGTAGCTGGGATTACAGGCGCGTGCCACCACACCCAGCTAATTTTTGTATTTTTAGTAGAGATGGGGTTTCACCATGTTGGCCAGGATGGTCTCGATCTCTTGGCCTCGTGATCCACCCGCCTCGGCCTCCCACAGTGCTGGGATTACAGGCTTGAGCCACCACGCCCGGCTTGAATCTTTCTATAGAGAGAAGTTATCAAGCACAATGAAGGGGTCAAATAATGTGAACACTCTGGGCCCCTTGTTGCATATTACTCAGTAGCTTTCTGGATGAGCTGCACCAATTTATATTAATTGATATTCTTATGCATGGAATGTGAAGTGCTCGTCTCACTGTATCTCACCACCATTAAATCCATACCTTATAACCACTTTGCCTACATGGCACTTGATTCCGCATTTTACCCATTTCACTTTCTTGATGACTAGTGAGACTGAATTTCTTTTTTCCCAAAAGGTTTTGGGCCATTTATGTGTCTTCTTTGGTAAGTTGTCTGTACATGTCTTTGCCCATTTTTTTTTCTTTTTTTTTTTGAGACAGAGTCTCACTCTGTTGCCCAGGCTGGAGTGCAATGGTGCAATCTTGGCTCACTGCAACCTCTGCCTCCCACGTTCAAGCCATTCTCCTGCTTCAGCCTCACAAGTAACTGGGACTACAGGCATGCGCCACCACACTGGGCTAATTTTTTGTATTTGTAGTAGAGATGAGGTTTCACCATGTTGGCCAGGCTGGTCTCAAACTCCTGACCTCAGGTGATCCACCCGCCTCAGCCTCCCAAAGTGCTGGGATTACAGTTGTGAGCCACTGCGCCTGGCCTCATTTTCTGACAAGGTCTTTGTACAGCCGCAATCTAACCATTGGATGGGATCCTTTTAGAAACACTTTTTCCCTAGGTTTTGGGAATGCTTTGAAAAGCCCCGAGGCAGTGGAAGGCTCCCGAGGATGCTACTTCCGTGAGCTGACTTGTTTGTGCCTTTAATAATCCCTGGCCTTTGCATTACACCTTTCCTCCAAGGCGCTCAAAGTGCATCACAGGAGCAATTAATTGAACATCGCAACACACGCCAGGTGTAAATATTTATGAGGTCTCTTCGGTGTCTGGGACGTTGGGCACAGAATAGAGAAGCAGTAAGGTGTTTGTAACCAGGAGACCACGGTCTACAAGTTGAGTCTGACTTCAGCGTAACTTACTGCCTTCTGTTCACTATTTTAAACCCCAAATGAAATAACCTGTGGGCTCGCTATTATCGTCTCAAATATACAGAATAGGAAATAGGGTATTCAGAGGGCTCTACAACTTGCCGAATCCACAGAGCCTCTAAGTGTGAGGGATTTGACACCAGCCTATCTGCCTCCCTGGTCCCTACTGTCTCCCCTACCCCAGGCCTATAGGAAACGGCAAGTCCTGCTTAGGAGGCACCATGCAGCTGCGACCTCAGAGCCCTTGTGGTTAACAGTTGGCGCCCTTTCAAGCTGCCGGAGGTTCTGCAGAAATTAACAGTAAATCAGCCAGTGAGGAGCAAATCATTTATCGGGGGCCTGAGTGCTCTCTCTTGACACTTTAAACATATGGCCTCTTCTCTGATATCTTGGTCTTTGATTAAGGCCTCAAAAGGCTCCCAGGACTTGCAACTCATGACATGGGAAGTGGAAATGATATGTTTTTGTGATTGTGTACAGTGAGCTTAATGTAAGCGAGGCAAGCCATCCCGTTGATCGAAGGCAGAGCATCCAGCGCAGGCAGCATGCAAATCTGAGCTTGGGAATTTCAAAGAAAAGGCAAACTGTTCCTGAGATTCCAGAAGGAACTTTGACTTCTAAATTAGGGTTCTTGTTATCTTCCAACCCTGACCTTATCTGGATTTTAGAATCAAAGACAAACTAGTGCGAAAAAGCATGTTGGAGATAATGTCCAGTTTGTTAGTTTTTTAAATGGGAGAACTGGGGCCTAGAGTGGCTAGCGGGTTGTTTCCAGTCTCAGACACTTGGAGGCAGAACTGAAGTCTTCTGACATCTATAAAGAGTGGCACCAAACAGAAAATAAAATAACCCATATTTGTGAGCACCTGTTTGGGCCCTGAGATAGGTTCAACTCTGGCTGGTAGACATTTTTTTTTTTAATTGTCTGTGCAACCCATTTACATTCATTTTCACAATTTTTAGAATGTTCCTATTTACTTTTTTAACTTACAAAAAGCTGTACAACTTGATGAGTTAATGTGTACAACTTGATGAGGTTGGATATAAGTATATACTTGTGAATGGACGAGTATTACGTGATACTACTTTTATGATACATCTAAAATAGTCAAACTCATAGAGGCAGAGTGGAAGGGTGGTTGCCAAGGGCTGGGTGGAGGAGAAAATGAGGCGATATCAGTCAAAGGGTACAAAGCTTTGGTTAGACAAGATAAGTAAGTCCTCAAGATATACTGGACAGCATAGTACCTAACGGTACTATGTCATATAATTGAATTTTTGCTAAGAGAGTAAATCTTATATTAATTGTTCTTGACGTATACACACTTAATCATAATAATAAGTAAAGAGGGTGGGAGGAAACTTTTGGAGGTGATGGGTACGTTGAAGGCATAGACTTAGGCTGCTAGGTGTTTCCAGCTCCACTTCGCAGATTGCAACAAAAACTTAGGCGAGTTCAGCAACTTGCCTGAAGTGGCACAAGCAATCGGCAGGGCTGGGATTTGTCTAACTCCCTCCAAATCCCTTCTTATTTACAAGCCTATAGCAGCGACGTAGACCGGCAGAGTTCTTTTGTCTGGGAGCTTCCTCCCAATTGTCAAATCTGTCTGAAAGTGGCTTATCTGATCCACTCTGCCTCTCAGTGGGGCCCCAGAGTAATGGTGCTCATTCATATGTCACATCCTCTGGGATTATGCATCCTGGGGCTCTCCGTGCGTCAATGCAAGCCAAGTGAATTAGCAGAGGAAGCATCAGCAAAACAGGGAATGGTGTTGTTATTCCAGCTGAGCCTGCTGCTGTGAGCCAGAGAGCTGCAGAAAGAAAGCAGGGAGGGAAAAGAGGAAGGCTGGGACCAGCCACCTAGGGTCTGGGAGGGAGGGGATCGGGGAAGTGGCCCGAACACCATAGTTTTGTCTAGATGGATTGTGGACATTGTGTCTTGACACAAGCAATGGATGAGCTATCTGAAAGGACTCCTGTGTTAACACTCTGCAACTTGACAGTCCAGGGTGATTAATGAAAGGAACTGCTAGCAAACTTCGTGGAGATTTGATGTACTCTATCTGTGCTCAAGCAAGGCCCATGTGTTAGCAAGGTGCCTCTTGCCAGGGAATTACAAGGATGCACCCCAGCTGCCTTTTGTCAACAGCATCCATAACACGGCCACGTGCAAGCGGGCCACAGCTGGATGGTGTTATCACTTGGCAGCCACCCTTCTGCCTTCCCTATCTCTGCTGCCCTCCACATTTGGGCCTAAAGAAAGCAATTTTTCCTTCCTCTCTATTTCTGCTATGTATAAGCAGGTGTCAATACTGTGGCAAGAAAGTTCATGGCACAGGAAATGAACAAGGCTGACTTTTGGAGGTCTGTGGTTTTTAATATTTAAAGCTCATTACAAATACAGATTTTTAATTCTGAATTATTTTTAATTTGTAATACTTTTGAATAATTTAATACATCTAATAATCTTTAATTTTTAAAGGCTGCTAGAGTAAACTCCTCCCCCTCTTCCACTTCTCTCTCCTGCTGCCCAGCAGAACTGGCTCTGATGAAGTAGACAGGGCATGCTTGCCTTCTACCTATCCATGGGAACAGAGTTTGGATGGTGTGTTATTCCAGTCCCATAGAGAGGGATTCAGTTCTGTCTCCAGGGTCAAGCTACTGGCATGGAGATGAATCTTTCTTTGCCCCCTTGAGTGTGGTATGCAGTCCTTTGGGTCTCCCCAGGCACCGACTATTAGTCCAGAATTCAGCAGCAAAACCCTTGGGAAAATATCAGGGTGATTTCATACCGCCAGCCTTCTCTCCCTCTCAAACTTCTGAAATTAACTGGTGCAGCTCCACATCTCATTTTAAGTTCATCCCCTGAAATTAGAAGGCTACTCTAGAATAAGATTCTCTAATTTTTGAAAGACAATTTGTACTTCTAAGAGTTACTCATTTTAAATATAATCTAGATAAATCAAGGAAGGATGGAAAGTTTCTGCATTCATCACCTTCTTCCCTCTAGTTGAATGTCTGCACTGCATCTGGAACTGAGCACTGTACAAAAATGATTTCACTCAAACCTCATAGCAATTCTTGGTGGAAAGCATCCTTATCTCAATTTTAGGGCCATTGCAAAATATCACTAGTGCCAAAAGGGACATTAAACACCATAAACGAACCCTTTAATTTTGCAGATGGATTAGCTGAGGTTAGCCCCCTTGGGAGTCCCACTGAGCCTGTCTGATGATACATCTCTCCACCACTCAAAGGTGGAGCGTTTGCATCATGGAGCTGTGGGGACTATGGTTTGGAAATGCACAGTGTGCTCAGAGAGTAGGGAATCTGGAGGGATGAATGAACAAAGCCTGTGTCATCCTAGAGGTCGTGTGGAGGTTTGCAAGAGTAAAGGATGCTTAGAACTGTGTCTCACAGAGGTAACATAGGAACACACAGCATTGATTTGAGAGAGGAGTGGACTCTATAATATTCTAGGGAATAGGTAGTGATGGCCTGGACAGACTGTTTATCTTGTTTCCCATGTGGCCACCAATGCCCTCTTCTCCTTACTGGGCACATTCCTGGTACCTATGTAATGGAACTCACACTGGCATAACTAGAACGTAATGCAACTGGAATTCTCAGACTGCCTACCCTGAACCTCTAGCTCCTAAAAGGGAGGCCTGGTGCCTAACACAGTGCCTGCAGCATGTGCACACCAATGGGGTGCTGAATGGGTAAGAGTGAGTGAATGTGTGAGTGAATGAATGCCACAGGCACATGCAGAGGGAAGTATACAAAAGAGGGCATCCCAAAGTGAGACGGGCCAGAGATACACTGCAGATCACGTCTGGGTCTATACCTGGACCTGTGCTATCCCAACAAGGCCAATGCAGTGCCTAGCATGTAGTAGGAAACTACTCCACGTGTGTGCACAAGTGCCACTTAAATCCCCCTGGAATCAGTTGTACATTTTCAAGATTAGAGATTGGAGAGCCTCTCTCAATCCAGATGAAATTCACTCCAAGGTGGAATCAGGCCAAGGCTCATTTTAAATAAGTGAATCCATGGGTTCATTCTTTCTAGAAGGCATTCCCTATTGGTTTCAAGAATTCTCCTTTTACCTATTTTATTTGTATAAGAAATATTTGGGGCATGCAATTCCCTGAAGGGGACCTGGGGAAAACACTGGAAGTGTTTAGTGCCACTCGTAACTCTCATCAAGCTCATACCCCCAAGACCTTCTTGGCCGAGTGAGGTTCCCTCCTCCTCAGAAACCTGCCCTGCCAGGGCCTTTCTGGTCTCCTCCCTCCTCTGAGAACCTGTGGCACTTCTTGCTTGAATCATGCATTTAGTAAATCTAGACGATGACATATAATTATTAATTTATTATTTAAATCTCATATTGTAAAACCTTACTTGAGTTTTTTTCCTTTCCTTAATTGGACTTTAAGTTCTTTGAGGGCAGAAAACATGTCTGTATAAACTATAGTCCTGTTCCTATAAGCTATCAGTGCTCCCAATACATATTAAAAAACAAAAACAAAAATATTTGACATTCTGATGGGTTCTGCAGCAGACAAGTGGAGTAGCAGGATGATTTGCCAGACATGTTTTAGCTCAGATATTCCTCTAGTGGGCAAAGCCACTCCTGAAATCCCTTCATCCACTCTCTGAGCCTGCCCCACTTCCCCACTTGGTCTCTGTCTTCTTCCTCCTTTCTCTATCCTTCTCTCCCTATTAAAGTTTCTTTTTCAGGTCTATTTAAGTATCTAGTAAGTGCCAGGCATCATAGGAGGCTCTTGGTATACTATAGATCAACAGCATCCTAGGGTTATCCACAACATAAGACCCTAGGGTTCTGCCTTGATTCTCCCTTCTTCCTCCTCCCTCATCAGCCAATGTTTCTTGAGCATCTACTCTGTTATTTATTTATTTATTTATTTATTTATTTGTTAGTTTCTTTTGAGGTGGAGTCTCACTCTATCGCCCAGCTTGGAGTGCAGTGAGGTGATCTCAGCTCACTGCAACCTCTACCTCCTGAGTTCAAGCGATTTTCCTGCCTCAGCCTCCCTTGTAGCTTGGATTACAGGCACCCACTACCATGCCTGGTTAATTTTTGTACTTTTAGTAGAGATCAGGTTTTGCCATGTTGGCCAGGCTGGTCTGGAACTCCTGACCTCGAATGATCCGCCCATCTCAGCCTCCCAAAGTGCTGGGATTACAGGTGTGAGCCACAGTGCCCAGCCTGAGCATCTATGTTGTAGGAGCCCTTTGGGGACAACTCCCAGAAAGCCAGTGGAGCAACACATTTTCTTCCCTGCATCCTCTGTGAAAGAATCTAGGACCTGTCACAAAGCTCTTTGCTTGTGAGACCTTTCAGGACGGCACTCCGCCTTCTGCATGGTGAGGTGGGCCACCGTGAGAAAAGTGACCCTTATGGCTCTCTCAGTGCTGCAGAGGCTCAGGGCAGGCGGGGCAGACCAGAGCAGTCAGGAGAGCGGGCAGCGGTTGTGGCCAGCAGGTTCATGGGCTTGCCTGGCTGAAGGGACCCAGTAGAGGGCCTCCTAATTCACAGAATAGAAGAGGACTCCAGGTGGGGCACGGTGGCTCATGCCTGTCATCTCAGTTCTTTGGGAGGCTGAGGCAGGTGGATCACTTGAGGTCAGGAGTTCGAGACCAGCCTGGCTCATATGGCGAAATCCCGTCTCTACTAAAAATACAAAACTTGCTGGGCATGGTGGCGGCAGCTGTAATCCCAGCTACTCAGGAGGCTGAGGCACAAGAATCACTTGAACCTGGGAGGTGGAGGTTGCAGTGAACTGAGATAGCACCACTGCACTCCACCCTGGGTGATAGCATGAGACTCAGTCTGAAAACAAAACAAAACAAAACAACCCAGAAAAACAAAAAGAGGACTCCAGTCTTCAAAGGATGACGACTGGGCCTCATGGGCCCCGAGAAATTATGGCTGCCTGCACTTTGTCCCCCTGGATCTAACTATTGCTGCAGGTGCAGGGGCAGAAAGGAAGAACTCCATAGCCAATGAGGTGACGAATGGGAAGGGTCTGAATGTGGATAGTGTGGTGACACTGTTCCTAGCATCGCTGTCAAGAGTAAAGGATGGAAAGGAGACTAGTGCTTGGAAAGTGAAGATGTGGATTAGAATCCTGGTGCCGCTGCTCAGTAGAGAGAGGACTTGGCAAGCCCTTCAGCTCCCTGGTTGATCCTCTGTCCCTCCTGTTCCTTAGGGCCTGCGTGTGTGTCTGCCATGGTGCATGACACAGGCTTATGATCTGTTATGTATATACTTTACAGTTCCACACCCACTCTTCTGCTTCCCACCAGATACTGAGCATGCTGGTGTCCGGGACTATGTCTCGTTCATCTTTGATTTTTCCAGTGCCCAACAAAGAGAACTTAAGGAGGTTAATGTAAGGGGTCAGACATTTCCCCAGTGGGGAAACAGCTCCTGCACCCACCATTTCTCCAATCTCCCTGCATCCTCTGCCTTCCATCTTCCTCCCTCCACCCCACTCACTGTCACTTAGCAAGTAGGGGCAGAGCGGAATTCAAGCCCAGGGGCCTCTCACTCCACTTGGAAGCTTGCACTCCTGGTAACCATGCTTCCATCCAAGGTTCTCTAACTTGAGCAAACATTGGCACCCACAGGGAGGGCTTATTTCAACACGGGTGCCTGGGCTCCAGCATGTGTCCTTCTGGTGCAGTTGGCCAGAATCTGGGAGTCAGCATTGCTAAGTTCTCAGATGATGGTGAAGCTGCTGGTCCCAGGCCCATGCTCTAGGAGCCACAGCTACTAGGCCTCACTGTTATAGATGTGGCTGTGCTTTCCAGAAGGGCTGGGCACGTGCCCCTTCCTCATGGTGGGGAGACTTGACAGGAGCAGATTAGTGACTCATCAGGATAGAAATCTACATTCATATGTATATGCTGACATATACTTATAAATAAGAATATACATATACATACATATACGTATACATAAGAAAGTTTTTGATCACTTAGAACCCAGAGCTAGGCATGATGGCCCACACCTGTAATCTCAGCACTTTGGGAGGCCAAGGCGGGCAGATCACCTGAGGTTGAGAGTTCGAGACCAGCCTGACCAACTTGGAGAAACCGCATCTCTACTAAAAATTCAAAATTAGCTGGACGTGGTGGCACATGCCTGTAATCCCAGCTACCGGCGCGGGGGCTGAGGCAGGAGAATCGTTTGAACCTGGGAGGCGGAGATTGGGTGATTGCACTCCAGCCTGGGCAACAAGAGTGAAACCCCGTCTCAAAAAAAAACCAAACGAAAACAAAAACCTAGAAATGCCACTTGACTTGAAGCTAGACTCAGAATTCAAATCCAACTGGTACCACTTTCTACTGGGACTGTGACAAAAGCATATAACCTCCCTCAGACTATTTTTCCCTGTCTGTAAATGGGAATACGAATGCCTACTTCAAAGCATTATGGTGAAGACTGAATGCCAAGGTTCTGGTGCATATCGGGTGCTCAGTTATTGAGTGGAATTTGGATTTAATTGACAAATATCAGTTGGTGTTTTTCTTTCATTATAGACATGAGGAAACAGTACAAAATAAAAGTGGGTATTGGGGATTTAGTAGGATGTTATAAAACACATTCATCTCAATATTGCAGACAGATCGTGGATAATGAATGTGGATGTGATTTGTATTTTACTTGGAGATCCTCCCGGGCCGTATCATCCAAGTGGGGCCCAGCACTCAGCTTGGTGTTTTACTTTGTTTATTACCAGGAGATCAAGGCACTTTTGACCTTGGGGTGGTTGGGCTGTGGGGGCCTGCAGGAGAGTTAACTCCCACACTCAACCTAGCATGAGGGCAGTGATGGGGAGCATCAGGGTTGTTGATATTAGTAATAATAATTACAGCTGCCATTTACCGTATCACAACTAGCCACTGAGCCTGGAGGGAAGTTATTCACCCTCTCTGGGCTGCATTCTTCTTTCCTGTAAAAAGGAGACTAATAAGAGTGTAATTGTTGGGATCCAGTGAGGGTTACCTATTAGCTCTTAGAACAGCACCTAACACATGGTGAGCACTCTGTGACTATTAGCCCACGTTATTTAATGGGAACCTACTCTATTCCCAGCACACCTCAGAGGTCATCCATTTATTCTGCGGACACAGGAAGGTTCAAGAGATTCAATAGTGAACAAGAGAGTCTACTTTTTCAAATACCATTTTTTTTCTTTTTGAGACGGAGTTTCACTCTTGTTGCCCAGGCTGGAGGGCAATGTCTCTATCTTGACTCACCGCAAACTCCGCCTCCCGGGTTCAAGCTATTCTCCTGCCTCAGCCTCCCAAGTAGCTCGGATTACAGGCATGCACCACCACATCTGGCTACTTTTGTATTTTTAGTAGAGACGGGGTTTCTCCACATTGGTCAGAGTGGTCTCGAACTCCCGACCTCAGGTGATCCGCCTGCCTCAGCCTCCCAAAGTACTGGGATTACAGGCATGAGCCACCATGCCTGGCTTCAAATATCACTTCTAAAACACAGGAGGTGTTGGAATGGAAAAAGAGGCTTGTCTGGGGCCACATGGCTAATAAGCAGCTCAGTTGAGGTTGAAATCCTGATCCAATGGACTCATTCTACACTGCAATGCTGCCTATAAGTAGCTTCTTCCTTACCTTGTCATCAAATATTGATAATTATGATTTTTACAGGAGTAAATACATTGGTTTGATAGTTAAAGGAAGATGGTAGACACAAATTTGTAGTTTTCAGACATTTTTAGTTGATTTATATATCTCAAATAGTAGTTTATATTCATATAATGCATTCATTATAAAATATGCAGTGGTATAGAGATTTGTATGTCTATGGTTTTTTTTTTAAATTTAGGTTTATAAATAGTTTGGAACAGGTTGCAAAAACATCATCTGTTGCTCTTTTTAATATATCTTGAGTATGCTATGACACATTCTGAAATAATTTGCTTCAGAAAAAAGCACTGCTCTTCTCTGTCTGTCTTTTTTTCCTCCAAATGTAACTGTAAATATTACTTTGATATATGTAATTGCTTCAACCCTCTCCATTTGAAGGAGGGCTTCTAAACCTTCCATCTCCCATCTCTTGCTATTGTCAAGAAATAAGGAAAATGGACTTAAAAGGCATTATTCAAATGTATTTAATGTAAACATTAAAGAAGTCTCAGAAAGCCATAAATTTCCCTCTACTCAAAGTGGTTTTGCAAAACACCTCAAGTATTCTATCATCTTACCAGCATTCATTCACTCTGCTTAGGATAATTATTTATTCTGGCACATTTTAGAATTCCAAGACTGCTTATCGTGTCTGGCACATAGTAAGGACTGAAGGATGTTTGATGGATGGACTTGAATTGGGATTTGAGGATTGATAGAACTTGTGAGGACCCTTGGGTACCTCCAGGAACAGAAGACGCCCCAGGAAGGCTTGGCCAGGGAGTCCCTCCTAAGCATGGGAGAGACGGTTCTGCACATGAGGATGTGGCCCAGGTTTAGTCTGCTGGGCAGCACTGGGCAGTGTAGAGCAGGATTTGACTTTAGGTCTTGTCTCTTGTCAGTAATTCGATCAAGTTAGCACACGATTCTGAGCTTTTTGACTAGTCTGTGAGCTCCTTGAGGGAGAGACTTTGTCTTTTGTCTCTGCATTTTCAGTAGCCTATGCAAGTTTTGATACCATAACCGCTCAGCAAACGTTATTCTCAATCGAAGGACAAAGGAAATAACAGTGTAAGCACTTGGCTCTCTCTTGTCTGCTTGCTGTGAGACTCCAAGGTAAAGTCATGGCCGGATCCATGATCCATCATTCAAATCATTCACTGGCAGAGGAATAGGAGCCTCCCCATCACTGGCTTTCTCTGGGGTTGTTTAGAGACCTGGGAGGGGTGGGTGGAAAGAGGCCTGGCCTGCAGAGCTGTGGAGGTGGGGGCTTCTCAGCCTAGGTTTGTATCACACACCTGCTGGCTGCTTAACCCCGGCCAAGCCCCTTCTCCTGCACCTTGGTCTCTGTCTGACCTCTAAGTCACTACAGGTCATTCCACCACATTGACAATTTCCGTGTGTGTGATGGTCAGCTTATTTGCTACAGAATTAAAATTTTCACTCCTCTATTAATAAGCAAGTAAATATTCTGACCTGTTTTTTGGCAGACTGAAGTTCTGGAATTTCAAATCGTTGGATCCTTCTTTAGTTGTCCTTCTATTGCCCCTGGGATGAAAGAAAATAAATTATAGCTGGGAAATAGCAAGAAGCTAGGGGAAAAATTAATTAAATGCATTCATTCATAGAAACAACCACCCAGTCAGATTTAAGTAATTATGTCTCACACATAATTCTGAATCTCTTTTTGCAATACCGCTAGGGTTAAAGAAAATTTGTGTTTAAAGTAATCCAATTAGTTAATTTTTTAAATGTAAGAGCTTCATTTTACAGGAAACAGTAGTGTGGGGCAGAAGTGCCCAGTCAAGACAAGGATATGGGCTGCCTCTCCCTCATCAGCAGGGTGACCTTGGTACCGTCCTTAAGCTCTGTCAGTTATCTGTCTCCTCTATAAAATGAAGAATATCATACTTTTGCCACATGGTTGATGAGAGGCTGTTAAGAAATTTGAGGGACAGCAACCGTGAGCCAGGCAATGTCTCAGATGCTTCCCTATGTTTGTTGAATTTCATAAAAATCTAGCAAACATTATCCAACGTGGGAAGACAGACTATTTAGCAACAGCAACTCTGATTCAAGTAATATTTATTGAGCTCCTTGTATCATTTAGGCACTTTGCTAAGGCACTTTCTATGAAGAGATTAACTTATTTTTCATTGAGTTAATTTGCTAACATTCATTAAATACATTCACTATCATAAAGCATCATTGCTATGCATTCCTAATTCATTCAATCAGCCACGTTTCCGACACTTTCCTTTCTTTTGCAGGCATTTCATCAGCTCTATCAAACACTGACTGGTAATTTTTTTCCTCCACAAATGCTCCTGACAACTGCCTCCTTAGCTCAGCTACCCTCTTTGTCCTCCCAGTTCCACTTGGGGCAAATGTGCCTCTTCCTGGTCCTTGGACTTTCTCTGCTTCCTCCCACGGGGCCCTTTCAGGTACCGTTCCCTCTTTTCAGATGCCCTTGTCTTCCTTCTTATTAACGGCAACTCTTACTTCCGAACCCAGCTCAAGTGCTACTTCCTCAGAGAATCCTCCTCGACTTCTCAGGCTCGCTCTTTCACAGCACTTGCCTGAGTTTTAATTTTACTTTTGTTTTAACTGGTAACTTGTGTTCACATCTGACTGTTGAACTTTCATCTCCACTAGAGCAGAGATTTGCAGGACTTAGCATCCCCAGGGCCTGGGTCAGTGCCTGGTCCACCGAGGAGCTGAGTGGTCACTCATACATGTACACACAAAACTAAAGAAGTCCAGGAAATACTTCATGATGACTTGAGGGTCTCTCTTCATCTGGGATTTGCCTGTAGCCCATAGAATAGAACATAATAAATTTAAAAATCTGTGAGTTGTTTGGGTATATTTTGTCACTGTGTAAATTGACCATGTAGAAAGATGAGGGCGTATTTCATTATTATTAATTTCATTTTTCCATTTTTTATTTTAAAATTTCATTATTGTACTATTTCACATATTTCATTATTCATTTTTTTCTATCCAAATACAGCTTAATTCACATATTTCCATCTGCACTCTGACTTCTCTACTAAGTTCCAGGCATGAACACTGAACTATTTTCTGGATCTTTCTAATTGGTTATTTCCCAGCAGACACAGGCCTTTTTCCTAGCGAGAGGCTCCATTGCTCACATGGTTTCTAAACCAGTAGCCTGGGTGCTAACCTTGAGTCTTCCCACCCCTCCCCCTCTATCATTGCCATCATCCAAATCTGTTACTGAATCCTAACAGTCAGATTCCCCAAATGCCTCCTCACTCTGTGTCTTCTTTGTCACGTTCATGAGCTATTTAATATATTCAGCCTTACTTCTGCTTTCAGTAGCTCTAGGCTGACCGCCAGCATCTACCCCTAACTGCTTTCCTGGCCTCCTGGGTTCCAATCCATACACCAAACTGCAGCAAGAACCTTTGTAATTATTAATAGCAGAATATTATCAAGTCACCTCCTTGAGAATCCTCATCAGTTCTTTATTCCTGCAAGATAAAACCCAAACTCTTAACCACGATAGCTAAGTTTCCTGCCCCAGTGGTTTTGAATCCCATTTCTGTTGCTCCTTTATTTCCTGCTACCCTCTCTTTCTGCCAGGCCATCCCACACTGTAGCCTCTGGGCCAGACCTTTATTTTTCTTAATGCTCCCATATCATTGATCTAATTATTCTTTTTGGCTTCTCTGGGCCTGGCAAAATGCTTTTCATTCTTCAAGGTCAAGTTCAAATATTACTTCCCTATGAATTCTTCCCGCTGCTTCCGCTTTAAGTCCCTCTGGTACTTTTGCATACCTCTCTATGGTCATTCATTTCGTTTGTTCACGAGTCTGATCATTCATTTACTCAACAAATAGTTATTGGGTTTATTCCATACCAGGCAATGTACTAGGCAATAGGGTATAGTAATTAAAGAACAGATGAAGGCTGCTTCCTGGAGCTTTTAGTGTATTTAGGAAGCCAGGCCATAAGCAAGTAAACAACATAACATTGTTAAATGCCCTGTACATGCATTCATTATGCATGTACATGTCCATGTCGCCTTGCATTGGAGCCTTGCAAGGGTAGGTTGTAGCCTGGGCAACTTTTTCTCTCCTAGAACCCTGGCTAACTGACCCTACTTGCTTGCAGGAATGTTTGTAAGATAATAAATAGATACCTAGATACAAATACGTAAATGGCCTGTGAGTCTGGGCTCATACAAAATAGCTAGCCATGTAGTTAATTGGACAGAGTCCTTTGCATCTCTCTGATACCAGGGGAATTCGGCCTGTCCCTGCACTGAGAAGGAGCCCTCAGTTTCATCATGTCTCTAGGTTATCGGCATCATTTCTGTGCTCTGACAGCCCATGTAGCATTTGCCTAAAGGGCTTTAACCAGGCCAATTTTAGGAGGATGGGATAGAGTCTGAGAGTTTCTCAACTTCTTTCTAGGTGCCTCAAGAACCCAAAAGACTGGGAGCTACCTCTGACCTTTCTGGATAATCAGCTTTGGCCTTTTTAACTTTAAGAAGAGAGCTGAACTCAAACTCTCTTTTTATTTCATGTTTGTAGCAACCCTCAGTAGCGAATAGGCAGGCATTCTTCTCAACTCCACGCTACAGATGAGGAAACAGGGCCCTAGAGCGGAGAGGATTTAGTTCCAGGTGGCCAGGCTAGTTGGGGGTAGAACCAGGGCTACGCATCTGTTCGCCCATCTCCTGCAGAGTGTGTGTCAGCTATGTTGCAGAGGAAGCCAGCGCAGGCCCAGCTGGAAGCAACTAAGGGACACACGAGCGAGAAGGAAAGCAGGTGGGGAGAATGGAGAATGGGGAGGAGGAGCTGTTCTTCCTACAGTGGATTATTGAAGGAAAATATTAACAACGCTGGAAAATAAAGAGCCATCTACCTAGACAGTAAGTGGTTAAAGCCTGTTTGTAAATTACTTACAAAGAGCAACAAGCATTACCAGGTCTCCCTGCCCTAAATCTGAATCCTAAGTGTTCAGATTTTAGAGATACTTTTAAAAATATACAGTGCTGAAAGATTTATAAACTCTCAACACATCACAGAAAATGTTATTAAAGAATGTTAAACATAATAGGGCAACATTGTTTGTTTTGCACTGAATTGAGATCTGACCTTGAAAGGAGATGCTCAAGGTTCCCAAGTTGGCTACCGCACTTGGGGAGGACAGTAACATTTACTAGTCTCCTAAGTAGATGCACATCATTTTACAAGGCCTCAAACATTTGGGGCCAGCTGCCTTTCCTGTCTACTCAGCCCATCCCACCCACATAGTGAAATGAATCACAAAAGCTTTTTAAACTGCTGGTCGATTTGCTTGTCACAGACTCTGGTCAAGTGTCCTCCAGGGAAACAACACAGGCTAATTGATTGCACCAAGAACTCAGCACATCCTGGGAAAGCTGGAAGTGCCATAGGCTTGTAGGGAAACTGAGGCACAGAACATCAGTGAGCCAACCAAATAATTGTTCTTGCAATCACTTCATCTTCTGCCGAAACAGAGCACATCGCCCCACACACTCCAGACTCTTTTCTTGAGCACCCTTCCAGCACCTTCAGGTCCAACACTTTACAGTGATCTTTGATTTCCTTTTCCCTTTCTGCATCTCCCTCCTGCATGACCAGTCAATGATACCCATCTAGTCCTCCTTCACATTTTCCTTGCCTTGTCCGTATCTAATTTCCCCTGTGAAAATGTCTTCTGCAGACCCTTATTATTTTTCATGTAGACCTGATAGAAGCCAATACAGTGTAGTTGAATTGATATGTGGGTTTAACGACGTGTACCAAGGTGTATGTCTACCCAAAAACTGTACATGTGACCTCATTTGGAAAAAGCATCTTTAACAATGTAACTAAGCTAAGGATCTTGAGATCAGATGATCTTGGGTTAAAGTGGGCTCTAAATACAATGCAAGGTGTTCTTCTATGAGGAGGTTGTGGAAAAGACCCATGTGAAGACGGCGGAGATTGGAGTGAGGCTGTCACAAATCAAGGAACACCTGGAGCAACTAAACACTGGAAGAGGCAGGAAAGAACTCTCCCCTAGAGGCTTGGGAGGGAGCGCGGCCCTAGCTATACTTTGATATCAGACTTCTGGGCTCCAGAACGGTGAGAGTAAATCTCTGCTGTATTCAGCCAGTACATTTACGTTTGTGGCAATTTGTTATGGCAGCTGCAGGAAAGACATGCACTGAACATCTCATCTGTCCCAAGAGACTAAAAAATGAATCAGACTCATATCCAAACATGGGCAATGCAATAGGCACAATGATAAAAAATGTACACATGGCCTAGAACAAAAAGGAGGAAGAAGCTGGTCAAATATTTAAGTGATGGTATAGTCAAGGAAGGCTTTTACTAGGTGGTGACAATCAGTGAGGGGTTGAATTTGCCAGACAGATGACAGGGCAAGTTGACAGTGGGGAGTAAGTACAGGAAGCCTACTCCAAGTGTTAAAGATATCTTCTCCATCCCATCTTAGTCATTCCTCTCTAATTTCTCACCTTTTCAGAGAGATGCTCCTGGCTACACCCAATATAGCAGGTGCAGTCTGACTAGCACAGAAAGAATTGCCATTTCTTCTGTTGTAAAACTGCACTTCTCTCAATGGAGTTTTAGCTTAAGTTCTGATTTCTCCAGAACCTTCTCATTCTATACACTCAGAGTGAGCTTGCATGCTGCTGAGAAATCACTAAAATTGCTCTTAAGCCACAATTCTCTTTCAAGGTCTCATACAGTTTGAGTTTTGGCACAAACATCATGAATAATAATAATAAGGTATAACACTATCATTATAATGAAAATCAGAACTGCAAGAAATTTACATAAGATTTTCACCTAACCGGTCATTGTTTGTATTTCACAACATATTAATCCATTTAATCCTCCTAACAGTCCTACGAGACCAGTCCTATTCTATCCCCATCCTGCTGAATTTTTTTTGCCTCATGTTCAGCACATGTCCCATCTCCTCAGGAACTGCCACAGGTTGGGCTCCTGAGGAAGCAGACTCTGTGACAGAGGTGACTATGTAGAAAGTGTTTTAGGGAGTGCTCCTGGCACCAACCCCTGTGGAGGGAAGAGAAAGAGGCAGAATTGGGCAGAGGGAAAAGTGGGCTGTGATGCAGTTGCAACAGAGGCCTCAGCGGCCCCCACAGGGAATGAGGGCTCTTCTGAGTATCCCATGTTGGGGTGGGAAGGCCAGGTCTATGCACTCCTGGGTGGCCCAATCAGTGGGTGTGGGCTGCTCCAGGTGAGGCAACCCTGCTCAGCCAAGGCAATTCCCAAAAAAGGTTGAGAGGGAGACCTGGAAGGAGACTCACAGAGTGTAGTACAAGATCATCTTGGATTCTGATTCCTTTATTTAGTGAGTTTGAGGACCCAGAGAAGCCAAGATGGGCTTTGGTTATATTTTTCAGTAGAAGAGAATGAGAAGGAGCAGAAAGAAGGAGAAAGGAAGGGCTGAAGGTAGGAGTTATCCTGAGGGCAGGTGTCCCCAGGAAGTGAATAGACTGGATATGAATGTAGCTATGCCAACTGAACAAGCTATTCTTTGAATCTTATTCCCATTTTACACATGGGGAAGAGCAGGGGATATAGTACCTTCCTCATACATTGATTGCATGTTCGTGATTATATTTATTTTCTAGGGCCCAATTCTTTCCCCAAATGACTAAAGAATATCGCAGTTGAACAACCAGTAGCATCAAGAAGGGCAGTTGGTAATTGAGATATTTCAGCCAGGTCAGGAATGTGGCTTACTCAATTACAGAGAGGCAAAGCTGCAGTTCTAGAACTGTAGCCAAGTGATCGGTGTCCATTTTGTTCATTCCATTTGATCCCTAAGCTGTAAGGGTGCTAGGTGTAAACTTCCTTCAAATTGCATATTCCTGCACACACTTCTTCTAAGCCGAGGAGATTTTTAGCACTCTCCTTGAGCAACTAAAGGAAGGTTCCGGGGTCATGATGCACCATGGCCTAGATGTCAGTCAACATCCATGTGCTTGATCTGCCCATCCTGGAAAAAGCAAAGGGCACAAAAAGGCTTCTTGTCACAGCTTTTTCTTTTTTTTTAAAGTTTAAATATATGTTTATGGGGTCTATTCTTTCAAGTTCCTGAAGCCACACCATTCATTCCCTATTATCTCACATTTTTATGTTAGGAGACTGCCCCTGAAAATTTGAGCTGGTAACCTTTCACATAGGAACTTGAGAGGGAAGTCCACTAATGAATTTCTGGCAATGAGATGTTTTAATCACTACTCCCCACCTATTCACTGCTTTTGGAGTTTCATGGTGTGATGGTTAATTTTGTGAGTCAACTTGGCTAGGCTATGGTGCCCAGTTGTTTTTTCAAACACCAGTGTAGATGTTGTTGTGAAGCTATTTCTTAGATGTGATTAACATTTAAATCAGTAGATTTTGACTAAAGCAGATGATGCTTCATAATGTGGGTAGGCCTCATCCAATCAGCTGAAGGCCTTAATAGCAAAGACTAGGGTTTCCTGAACAAGAAGAAATTATGCCTCAAGATTGTACCATACAAAGCCTGCCTGAGTTTCCAGCCTATTGCCCTGTGGAATTTAGTTTTAAGACTACAACATCAACTCTTACCCGAATCTCCCGCCTTTCAAACCTGCCAGTTCCCAGAAGCTTGTGAAACAATTCCTTAAAATAAATCTCTCTTGCTTTTTCTCTCTCTCTCTATGGATACATATGTATAAACAGTGACACATTGCTTAATGATGGGAATGTGTTCTGGGAAGTGTGTCCTTGTGTGAACATCGTAGAGTGTACTTACACAAACCAAGATGGTGGAACCTACTACACACCCAGGTGATATGGTATAGCCTATTGCTCCTAGGCTACAAACCTAAAGAGCATGTTACTGTAATGAATACTGTAGGCAATTGTAACACAATTGTACTTGTATATATAAAGATATCTAAAAATAGAAAGGTACAGTAAAAATAAGTAAAAAAAAATATATAAAAAATGGTACACCTGGGTGGGGCACGGTGGCTCATACCTGTAATCCCAGCAGCACTTTGGGAGGCCAAGGTGGGTAGATCATAAGGTCAGGAGATCGAGACCATTCTGCCCAACATGGTAAAACCCCGTCTCTACTAAAAATACAAAAATTAGCTGGGCGTGGTGGTAGTCCCAGCTACTCAAGAGGCTGAGGCAGGAGAATCGCTTGAACCCGGGAGGCAGAGGTTGCAGGGAGCTGAGATCACGCCACTGCACTCTATCCTGGGGACAGAGCAAGACTCCAACTAAAAAAAAAAAAAAAAAAAAAGAAAAGAAAAGAAAAGAAAATGGTATACCTGTATAAGGCACTTACCATGAATGAAGCTTGCAGGACTGGAATTTGCTCTGGGTGAGTCAGTGAGTGAGTGGTAGGTGAATGTGAAGGCCTAGGACATGACTGTACACTACTGTAGGCTTTGGAGACTCTGTGTGTTTATTTTAGAAATATTTTTTTCTTTAAACTTAGCTTACTGTAACTTTTTTACTTTATTAACATTTCAATTTAAAAATGTTGAGTCTTGTAATAACACTTAAAACAAAAACACATTGTATAGCTGTATGAAGATACTTGTTATATACTTATTCTGTAAGCATTTAGTTTTAAACTTTCAAAATTTTTATTACTTTTTAAACATTTTTGTTAAAAATTTAAGACAGTAACACACACATTAGCCTAGGCCTGCATGGGGTCAGGGTCAATGGTATCACTGCCTGCTGCCCCAACACCTTGTCCCACTGGAAGGTCTTCAAGGACAATGACACGCATGGACTTGTCATCTCCTGTGATAACAATGCCTTCTTCTGGAATCCCTCCTCAAGAACCCGCCTGAGGTTGTTTCACAGTTAACTTTTTTTTTAAATGTAAGTAAAAGGAGCACACTCTAAAATAACAATAAAAAGTATAGTCTAGTAAATACATAAACCAGTAACATAGCCATTTATTATTACTAAGTATTGTGTACTTTACATAATTGTATGTGATATGCTTTTATATGCTGGCAGCACAGTTTTGTTTACACCAGCATCATCACAAACATGTGAGTAATGTGTTGCATTACAATGTTATAGCAGCTGCAACATTACTAGGTGATAGGAAGTTTGCAGCTCCATTATAATCTTATGCGGTCACCATCATATAGAAGGCCCATCATTCACCTAAATGTTATATGGTGCATGACTGTATCTATATATCTATGTCTATATCCATATATATATACACACACAGACACAGTTGATTCTGTTTTTCTATAGAGCTCTGACTAATACACATCATAAAGATGTAGTCATTGGGAACAGCTTCTCGACAGATACAGGAGAAAAAAATGTTTTTAACAGGTAGTAAGCATCTAGGTTGTTGCGGGTACTGCCCTGGGTGAGCTGATTTAATCGTCACAACCTCTTAAATTAGATACACATGTTGCGCTCATGTTACAGATGAGAAAACCATGGTTCAGGGTTCTAGCCATTTGGGTCCTATAGTTAGACGTATCTTGGTTTAAAACCTGTCACTTCAATGAACAGACTCTGTTGATGATTGGTAGTCCATTCTAGGCAACACTGGGTGTCTGAGGAATGGGGGAAAATGTGCACCCATAAGAGTTTCTGTGCTGATGGATCTCACAAGAGTCCAGCAAGGCTTTGAGCCGGTTTCTGGTAAGAATAACATGGACAGGTGAGAAGGTCCTAGTAGGTTGCTGTTGCCCCACTGTGGCATGCTCTCTTTTCCCCCATCTGAGTCATACTGGAGTTTGAGCTGCTAGTGAAGACACAGTGAGTCTTGTTATCTATCATTTGGCCATAGTACAATCTCTCTCCTGATCTGGGTTGTTTCAACGAACCCATGCCTCGCTATCTTGCAGGAAGCTTCATTTGCTGGGAAGCAGACACTGATGATAAGGCATGATTGCAAACCCTACTCAGAGATTGAAATCCTATAAAGTACGGTATCTCCTTGTGCCTTCGCGTGCCAGGAAACACAACCCACTGAATTTGGAGGCTGTTTTTGTCTTGCCTGGCAATATGTCTGTGGCACAAAGTTAGGGAAATGGCTCAAATATAAGACAAGCTTCTATTCTGAAGCAGCTGCAGCGTTAGGGACATTGCTCAGAGGGCCCTATACATCTTGTCAGTGCCTCCCATTTATGGTGTTTTCAGCCACAATCCTGGACAATGAGTCCAGGGACAGCCAGCTGAATAGGACTGAGAGCTTGGCTGTGTGATTCAGGTTTGAGCCCTAACTATTTTATCAACTCATTGTGTCACTCAACTAAATCACTTAACCATTCATAACTATAAGCCCTGGTTATTGCATCTGTAAAATCAGAGGGTGAGGCTGTTTGATGTTGTCCATGGTGGATAATCATGAAAAATATCCTGAGCACTTTTCTGTCCCTGTGTTAAACAGAGAGGAATAAGAGTGCTGAATCATTAGCAGCTGAAAGTCTAGTAGAAGAGTCCCAAAAAAATCCATGTACTTGGAGAGATGTGCATATGTAACATGACACGAGAACTTGGAGTGTCCTGTGCTTACCGAAGCCTCTTGATCTTTCTCCCGGACCCCTGCAAGAATTCCTTCATTGATCTCCTTGACACTAATCCCTTTCCACTCAAAGATCTTTTACAATTTTATCTTAGTTATCATTTCAACTCTTCAATTTTGTTTTGCAACCTACAGTCCACGCAAACTGAACTTCCTGCTCAGCTGAAATACAGCAAGTTGAGATGCAGATTGCTCATGCAGTCTCCTCGGCCTGCTAGGCCCATTCCCTGTCTTCTCCTCCTCTTCTCCCATCCCTACATCTTCCAACTGTCCTTGGTCTTCTGGTACCAGCACAGATGCCATCCTTTCCAATAATCTTTCCCAAATGTGTCTAGGCGGATGTAACATGTTTCCTCTGTGAACTAGAATGATGCTTGCTCTCTCCTTAGTGAACAACAGCTGTGTTTTCTGAGCCCCCAGCTTCATGCTCAACCTCTTGCTTCTCCTTTTGCATCCTTGTTGACTATTCCTAAAAGGATCTGTGTCTGGGTCATGGGAACCATCTCCTTAACAATGACGAAAATTCTTTACTGAACTGTCTTGAAATCGGGAAGAAAACCCTCATGTTATCCTCAAGTCAACTACGCATTAAGTAGCCTCTGTGGGCTGGGGATTGCACTAGGCCTTGTTTGAGTCAGTTCAGGCTGCTATAACAAATTACCATAGGCTGGGGGGCTTAAATAGCAAACATTTATCCCTCATAGTTCTGTAGGCTGAAAAGTCCAAGATCAAGCTACCCTCAGAACTGGCGTCTGGTGAGAGCCTGTTTCCTGATTTGCAGAGAGCTGTTTCCCTGTGGTATCCTCATGTGGCCAAAAGAAATCATCTCTCTTGTATTTCTTCTTAGAAGAGCACTAATCTCATTCATGAGGGCCTCAAGGGCCCCACTTAACAATACCATCATCGGTGGTTGGAATTTTGACATAGGAACTTAAAGGACACAAACGTTCAGTTCATAACAGGCCTGGGTCACGTTAAACAAGACAGGATAGGTGCTGCCCTCATGAAGCTGACAGCCAAGTGAGTGGGAACCAAGCCAATGAGCAAGGGGCTCTCATCCCCCCTGCTTCTCTTTTCCCCACACTCCTACCTTTGTTTACTCCTGATTTGAATGTCTGCCTGGTTTCAGGACACTCTACCTGGCTCTGGCCCTATTTTCCCTTGGCACTCAGCTCTAACAGCTGCCTGTTGGGTTCATACTTAGTCAGAACTCCTTATTGGTCAGGAGGTAGCCCATTCTCTGATCTCCTTCCAGTCCCTGGAGTCCACCTGGGCTGCATTCCTGTCTTCTAGCTTCTTCTGACTCACAGTAAGGCCCTGGGTTCTCCATTGAAATGGATCAGACTTTGGTTTTCAGGGACTGCCACCTGCACAGTCATCATCTGCACACATATCTTCTACCAAAACTCTGGATTTCCTGACATTAGGGACCACCTGTCAAGACCCTCACACAGAAGAGTAGCAGAGGAAATATTTGTGCATGAGAAGATCCAAGACTCCTGGAGGCAGGAATGCCTCAAGGGAATAACTAATTCTTGTTTACTGAGGCAGAAAAGGGCTTCAGAGTGTTCTAGAATAGACCAGCACTGCCGATGGGTTGCAGGGGCAAAGTGGAGGGTGGCATTTGATTTTAGCTCCTTCCTTTACCAGAGTTGTAGTCTCAAAGAATCTCAAAGCATGAAGCTGGGTGGAAAAATATATATCATCTGCTTGAACCTGCTAATTTTACAAATGAGGAAAATGAGACCCTGTGAAGTGAAATCATCTGTCCAAGCTAACCAGATGCTGAGAGAGAGAAGGTTCCACTGCAGCTTCTGGCTCCATGTGAGGTGATCCGGGTCTCTTTTATTTGGCCTTGACTTCCCTAGTACTCGTTTTCTAATTAAGCCTCGTTATGTGCCTTTTAAATGAATGCTCATTTTTTTTTCTTTTTAATCTTCTTGGGGAGAGAAAAAGAGAAAGACAAAAAAAGCTGATCTAATTTAGAAAACAAGAAAATAAACCTGAATCTTTGATGCCCAGGTTTCCAGAAAACCCATAAAAGCTTTCCCCCCCCTCTTCTTTTTGGTTTAAATTTTGATTCAGCAAGAGGAAATAAATGAACCTAGACAAAGAGAGGCCTTACATCTCATCTTTTCAAATGCTTTCTCCTTTTTTTCTCTGTCTTGACTGTCAAGAGATGTAGCTTTTAATAGACCATCAATGTATGTATGAGCAAATACAATAACAACAGTGAATTATGCTTTTTATAGGTCCATAGATGTGTTCCTGGTGGAATTTTATTTATAGGTGGTCATGCCTGAAAGATTCTGGATGCGTGATAGAAAACAACATAAAAAAGCAACACACACACACACACACACACACACGTATGAATCCTCAAAATAAAAACTTGATTTGTACTTGGTAAGTAGACACCCCATAAATAGCCTGAGTAAAAAAGACATAATGGGCTGGCCATGGTGGTTCACGTCTGTAATCCCAGCACTTTGGGAGGCCAAGGCAGGCGGATCACTTGAGTTCAGGAGTTCGAGACCAGCCTGGGCAACATGGTGAAACCCCATCTCTACTAAAAATACAAAAATTAGGCTGGGCGCAGTGGCTCACACCTGTAATCCCAGTACTTTGGGATGCTGAGGCAAGCAGATCACGAGGTCAGGAGATCGAGACCATCCTGCCCAACATGGTGAAACCCCGTCTCTACTAAAAATACAAAAATTAGCTGGGTGTGGTGGCATGTGCCTGTAATCCCAGCTACTTGGGAGGCTGAGGCAGGAGAATTGCTTGAACCCAGGAGGCAGAGGTTGCAGTGAGCCAAGATCACACGACTGCACTCCAGCCTGGTGACAGAGCAAGGCTCCGTCTCAAAAACAAACAAACAAACAAACAACACAAAAATTAGCTGGGCATGGTGGCGGGTGCCTGTAATCCCAGCTATTCAGGAGGCTGAGGCATGAGAATCACCTGAACCTGGGAGGTGGAGGTTGCAGTGGGCTGAAATCATGCCACTGCACTCCAGCCTGGGCCACAGAGGGAGACTAAGTCTCAAAAAAAAAAAAAAAAAAAGATGTAATGGAACAATGGACCTTCTTCTGCAGTCTGCAGGAAAGCTGGGAGGGGCCTCCTGTGAGTGCCAGAGGGGCTTCTAGAGAAGAAGCCCCCCAGGAAAATAGCCTTTCCTCTATCTCCTGGTGCCACACTTTATGATCCCAGCAGTTCCACAAAAAAGAAGGGAAAACAAGGTAGGGAGGGAAACGAGAAGAAAGAGTGAGGCCCAATGACATGCCGCTCCTGGGGGTGGCTCCCGCCTTCTGTCCTGTGAGAATCTCCAGCACCCTCTCCCCTTCCTTTCCTCCACTTCTCACTTCCTCCAATCCATTCGATGTGTTGCAGCCAGGATCCTCACTGTAAAATCTGGCATTCCTGCTGCCTGTAGTCACAGTCCATCTTTGGAACATGGCTCACCGGCCCTCCATGGTCTGGTCCCTGACAATCCACTCTCTCCCTACAGCCCCGATTCTGCCCCCAAAGAGCAGCCATCATGAACAATTGGCCAAATCTCTGTAAACAGTAAATGCTGCACGACACAGCCACTATTCCCACAATGTCTACAATGAAAAGGTGCATAGGTGAACATGGGATGCAAGCTTTCTTGTTCCAGACCCATCTCTCATTTGATCCTCTCAGTAACCAAGTGTTGAGAGAGCTGAAGAAACCTACCCACATCTCTCAGTGAAAACAAATGACATTTATTTTATTTCCATATTCCCAGCTCTTAGAATGGGGCCCCACCAACAGGAAGAGTTCAATACAGATTGGTGTGAAGTGACAGAAATGAGCTTTAGTACAAGGTCTGCCCAACATCATGCTCCTGAGAAAGAAATCTGAGTTTGAAGTCATTCCCCAAAAGGCAATGGACACATTGGCCTGTGAAAGATCCCACGTCCAAAGTGTCTTGCTGAGAGTGTGTCAGCCACTTTTCTCAATTATTCCTGTTGACAACATTTCAGGTTAAGCCATATTTCTACTTTACAGATGGGGAGGAAAAGCCCAGGGAGGCAAAGTATATTGTTTGCAGCTGCACAGCAGTAAATGCCTGAATGGCATTCAGTATCAGGCCTATCTGACCTAAAGACTGTTTCTTTCTATTGCGTCATGCTGGGTTTCATGGAAATGGAGAGTGGCTGGAATCCTAGATTTACCCCAGGGCTTATCTACTGCCCTTGGTACACAGTTGATTTCCCACGCTGATGAGCTCTGGGGTGCGGCAGATCTATCTTATCATGTTGTCTGGAGACATGGGTTTTCAAAGCACTTATCAAAAGATAATCAAACCCAGGAAGCCAGGGTTGGAGTCAATCATTATATCTCATCTGTGTTCCCCAGGGACTGTTTAATAGCAGCATTTGGCACCGAGGGTGTTTAGGTTTTGCTACATATTGAGAATATTGTAAGAATTAAATGAGATAATGCATGCAAAATGCTTACAACCGTGCTTGGAATAGAACAAGTCCTCAATAAGTATTTAGGCTAGAAATTTTTACAAAAATGAATTCAACAACACATTTATTTTTTTCTTAGTGCTCAGTGTGGGCTGAGAATTACTCTCAGTGCTCAAGATATATCAGTGAACAAAATAAAGAAGATGGCTAATTCCTATGGAACAAAGCAGAAAAGGATCTCTATCCATGGAACAGAGAAGGACAACAATAACAGTAAACAGAATGAATCAGGAATGGGTACAGCATGTTAGCAGGTGATAAGGCGCTCTGGAAGGACTGTAGAGCAGGTGGGGGAATCAGAGTGCCAGGTGGGGTGGGCAGGTGGGTATGAATAGTCCTTGGGGTGGTCAAGGTGAGCCTCACTGGAAAGATGGGAACAGGAAAAAGGCACTGGGCACATCAGCTGTGGGGTATCTGCAGGAAAAGTTCAAAGGCAGGAGTGTGGCTAAGTAGTTGAATCAAGGTAATGAGGTCCACGTGGCTGAACTGGAATGCCTGCAGGGATGGATGGGGAAGATGGTCCAAGAGCCTTTTGGGAGAATCAAGGCAGATGTGGCAAGACCTTGTCTGTAGTCACTGAGAAGCACTAGACTTAGGCCATGGCTATGAAGCCATGTCAGGGTCTCAGACAGAGGAACACAAAGATAACAATTATGACTCAATAGGATCTCTCTGTCTTCTGGCTGGAGAATAGGTATGTCATTGAGGGATAAAGTGGAAGCAGAGAGACCCTTTGGGAAGCTATTGTCACAACCCCAGCAGGAGATGGAACAGGGTGGGAGCAGGGGAGGTGTTACTCTCTTTGTAATAGCTGAGACTTCACCCACAGAATTAATCTCTCCTGAATGTCTGCTCTCTTGGAAACCATTAAAAAAGCAAGCCAACTTTGTATGTTTTCCCTTGTTCCATCCTGAATAGTTCATCTGACTCTGTGGCTTTGTCTTTGACAACCTGCAGGACAGGTTCTTTCTCACCTGGAGAATGTGCTTAAGATTCCAGAGGAAGCAGGGAGCCAGGTGCTGACCAAGGATCCTGAATGTCCAGGCCACCCTCAGTGGCAACCACCATACCAACTGGAGATTGAGAGAGCAACCTCAGACTCATAGTGTGCCTGCCCTCTCCACACTGAAATTTCTCCAGCTGTAGTATAGGAATTTCGATTATTTGGGCTCTGAGAGTCTTCTGGCTCAAACTCCAGTAAATGTAGCGATTAAATTCTCCTCCCCTGGCAGATGTCTGGGTGAGATGTCTGCATGGAGCCTGCTGGTAGGAAATTTCTGTGGGATGTTAGACATCTTGTGTGTATGGTAACTAGCACGTTGATGAGTGGCTCAAATAACGGTAAACACTGTCATTACAGAGATGCCAGGTGACCTCGATATGTTAGATTTATCCACATAGAGCCCTGGTTCCCTTAAGGAAGGCTGAGTTTTCTTCCTTGGTTCTACAGATATCTATGATGCCCTTGTTTCTCTAGGAACTCTCCTCCACAGACTTAGGCTCTTCCAGAAGATTGAATATCATGGACATTAAGAGTGTGGGATTTGGAATTGGCTAACTGGCCATATCTGTTTTTCAGGCTGAGAATTCTCATTTCTTTCTAGTCAAAGTGTGGTCCCCAGACCAGCAGCATCCCCCAAGGGCTGGTTAGGCAGGCAGAATCCCAGACATCACCCCAGCCCCGCTGAACCGATATCTGCATTGTAATAAGAGGCCACGGGATCTGTGTGCACATTCAAGTTGGAGGAAGTTGATGTGATCCCTCTGGGATTTATTTCTCTTATCTGCAATACAGTTGATGAGAGCATGTCACAGAATTGTTGTAAGGATCAAAAAATCAATACATAAAGAGCCTTGTTGTGATTGTTTCCTACGAGTACCCACTCTCCTAATCACAGAGGTCATCTGGTCGCTGTCAGTTCTGGGTGTACTAATAACAGAGATTAGAAAAGCAAAGAAGGGGCTGGGTGCGGTGGCTCACACCTGTAATCCCAGCACTTTGGGAGGTCTAAGGAGGGAAGATCACTTGAGGCCAGGTGTTCGAGACCAGCCTGGCCAACATGGTGAAACCCCATCTCTACTAAAAATACAAAAATTAGTCACGCATACTTGTAATCCCAGTCACTCAGGTGACTGAAGTAGGGGAATTGCTTGGACCCAGAAAATGGAGGTCGGCAGTGACCCGAGTTTGTGTCATTTCACTTCAGCCTGGGCAACAGGGTGAGACTCTTTCTTAAAAAACAAGAAAAAGGCTGGGCGCGGTGGCTCATGCCTATAATCCCAGCAGTTTGGGAGGCCAAGACAGGCAGATCACCTTTGGCCAGGAGTTCGAAACCTGCCAGGCCAACATGGCAAAACCCTGTCTCTACTAAAAAATACACAAATTAGCCAGGCGTGGTGGCACATGCCTATAATCCCAGCTACTTGGGATTGGAAGGAGGAAGGAGAATCGCTTGAAGGAGGGAGGAAGGAGGAAAGAGAATAGCTTGAATCTGGGACGCGGAGGTTGTAGTGAGCAGAGGTCGTGCCATTGCACTCGAGCCTGGGCAACAGAGTAAGACTCTGTCTCAAAAAACAAAACAAAACAAAACAACAAGAAAGAAAAAAATGAAAAAGAAGAGCAAAGAAGAGCCAGTAGAGTTCTCCATGCACCTGCTCCAGGTATAGACCCCAGGACTTTTGAGGGGCAGATGAGGATGCGAGCTCATAGTTTCTGAGAAAGTATGCTGTCTTGCCACAGTCCTGGTTACTTTACCTATCTTTACAGTGGTGCTATGATGAAGGTAAAATAACCTTGATTTACAAATAATGAAATGACTCTCTAAGGTCAAATATTTTTCCAAGGTCAACTAGTCAATGGCAGTGTTCTGGTAAAGCCGGAAACATTTTCATAGAAAGCCAGTAATAAATGAGGCATTCAATGTCAGACCTGCATGGAGAGGAAGAAGAAGAGCAGAGGGAATATTGAGTTATCAGTGGTGTGCTGAAGTTGGCTTGTGCTCCCCAGCAGAGCTGATTTCTGCATTAAAGTTTCAGGAATTTTGCACACCAGTTGTTAAACAGTCATTATTAAAAATTAAATTATATAAAATTATAATTGACAAAATTAGACTAAAAGCAAAGATAATGAATACACAATATACATCACTTTTTAATTATTTTACTACATTTTTCCATTACCTATGGTCTTGATGTTGTGTACATCTATTTTATCTGAATGGTGGAAATATGCTGCCATTCATCTCTTCAGCACCCTCAATTTAGTGAAGTCATACTTGCAGCTGGACGTTGGCCATAGTGGGAGTATTTGCATCACAGAAATTGGCACATGCTACAAATCAGGGTTTAGTTTATTGCTTTGTTGACACATTAGACTTAAGAAGATAATGGAGGAAATGTTAATAAAGCAGATTTAACTTAACAGTATGCTGTGTCAATATCTATAACATTGCGAACAGCACAAAATAGGACACATTCTTCCAATATTGAAAACTATTATCTGATTCAACAAAGAAGCTGCCCACACCTCTGAAGAACAAGTAAAGTTCTCATATTTCTTTGTTGTTCCACTTTTGTTTTACTCATTAATACAAAGGAAAATAGCAACCAATATTGATGTTAGAACTACACTCATTTGTCAATTGCAACCATAGATTTGCTAAAGATATGAGAGTTCAGCAAAAATCAATGAAATCATTCTATGATAAGCAACTGACTATATGGAATTTATAATGAAGAGTACTGCATATTTCATTATTATTTGTAAATTATGTACTATACAACTTTTATACCAGTAACATTTATAACAAAGTTGTGTGTGTGTATATATACATATATATATATATGTATATATACACTTTTTTTTTTTTTTCTAGAGAATTGTTCAACATTTGCTAAAATTTACCAGAACACCGCTGGCTAACCCACCTTAAAGCATTGCCATTTATAGTGTCCTGTGGTAGAACGAACTCAGCTTGGGGGTCAAAAATAGCTAGTACATGGCACACCTAGGATGAAATTCTGGGCTTCTGGCATGACAATGATTTTACTGCTTTGATCCACATGCTTCTTATCTTTAAAGTGGGAACAGCAATAGTTTCTTATTTGTACCGTGAGAGTGAGTGCACTATATAAGTTAATGCTACTATCCTTTCAAGAATAGCAACACAAAAGAAACAAAAATCCCATAGAACTTCCTCCCCTCCCTCTCTTTCCTCCCCTCCCCATCCCAGTGCATACATATATAAATTAAGGAACCTCCTTATCCTTTGCTTAATATGCTAATGTCTTCAGTATTTGTTTTTCTGTTCTCCAAGTTCAACTCCTCAGCATCTATTGTTTATAGCTGGAGATATAAAACTGGAGATGATCCAAGTTCAATCTTCCTTTTCTCTTCTCCCCCTAAAAGAATCTTTGCTAACAGGATTGATGTGTGCAAAAGGGGAGAAAAAATCCAAAATCCCCTTACGAACTGCCATGTGATATGTAATTATAAGGTACGGATTTCTCACCAGTGGGACTATGAGCTGCTCATTGGAAATTTCTACTTCCATCATTTTCTGTACTAGGCACTTGGTAGTTATACTAAACTCTCTGGTAAATTAAATGACAATGAAATAATAGTCAATCTTTGCTCAGAACATTAAAAATAAAGGCTTTAGCTAGTGATCCATATGCGAAGCCAGACTTTTGAAGCTTATGGTTTGATTTTCAGTATCTCTACTGTTATTTTGTTTTACTAGTACCATATAGCCAGAAAAGACTGAAAAAGAGGGAAAAAGAGTTTGTTACTTCTTTGGTAGGCTCATTTTGTGGTTCCAACTCTGCACTTTTCTACTATGAGTGTAATCAGGAGAGAAAAAACAGCTTTGTTTGCTTTTGTTTTTGATTTTCATCCTGGGCTGTAGGGAGAGATGTGGAGGTATGTTCCTTACATCTGAATCACTAGTGTTTTAGTTGGGGAGCAAAGAGGAAATGAGCTTCCACAAAAGAATCAAGATTCTGGAGATGGTTTCTTAAAAAGTTGAACATATGACCCAGTAATACCACTCTTAGGTATCTACCAAAGAGAAATAAAAATGTAGTCTACACAAAGACTTACACACCAACATTCTTAGTAGTATTATCCATAAGAGCCTCAGATGGAAAAGAACCCAAATGTCCATAAATTGGTGAGTAGATAGACAAAATGTGTAATCATGCAATGGAATATTATTTAGCAATAAAAATGGATAAACTGTTACATACGCTACATCAACTAACCTCAGAAATGTCATGATAAGTGAAAGAAGCCAGACACAAGAGAGCACCTATTGACTGATTCCGTTTATGTGAAATAATCCAGAAAAGGCAAATCTGTAGAGAAAAAAGTAGATTAGTAATTGCCTGGGGAAGTGGGCAGAGGCGGGGGACTGGGATCAACCATAAATGGGTGTAAGAAATCTTATCAGGTTGATGGAAATCTTCCAAAACTGATTTATAGTGATAGTTACACTAGTTGGTGAATTTACTAAAAAATCATTGAATAGTATACTTTAAAATGGGTTAATTATACGACATGTAAAATATGCTGTTTTGGTTTATTCTCGCACTGCTATAAAGAAATACCGTAGACTGGGTAATTTATAAAGAAATGAGGTTTAACTGGCTCATGGTTCTGCAGGCTGTACAGGAAGCATAGCCGCTTCTGCTTCTGGGGAGGCCTCAGGAAACTTACAATCATGGCAGAAAATGAAGCAGAAGCAGGCACATCTTACATGGCAGAAGCAGGAGCAGGAAAGAAAGGGGGAAGGTGCTGTACACTTTTAAACAACCATATCTCACAATAACTCACTCAGTCACTGTTATGAGAATAGCACCAAGGGGATGGTGCTAACTCATTCATGAGGACTCTGGACCCTGGATCCAATCCCCTCCCACCAGGCCCCACTTCCAATACTGGGCATTACAATTGGACCTGAGATTTGGGTGAAGACACAGATCCAAACCATAGTGTATGCCTAAATAAATTTATATCTAAAAGAAGGTTCAGGAGAAAAGTCCATGTTGCCAGTATTCTTTTAGCCTTGATCAATCATCAATGAGTGTCTCAGGCTCTGTCTTTGACCATGGAAAATCTGTGAGTAGCTCTGTGTTCTATACTGCCAGTTGCTCAGTTCTGCTGAAACTTGATAACACATTAGTCCTTCTGGAGCTATACCTGCAGGTAGACGAACATCCATGGACCAAGTGCTGTCATTCAAGCTAACAATGCCTAGCTATCTCCAAAGGCAATCGCTGGAGCCTTTTCACGCTAAATTAGAGCTAAGCATTGTAATCACCTGCTAGGAAAATAAACTCACTCTGGTTTCAGGAGCTTTGTGTTTTTAAACCGGTCAGATTCCTTGAACTGCTGCCAGCAAACCATGAATAGACATCAATGGGAGACAGATGGAGCCTTTGGGACTGTGTTTTGGTGATAATGATGTGGTTAACCTTGTTCGAAATAAAATGAAATGTTATGAGCTACTATCCCTCTCAAAGCAACTTGGCTGCTCTCTGTGTGGCAATGACTTCACTAATTAAGTGTTGGAATTAGTTTCATTTCTGCAGGAAACATAGGTGTGTTTGTGTGTGCAGGAGCGGTTGGGGTGGAAAAAGAAAAAAAAAGGAAAATAAATAAAAGGGAAAGGAAAAGGGACATTCAGCAAATGAATGGGTTGGAATAGCTCTCTCTGATCTACAAAAAGACAGAATTAAACAAACAGCAACAAATAGAAAGGCGGTCAGCATGGTGTGCTGCGTGATCCACGCAGGCTCTCAAGTAGTCTTTCCAGTATCGTGTGGAGCTGGCATTCCTATTTCTATTTTACAGATGAAGAAACTGAGGCTAAGGAGGGTAATAACCCTACCCCAGTCACCAAGAGGTAAGCAGCTGCTACAGGCCAGACTCTTCTGCTTGGCTCAAAGCCCGGGGCGTTTTCCCATAATACTCTGTCTTAATATTCACTAGTGGGTTTCAATGGTACAGAAAGAGGGAACCTCAATCACCAACCCCTGTTATCTTTCCACACAAGAATGTGAGAAATCTGTAGCCTGGACAGTCCCTTCCTTTCTCTGCTCTTCACGGCCAAGTGAGCATCAAGAAAAGGGGAGAGAATTGAGCATGCGTCTCCTCTTAGACACATCCTCCTCCCTTTCCTCAGAGCCTAAGCACTCACATCTCCTCATTGTGAAAATGAAGGATTTGAATCTGTACACTCCAGTCACATGATCAGTAGTAGCCGTAACTAACTTCGTTCCCGAGATGCACAATTTTACCAGGAGGCTGTTGCTCCATTTGGAACCCATTGCTTTGTCCTTTTCAGAGAGGTTTTGTCACCCAGAGTATCCATGTCAACATCAATGCCAGAAACCCACCTATCCTAAAGTCACCTCACTCAGGCACTGACTTAACTGTCAAACAATTGTTACTGATTTTATCTGAGCCACTCAGTAGGACTCCCTCTAACCAAGCTGTCCCATTCCCTTGCATTTTTCTCTAAAGGTGCCATTCATTCCTCCCAGAGCATGCAGCATCTTATATCCATAAGGTTTCTCATGCCTAGGCTGCAGGGCTCCCCGACACTTCCAGAGGCAGTTCGTTCTTACTCTGCTCTCAAAACCGAGACCCAGTTCTGCCTTCTTTAGCCTGTGGTGCCTGCCTGCACCTGTTCTATGGCTCCTAATTCTCCTGGTGCTCTGTGCTTACTTCTCTTATAATGTTGACAGTACAGTGATGTAACTGCTGGCTTGCTTGCCTGCCGTTTTACAGATGAAGAATCTGAGGCGAAGGAGGGTAAAAATGCTATCTCAGGCTGGGCGTGGTGGCTCACGCCTGTAATCCCAGCACTTCGGGAGGCTGAGGCGGGCAGATCACAAGGTCAGGAGATCAAGACAATCCTGGCTAACACGGTGAAACCCCATCTCTACTAAAAATACAAAAAAAAAAATTAGCCGGGCGTGGTGGTGGGCGCCTGTAGTCCCAGCTGCTCAGGAGGCTGAGGCAGGAGAATGGCGTGAACCCAGGAGACAGAGCTTGCAGTGAGCCGAGATCGCGCCTGGGCGACAGAGCGAGACTCCGTCTCAAAAACAGAAAAACAAGAAACCAAAAAGCCCTACCTCAGTACCTCAGTCACCAAGAGGTAAGTGGCCACTGCAGGCCAGACACTTCTGTTTGGCTCAAAGCCCAGGACGTTTTTCCACAGTATGTCCTTGAAACGTGATAGAAGCGTCTTCCTGGAGAGGGCAGAATGGTAACAGGACACCTCAGACAGGGGGATTCTTGAGGGCAGGGACTGTATTTTATTTGTCTTCTAATTGCAGCCCCAAGCAGAGTTACTGGAAGATAGTTGACATGTATTAAATGTTTTTGGAATAAGGAATACATGAAGAAGTCTATCATTCAATCCAGGAAAACTAAGTATCATTGGAGGTCTTTCCATTTTGGGGTCCAGTGGGTGTCCTTTGAGTCAAGAGCATGATCTTCAATAGACTTGGGGCCAGAAATGTGACATGTGTCTGAATCCAATCAGATCCAGTTAAGATCCACAAATGCTAGTCACTGGAATCTGTAGCCCTTGAATTAATTCTGTCCTTAGATTTGATAAGCCAATGTCAGATTTATTGTTATTATTTATTATTCTGTCCCTCCAGGACGACATTAGGAACACACTGTCAAGAAGAGGATGATCCGTGTGCTGTAAAATGCAGGACAATTCACTTTCCAGGTGGGGTCTGGGGCCTGTGGCTTCTCTGTGAACTTTCTTTGTGTGCTGTGGAAAATTTTCCAGCTGCAGCCTATTGTCCTGTGATTAGACTCTGGGGCTCCACAGGTAAGAGATGAACAATTCTAAGGGTAATTGAACACTCCACAAATTTTCACAGTGGATCAGCACTGCGCCATTTAGCCCAGGTATTTCTGTGATTGCGATGCTGAGAAAATGTACACTGTTAAATGGTTCTCAAATCACTCTTTCATCTGAGCAAAACAGGACTTGTTATTTGCAGTCTAGGTCATAAAAGCAAGTGGTTTGGGAACAATGGCTGCTTAGAGACTAAGAAAAAAGTTTTTGTTTGGAAATTTGAGTTCTTAAAATCCAGGCATCAAAGATTTCAAGGAGTAGAAAATATTTAAAAGTCTTTTCACTCTCTACCCCTTTATTTGGTAAATACCATATAGATTGTTAAGGGCATAGCCAGCTTGGAACCCGGGGTTATAATGGTGTTATTCCCATTATACTGATGGGGAAATTGAGGCTTGTGGTCATACAGTTTTAAAGGAGGGATGCTGGGAGGCAAACTTGGGTCACCTGATTTCAAGCCTTATGTTTTCTCCAGACAAGTATGTCACTTTGTTTATTCTTGGGTTCATTTAAAAATGTAAAAGAAATGTAATTTTCCTTTGAGAGCTTACAATTCATGAGGGGATGTGACAGGCTACAACAACTCATGGCTAACTGCAGTACAGGCATGAAAGCACTGACCAAGGAAAGAAGGTCTTTGCCCAACCTTGGTTGAAACAGTATAGGACAGAAAGGGGGCACCCACACCATCTGGAAGTTTTCACCAGTTCTTTGTCAAGAAAGAACATAATTTTGGTATTAAAACTTGTTGTCATGGTTTGGTGGAAGGAACAACAGTATAAATGCATACAAAATTTATACTATGAAATTCGCCCATTTTGAGTATATAACAATGATTTTTATTATGAAAATATCTTAGTCAGCTTGGGCTGCTGTAACCGAATAGCACGTACTGGGTGGTTTGAATAATAAACATTTATTTCTCACAGTTCTGGTGGCTGGAAGTCCAAGATCAGGGTGCCAGCATGGTCAAGTTCTTGGTGAGGGCTCTCTTCCTGGCTTACAAACAGCTGCTTCCTTACTGTGTCCTCACTTGGCGGAGAGAGGGAGCTCTGGTCCCTTCATCCCTTACAAGGGCACTGATTTCTTCATAGGGTTTCACCCCCATGACCTCATCAGAACCCATTTTGTCCCAAAGGCCCCACCTCTAAATACTATCACATTGGAGATTAACTAGGGTTTCGATATGTCAATTTGGGGGAAACATTAATATTCAGTCCATAGCAGTAAATTATACCTCAATAAAGCTGTTAAATATTAATTAAAAATCTGCATTACCTACAGTTCTCATTCCAGAAAATGAGTCTCCCATTACTCGGTTAAGTAATTGATAGGCTTCATGAACTCCTGACTTAACAAATCCCTCTCTAGGTTTTTTGAGATGGATACCTGGGTTGGAGAGGGTTGATGGACCATTCGCTCCAAGATTCAGAGTATGTAAAATCAGAGAAGCAGCCGTCTTATAGGATGCTCTTTTAATAAAGCCTCGTCCATTTCTCTTTCAACAAATGTTTGTTGAGCATCTCCTCAGTGCCTCTGGGTAATATAATACGGCAGCCAGAGTAAGGGTTCTGGAATCTGACTGTCTGGGTTCAAATTTCAGCCCCTAACCTTGTAGATATGCAGCCTCTAAAGCTTAGGGAATGCCAGTACATGTTTCTAAGCCTCCAATTCCTCATCAATAAATCAGGTGAAGGGCCAGCATCTACTTCATTGGATAATTGAGAGGATTAAATAAGATGGTGTCTGACATAATATTTAAATGAATTAGATATATAAACAATATCTAAAGTAAGTTTTAGATATTAAGTGTTAACCACACAGGTGATAAAATACCTAAAAGTTTGTGTCCTGATCTGTAGGGACTCCTTGTTTAGAAGGGAAATAGGCAAATAAGCAATTTCAGTTCAGTGTGAAAAGTGCTCAGATAATGAAAAATACAGTTCCTACAGAAGGAGAACCCAACCCTAGAAAACCTTCTGTGGAACTCCGAGTCAGGACAGTGATGTCTTCTCTTAAAGGGTAAGAAATGTGCATGATTGAAGAAAGATAAGAAGTGTAGGCAAGTGAAGAAAGGAAGAAAACATGTTAAATGTTACATGCAGCAAAGTACGTGTTTAACGTGAAACGTAAAACATACATTCCTGTGAAATGATGATGTCCCCGTGATGGCAACAACCTAGAATTTTCTGAAAAGAACACTTTTTAGTTTCCCCATCTCTAGGTGGAAAAGCAAATAGCCTGAGTGGTTTAGGTTTACACAATCTAAACAATCCAGAGCATGTGAGCTGGAGGAATGCAGATGCTGGAACAGGTAAGCACTAGTGTGCTTTGCTGAACCCTCACCTCAAGCCATGTTAAACAGTAGATATTCCATGAAGATAAGCAAGATAACCTCAAGCCATGTTAAATAGTAGATATTCCACAAAGATTAGTGTCCAGTAGGTTTTTGTTTTTTGTTTTTTTTTTTTTGAGACGGAGTCTCACTCTCTTGCCCGGGCTGGAGTGCAGTGGCACCATCTTGGCTCACTGCAAGCTCCACCTCCTGGGTTCATGCCATTCTCCTGCCTCAGCCTCCCGAGTAGCTGGGACTATAGGTGCCCGCCACCATGCCCGGCTAATTTTTTGTATTTTTAACAGAGATGGGATTTCACCGTGTTAGGCAGGATGGTCTCGATCTTCTGACCTCGTGATCTGCCTGCCTCGGCCTCCCAAAGTGCTGGGATTACAGGTGTGAGCCACCTCGCCCGGCCAGTTTTTTTTTTTTTTTTTTTTTAAACTTATTTCATAGCAAATACAATAGGCATACTTCCTGCAGGACTTCTCAGGATCTTTAATATGCCAACAAGCATCATGAAACTCAAGAGAGTTTGAGCTGCTTCTCATAGTATTTGGTTATGAAACAACTCAGTCTTTTGCAGAATCTTGATGACTAGCATTTGGAGGAACACACCTTGGGAAGTAGTGATTCTGTCCAAACTTTCTGTGTTATGGCTGTGAGAAATAGACTTATAGAGGGAGATGACCGGCCCAATATCTCTAAACTCATGGATGGAAACTCAGGTTGGACTTAACGTTTTCTCGATTCTGTTTCCCTGATTTCAGAGACAAGAGTCTGGGATGTCTTTCTTGGTAGTTTCCAGGGACAAATTACATAGTTTTACTGGGCAGTAGAATAATAACCATCATGGTATTGTGAATGTGAACCCATCTTTCATGCCCAAAGCTGCAGGCACGCCAAGATCACAGTAGCATTAGCTCAGAGATGCCTTTGATAGGAAGATCTCTTGCCCATGGTGCTGTAAAGCCACACAGGATTTTAACAGACCAATCCACCAGGCCTTTTGGATGACTGGCAAGATTTGAGCATTGCTGTGACAGGGAAACATTAACCGATGTAATTGAAAGCAGAGCTGTCCTCCACTCTGCAGAGGGAGGTGTTTGGTGTACAAAGGCAGAGAAAGGGGGCAAACATGACAGGCTGACACCACGGAGAGGTTATTTCAACAATTTGTGTTTGCTTTTCTCACTGCCTCTGCCCTGAGCTTGGCCCTTCTGGGCTCATTGCTCTCTTTCCAATAGACTGGTCCCCTTAGACCCAGTGAGATCATCAATAGACTTTGGAAATAAAGAGTGCCAGATGGTTGTTGTACTACAGGCGTGTGCAGGTGCATGTGCTTATGTGTAAGAGGGAGAGAGAGACAGAGAAGGACAGACACAGAGAGATACAGAGAGACAGGGCCAGAAAGATAAAGAGACACAGAGGTAGAGAGAGGCAGAGACAGAGATTAAAACACAGAGAAAGAGAGACAGAGATAGAGCAACAGAGAGACAGAGTGACAGAGAGAGACAGGCAGAGATAGAGAGAGGCAGAGAAACAGAGACAGCAGGAAATAGAGAGACAGAGAGTGACAGAGACAGAGGCAGAGATAGACAGGGAGAGACAGAGTCAGAAAGCAGAAACTAGTTCCGTTACCAATCAAACTCCTACTGATGCATCTGAGGCCAATGTAGCTCAAGGCTGAGGGTTCTCATATGAGGAAGGAATTCTCTAGACTAGGGAAGGAAGCCAATGTGTTATGACCTTCTCTGTAGTGGGCACATTCATTTCAACCATTCTTTCAATTTAACCTTCACAGAAGCTTTCATGTGTGGAAATAATTCCCACCTTTCAGCTGTAGAGGATGAATCTTGGGGGACATCCTTCACTCGTGCACTTTGACTAGTTGGGGGTGGTGCTGACTTCAAATCCAGGTCTCCCTGGCCGGGGCTCATGCCTTGTCCACTGTGCAGTGTCCGCCTGCACAGTACAGCTCTGCCTCTGTCCCCGCAGAGCTGGGGAAGTGGCCTCAGAACCGTGCACCCCATTGCTGCATCTGTGGAGTGAGGTTTGCTCTGAGGGCAATGATCTGAGCAGTTTCTATCTCCAGGATGCCTGGATTTTAGACAGATAGTTCCTCTCTCCCCTTTGTTTCTCATTCATGCTCTCCTTCTCTTGCTTCTTTTTATTTCGTTGACCCACATCAACCCATCTGCCTTTCCTCTGATTCTCTTGAATGTCATTTATTCACACCAAATTCTTTCTTTCCAGTAAGACAATTGGAGAAAGTCAGCTTCTCCCTCCTCACTTTCCCCTTTCCTTTCTTTTTTGAAATTTGGTTTTTAAGTTTATATTTATACAATATTTTTATAACAAAATTAACACACGAGAAAATTGAGAAAAGTACAAGGAAAAAACAGGAAAATAAAAATCGTATACTACAAACGTTGATATATTCTGGTTTATGGCACACATATATGTAAATACTAATTTTTTGGTAAAAAATATATGCATTAGGATATACGCATTATGAGATGTACCTCCATGAAATCATATTTGATGATTGCATTACAGTTTGTAATGTCACTGTCATAATATGTTTTAACAATTTCCCAAATTCACAGTTGCGGACATGTGTTTTAATGTCTGATGTGGAGTGTCATGCCACGTGCTTTATGCTTCACTCCTGGTTCTGCCTCTCACTACCTTTGTGTTCTTTGAGCAGGCTGCTCAATGTCTCCCTACCTCAGTTTCTTCACCTGTAAAACAGGGAGAGATTTTGTGCCACGTTTCATCCATAGACTAGCTCTAGAATCTGGTTCTCATGATAGAGCCAGCCCCTGTAAACTTCACCCAAGCAATTTACTACATCAGCGAGAGGTCAAAGGGGTGTCCAGGGCAGCTTTCCCTTTAAGTTTTTCCAAAAGACTTAAACTTTCCTTTTTCTTTGAAGCTGTTGGCAGGAAACTTGATACCCATAGAGAATGGGTTCATTTTACTTGATGAAAACTGTGAGTTTTACAGACACCACCCTGAGGGCCACGACTAGCTACAGGACTGTGGAGGTGGAAGGTGTCCCAGGTGTTGGAACACAATTGCCAGCTTTATGCAGAACAGGAAGCACCTCCCACACACCTCAAAGCCTGGCCGTGCACCAGGACTTTAGAGCCTCAACAAAATGAGAATCGTCTCTCCCAAACTTGCCCTTTTCTCCCTCTGTTCTGGCATTTGGAGGAAATAATACCTTTAAAAAGCCATTAGCCACATAAGCTTCTGTATGGTTACTTATTTAGTATCATCGGCATTGGTTTCTACTTAGTAACATAGAGTACTATGTTAGGTCTGATTCATTGATCCAAACAACATTGCCACTTGGAACCATGATTGGAGCATAGTGGATACTGTCAAGGCCAGGGAGACAGACAGAGAAGGACGAACACAGAAAGGGACAGAGAGAGACAGGGTCAGAGAGACAGAGCGTCTCTCTGTCTCCTCCTTCTGCTGCTGCAAGGTGATTGCTAACTACTCATGTTTTAATCCTTTTTGGGAGGATTGCCTTTGACTGACAGGAGCCACAGGGCTTGGTGATGTCTGAGAGGCTGGGTTCCCCACTCCCACCCCCACAGGCATTCTGGGCTACAGACTGCCTGAGCCTCTCACCTCTGGGCTACACAGAGTCTGTGATATAGCTCAGCTCCAGAACTCACTGAGAAATCAGGCTTAGGTCAGGCCTCCCCATAACGCTTCTTCCCCCTTCTGTCTCCCTGTTTCCCCTGCAGGGTTCTGCTGCAAGCACTCCCCCCATAAGTCACTTGCACCAGAATCCAGGTCTCAGACTTTGCTGCTAGTGAGACCACCACCTCTCACTTGGATAACAGCCTTTTAACTGGCATCCTGTGTAACTCTCTTGGCCTCCTTCAATCTGTTTCCAGAAAGCAGCCTATGGAAGCTTTTCAAAATGTGTACCTGTTTATATTACTCTCATGCCTAAAAACTTGTAACAGCTTCTTGCTCTTGGGACAGTGGCTCCATGGACCTACATGGTCTGGTCTTTAATAATCTTCGAAGGCTTATCTTGATGTTTCTCCCTCACACAAACTCCCTCACTGGCCTTTCATTTCCTTAAAAGGGCCATTTCCCCTTCAAATTCAAGGTCTCTCTTAATGTGGTTCTCTTAGTTGAGGCTTGTTTGCTTTTTTTCACTCTGCTGAAATTCCTAATCGTCCTTCAGATTTCAACTCAAGGCTACATTCAAAACTCAGATGAAATCAACTCATAGTAGTTTGCAAATATTCATTTATGAGATTAGTTACTTTTTTCGGTCTGTATTGATGTTAACTTTGTCAAAGTCAGGGTCTGTTTCTCCTTTGCTCTCCAGGCTAAGACGGCACCTAGGATGTGGCCCAGCACATTGAGAATAGAGCAGAAGATAGAAGCTGGAGGGGCTGAGGGGCCTTGGAGGCAGAGATGGGCTCAACTTCTCATTCCCTGGGATGAACTGTGCACAGTAGCCTCTGCTCCTCCTTCTTCAGTGAAGACTGCGATGCCTGTGTTGGGGCTCAGAAACTGATATCCCAAAATATGATGCTTTGTACATGCTGAACTGAAACAGGAGCTTTAAGCTCTTTCAGGCCTCCCCACATCTTACCGTCTCTCCCAAAGTGTAGGATTCTCTGAAGCTCCCTGTCTGCCTAAAGTCCAGACCTATCAATGAAGAAAACAATCACCTCCTGCCCTTTGTCTGAGTTTTCATGAACTGAACCCATATTGCAGGAAGGAAAGCTAAGATCTGTCAACACACCTGGACAGACTTTTGTTACAAACCATTGTCTGTTCTGCGGACCCAAAAGAGCTTGTCCCAGATAATTGCCGGTTCTTTAAGCCTATTAAATTCTCCCTAGTAATCATTTACTGTCCCTCAACAGAAATCCTCTTCTTCCCCCTCCCATGACCTGTATGACCAGCTCCCATGCCCCCATTCTTTCTGTAATCTCAAGGTGGTTTATAAGCTTCTGCGCCCCATTGAGGGGTTGGGTCTTCACTCTGAGGGCTCCCGTGTCACCTAAAACTATGGTCAGATACATTTGTATGTGTTTTCTCCAAGTAATCTGCCTTTCGTGAGTTGATTTATCAGTGAAACTTCAGAGGATGAAGGAGAAATTTTCCCTTTGCACCTATGACTGCCACCCTCACAGGCTGTGTGAAGGTCCTTCTTCAACAAATACTGGCTATTCTTGGCACTGACCTGGCCTGGGCTTTCAGCAAGAGAGGGGAGGCAGGCTCCCTTTCCCAAGACATGCTGGCAGCCTGAGAGTCAAGGCCATGGGGTGTTCACAGATGAGGCCCCCTGATGTTTACACGTCTTAGGGATCGGAAGTGGACACAGCTGGGGCAGAGCGAGGAAGTGCTAACACCCACCAGGTATCTGCGAGGGGACGCCCACATCAAGAAAACCTCAGCACAAGGTTGAGTGTTTCAGCAAACCTCGGGGAGATTGCACATTTACTCATGAAGAGACCACATGGTGAGGTCAGCTCCGAAACCAGGCCAGTGTCTCTCAAGCCCAACTAGTTTTCAAGACAATGTCTTGCAACCTATAGAGTTTGGGGGGAAGGCAGTGTGAAGTTCAGAGGGGAAGGCAGTGTGAAGGTGAGCGTATCAGTAGCTACCCACCGTGCTGGCTAATCACTGGGAAATTCTTTTATAAACAGCCACAGTCTCTCTCAAGGTTTCCAAAATTAGAATCTCTCCAAGTTTATTTTTTTCAAGGCTTCAAAAATATCCCATAAATCTTTGAAAATGAAAATTTCTTCTTTCTCCTCAGTCCTCACCCAGGGCTTCTGATGCTGCCAGGCAATCCCAAGTCATGCTTGGTGTTTGGGGACTACAGCAGTGCAAAACCTCTGAGGGCCTGGGGAGCAAGGAATACCTGCAAGACTAAGAATAATGAAGGGATAAAACAGAGGATAGCCTTACTATGCTCCTACTCCAGAAAATTGGATTATTGTCTGCAAAGATTCCTCAGTCTTGTGGACACTGATGAAATATTGTAGATTGGAATTGAATCTGGCTTGTTGTCTGTTCGTTTATTCCTGAGCCTGATAATTTCTTTGAACAACTTTGCCTTTCTATAGTACATGATGATTGGCAAGTTACTATGACACACATTTGTACCCACCGGACTCTGTGACCATTCTGTAAGATAAACCCTTGTCTCCCTCCTCATGGAAAAAAATGGAAATTCATCAAACTCAGAGGACTGGCCCAGGATCTCACAGGCAGAGCTGGGATTCCAACTTGTGTCTAATGAGCCAGAAGCTCAGAGTCGTTTCCACTCTTTCTGCTCACTCTACACCAAGCTCTGGTCTATGTGTTGTGGATTCAAAAATTTTGGAGCCACTGTCTCTCCAAATAGGCTGTGAATTCTAGGAGGGGAAGAGCCAAGAAAATTAATTATAGCACTATAGAGGGAGAGGGAAGGCTTATATACCTTTCCCCAAGTCCACTTCATTCCCATTTCCTATCTACACCATCTGAGCATTTTTCTTTCTCGTTCATTCATTCATCTATTTTTAGTCCATCTTTTCATTTATTCATAAATTTGTACATCTCTTTAGCAATTATAACAATAAGCCATTACTTATGGGGTGCTTACCACAGCCTGGTCACTGTGCTAGTTAGGCACCATTGCCCTATAGGTGTTGTGATGTCCATCTGCTTATAGCAGGTAAGCAGGATTGAGGGCGTTTCTCTCATTACACCAAGCCATTTATCTCCAGGCATACTTGCCGAATGAATAAATGGATGGAGAAATAAACAAGGGCTGTACTGATATTTACAGAATGTATGAAAGAGAAACACAAAGGAAGAGATTCCCTGACTTTTTGCCACAGATCAATGGTACCAAATGTCAGTGCTGCGTTACGGAATCAGCATTTCTGGATCCACTTGCATAGCTTAAAGAAAGCTTCTCTTTTGGCCTTCTGTGTCTCTCCTGCTCCTCCTGATGTCTAGCAGTCTTTGGGTAAATATGGTGAGGTCAGTCCCGAAGAGTTCTACAGGTTCCAGGCAGAGTCTGAGTGACTGCTGCCCAGAGCATATTGATTGAAAAGCACGTTCAAATGTCTAAGGTATGTGTCCTCTCTCATAAAGGCTGAGTACTCCAGCTGCCTTCTGCGGGAAGTCATTTAATGGTGTTCTGTTCTAGGATGGGTGGCACTCGGTAAGTAGAAGGCTGGAAACCAGAGATAGGTGGGAGAGGAAATATTGCCTTTGCCCCAGATGCTCAGACCAAGAAAGAAAGAAATGAAATGACAGGGGAGGAAAGATCACAATTATAGGCAGCTGTAAGTTTTTCAGATCTTTGCATTGTATGAAAATAAGATGAGGACCCTTGGTGGATAGGCAGTTGATCGATCAGTTAATCTAGACATGTATATGCAATGGTCAGAAACTAGGGGTAAAGCAAATAATTTTAAACATTACAGAACAATTTCGGTAATCTTTGATTCATGTTTAATATTAATTCATTCTAGCCTCATTACCAAGTAACCGAGATATAGAAGAGAGAAAGGGAAATGAACAAGTGAAAGGGAAAATATTTCAACTGTAGTGTCTTCCAATTAGAAAATGTTCTTTTTAGTCTCAAAGCAACTCTATGACATAGAAGTTACCTTTACTTTTTAGTGAAGCTCACATGGGCAAAAGGATTTTCTCAATTGTCCTTCAGAAGTCACACAGCTATTGGACAATGGGGTAAGGATTCAAATGTGTCTTTTTCTGAGGTCTGTCTTTTTATTTAAACACCTACCCCTGTTTCTGAAATAGAAGGCTCAAGGTGCGTGTTACCTGATTTACAGATCGAGTTGCAGTATAACATGGTGGCTGAAGGCATGAATAGCTCTAGTCTAGGGTGTTCACCTGCTATCTCTAACTGGATGCCTGACAAGCATGTAAAATTTAAAATATCCAAAACATAACTCTTAACATTCAAAACTCCATCTTCCCAGACTTCCTTGGTTCAGTGAATGGCACCTTCTTTCCCCCAGTTGTGCAGTATGAGTATCCACGCATCATCCTTGACCATCTCATGCCTCTGGACCAGTTCATAACCAATCCTGGAGATTTTTCCTCCAAACTATCTTGGGTCTTTCCACCTCTCTCCATCTGACCTCTGCCGTGTCCACCATCATCTTTTTCTATCTCCAAGCCCACAAAAAGTGAAGACAATGTCCTTAGCCCTTAGCAGGAATTCAACAGGAATACATCAGGAGAGGGGGAGGGACTTCTAATTCTTCCCAGGCAACATGCATAGTGTCGCACACATATCAGACTATACAAGTTTCATTTAGCATCTACAACCTTTGTGTGACTATTTGTGGAATATTTGTTTCCTGTACTACGTTGCAATGCCACAAGGGCAGGGTCATCTTTTTTTTGTGTATCATTGTACCCCTAGGTCCAGCCTAGTGCCTGATATTCACTTCAGCTCATCTCTTGCTAAATGACACTGGTGCACATTGACCCCCTTTTAAAACACAACAGACTTACTCTTTGTCTTCAAGAATGTTCTTACTATTGAAAAGATCATGCCACACACTCGTTACCTTTGTCATTTTTATTCAGTTTTCACAGAAAAATTCTCAATTTTCATTTGCACAACTTTCAATGCTCTCACTACTTTTGCATTTGTCGTGTATTAGGAACTAAATACTATTTAAAAATACCTCAAACTTAGACCCAAATAAGCAGATGAGGCTGCTAACTAACTCATAACAGAAGCATTTTATCTTATTTTGAGACAGAGTCTCACTCTGTCAACCAGGCCGGAGTGCAGTGATGTGATCTCAGCTCACTACAACTTCTGCCTCCTGGTTTCAAGCAATTCTCCTGTCTCAGCCTCCTGAGTATCTGCGATTATGGGCACGTGCTACCACACTCGGCTAATTTTTGTATTTTTAGTAGACATGGAGTTTTGCCAGGTTGGTCAGGCTGGTCTCGCACTCCTGACCTCAGGTGATCTGCCCGCCTCGGCCTCCCAAAGTGCTGGGATTACGGCATCAGCCACCACACCTGGCCTGGAAAATTTTAAATCTGGAGATTCCTTTCCCTTATAGAATCAAAGCTAAAAGTTTTTAAGTTTAGAGAACGTGCATTCTCTTAGGTCAACAGCGTTATTCTTTGTGTATGTGTTACCATCTTCATCAGCTTTGTTGCGACTGATGGGCTGCAGCTTTCCCACAGCATCTGATGCAAGCAAACATTTATTGAGCACTTACTCTGTGCCAGATGATAGGTTAACACTTCATCTCTATTCTCCCATTTAATTCCTGTTCCCTATAGGGTGAATTTGATCGTGATCATGGTTTGCAGGTGAAGAAAACAAGAGAAGCAATTTGACAGAGACCCGTGCCTAATCCAGGAACATCTGAGCCTAGAACCAATACTTGTAGGTGTCTATCTGCAAGGTTTCCAAAGAGAAAGAATTCTGTCATCCTTGTATTTCACTCATTTATAACTGCTCCATACCATACCAAACAGTAGGAATGTAATTGGGCTGTATATACAGAAGCAGACAGAATCTGTCACTCATAATGGTAATAGAATTGGCAATCACACTATTGCCATAATCAGTGCTAGATATTGTTATGCACTTTCACATACAATATTTCATCTGTTCCCTGTATCAGCCCTTTGTGGTTGGTTGTATTGGAAAAGGTTAAACAATTTTGGGTGCTCAGTTAGATAATGGTAATAGCTATGCGCTGAGTTCCCATTAATACTTAGGACAACCATGTTCCCATTAATACTTAGGCCAACTAGTGAGGTCAGAATAAGAACTCCCATTTTACAGACAAGGAAAACGAGATTCAGCATAGTTAAGCCCCCTGTATAAGATCACACAGGTAGAGCTGGGTGCAGACTGATGGGCTCACCCTGAGCCATTCCCTTTGTCATCCTGTTGAAGTCACTCCGCTTGGACAATACTTGCATTTTTAAGGTGCCAGAACTCAGAGAAGAGAAACAGAGTCCATCAGGGTCATTAGTAAGGCCCACGAGAAGAGAAGGGGCACAGAGTAGAGGCTAGGGGAGGTAGGTTAAATATTTGCCCTGAAAAAGTGGCCTTTTTCCAAAGGAAGTTTTGGATATGAAAGGAGACACCTGGGTGGTCATTTTGGGAGGTGTCCCCCACGTTAGCACCGAGTCAGTGGGCAAGCCTGGAGACCCCACTGTTTCCCAGCTTCCCAGCCAGCTTGCTGTGTGTGCTCGGCTCTTTGTAATCTGGGGAATGAGGCTGAAGTTAGTTAGTTCTCTTTATTTCATTTGCCTGTCATTTCCCTTGCAACTCAAGCTTCATGCTTTCTACCTCTCCACATTTGATCTAAGGAAAAGCAAAGAACCCAGCAGCCTGGATTCTGCCTACTGGGCTTACACTGTGCTCCGAAAGACTGAATTTTTAGCACTAATTACTCTAAGTACTTTCAGTTGCCCTATTGCTTCTCAGAGGCACCTCTGCATTTCCAGCTTTCCCAGTCTAACTTTGGTGTTTTGAAATACCTGTCACTGCTCAGCCTTCTGAGCAAAAAGGTTTGCTTCCTTCCTGTGCAAACCTCCTGGAGAACAATTTGACTTTTCCCTTCAGGTTCATTCAGATTAGTGAAAGTCATTAGAGATGAGAAAGGATCTGAGAATATCATTGCTGGAAAAAAAAAATCTTTGGTAAAATGAGCAGTTGGACTGGGACTGGGACTTCTGGGCAGAAACTGAGGGCCAGAGAGAGAAAAGGCCTCTCCCCCTTGCACGGCTCCTTAGTTGAAGAGCAGGTGGGCATCCTGGGTCTCCTGATTCCAGGTCTAGGGCTTTTCCCATTATAACAGCCCTTTGGCTATTTCTCCTTTCAAAAGAGATAACAATCTTATGAAGCATCTTCTAACCTGGTTTCTAGATTGACGACATTTTTACTAACTGGTCAAGTGCTATATTAGTTTACTTATTTAAGCATTCAGTATTTTGACAAGAACTTAGTGAGAGAAGTTGGATGCTACAAGAGGTTTATGAAGCTTTCTGCTTTTCCTGAGTTTCCGACATTCTGTATTAGACATATGTTGCTCATTTTGACTGCCCCATTGTGACCGGCAACTTCCTCAACTGGTAGGGCTCTGAGTCACATGATCTGCCTCTCCTGACAGTGAAGTGTCAGGAGATCCTGCCTGGGTAATCAGATTGCTCCGTTTCCTATGGCAGACTGATCGACCTGGTCCACCTCTGACACTAATCTCTTGGCCGGAATTTAGCTGTACAGTACGTGCTCCGGCCAAGAGAGAGGAGGCCTTTTCTCTCCTTGGGATATTATATTCTCCCATTGATATATACTTAGATACTCTCCACCATCTGTGCTGGATGTGGAAAGCGACTGTCTGAAAATAAAGCTGATACTGCAGAGTATCAGCAAAAAAATGGAAGAGAGCGAGAGAGGAACCTGCTGATGTCCTTTAAATCTTTGCATATTGCTCTGTATGAATCTAGATACATTCTAGACTATGTCAGTTTTCTAAGCCAATAAATTCTTCTCATGAATTAAATGGGTTGGATTGGGTTATTATTCCATCTCAAAGATGAAGACATGAAAGAGCTTATAGGTTAAATACCTTGTCCACAGTTACATGGCTAGGAGATGGCAGGTTTGGGGTTGAGAGGAATGCCTGTCTCCAAAATCCATGTTCTTTCTTCTAGACTAGGCTCTTCTGCACAGCATCAGGCATTGTGAGGAATGCTGCTAGAGAGATGCAAACAGTACATAAGTCCTAACCCCTGGTATTGTGAATGTGAATTTATTTGGTTATAGGGTCTTTGCAGAAGTAATTAAGAGGTAAGTTCCATTCATCTTGGAGTAGGGTGGGTCTTTAATTCAATATGACTTGTATCTTTATACGACGAGAACAGACACAGAGAGAACCACACACAGAGCAGGGAACACATGTGAAGACACAGAGAGAAAAGATGGCCATGTAATGATCAAGGCAGAGATTGGAGTGATGCAGCTGCAAAGGGAGGAATGCCAAGGATGGCCAGCAAACACTGGAAGATATGAGAGAGCATGCCCTGCTCGCAACCTTGATTTCAGACTTCTGGCCTCTTGATTTGTGAGAAAACACATTTCTGTTGTTTTAGGCCACCCAGTTTGTGGCTATTTGTTATGGCAGTCCTAGGAAAACATATAAGCAAATGAAACCTAAATTAATCATGGGGCCTGAGTGGTCTTGGGTAGGGGGAGGGGAGGAGGGAAGGAGGGCATAGCAGAAGGAACAGCAGCACGCCGAGGCATGGAGACAGCTCTCGTACCACGCACTTGGGAATGTGTCTGGAGCTAGGGTGTGCAGGTAGGACATTGTATCTGTGAGGTTGTAACGCTTGATTACAACTGAATTTGGAAGGATAGAGATTACCTTCTAAAGGTGCTGTCTGGTCACTGCTCTCTCACTTTGTCCTTCCCACCAAAGCTTTTGTAGGGGAGGTCTTTTAAGTCTTCCCAGTTCTTCAGAGTAGAGCATCTATCATGCCGATATATCCCTCTACTGTAAATACCTGCCTCCCTCTCATTCTTTGAACTCCAAATACACTTGTGACTGAGAAGAGAAACCCCAGGGGCTGGGCACTATGGCTCTGTGCACACAGGTGTTGCAGTGTGGAGCAGGGCCTCCCGAGTGCCCATTGCAGATAGACTGCAGAGGCTGCTAAGAAGGACATGAGAAGAGTAAATAAACGTGTTTCTATCATTCTCTGGATTCGGTGAGGTTGCTCATCAAAGACATTTATTGCTTATTGAGGACCCGTGTACTTTCCCACATTTCCCAGCCTCAGGCAAGGCCATGCAACTAGTTCCAGACAATGGGGCTTGAGCAAAAGGGAGTGTATTGTACCCACCACTCCCCAGCTCTCCATCTCCAGCCTCAGATGCCTGTTCCAGATGGGGAAGCTACAAGATTGGAACCTTTGTATCACTGCTTGGAAGATATCTGCCGTGGAGAATTGCTGTACTCACAAAAAGCTTTGTGAGAACAAAAAATAGACCTTTATGTGGTAAGCAACAATAAAAAAAAAGGTTTTTTATTTTTTGTTTTGTTTTTTTGTTTTTTTTTTGGCAGGGTTGTTTCTTGCTGTCACAAATTAATACATACTTCGGATGTTTTGGAGCAAAACATTAGAATCACACGTATGTCCTACCTCTCCAAAAGACTCCCAGCTCCTGGAACATGCCCATCATTCCTCTTTTTTTTTTTTTTTTGAGACGGAGTCTCACTCTCTTGCCCAGGCTGGAGTGTAGTGGCATGATCTTGGCTCACTGCAAGCTCTGCCTCCTGGGTTCACGCCATTCTCCTGCCTCAGCCTCCCGAGCAGCTGGGACTACAGGTGCCCACCACCAGGCCCAGCTAACTTTTTTTTTTTTTTTTGTATTTTTAGTAGAGATGGGGTTTCACTGTTTTAGCCAGGATGGTCTCGATCTCCTGACCTTGTGATTTGCCCACCTCAGCCTCCCAAAGTGCTGGGATTACAGGCGGGAGCCATCATTCCGCGCCCGGCCCTTCATTCCTCTTTTATTGCCTACTCTCTTAAAGAGTCCCTTAAACACATTAAGTGATTATTGAATTAACCAGAAAATTAAAGCTGGAGTGAGCACAGGGTCATCTAGTTTAATTGTTTCATTTTACCTATGCTCTCCCTGCAAGCCAGTGGCAGGTCCAAACCAAGGCACTGGTCTCCTGAATGTAGCCCTGAACTGTACCATGTTTTCTACAGCACGGCCTGACATTCAGCCTGTGTCTGCACCCACAGGGGTGCCTGTGAGAACACCGACTGCAGAGAGACATTTCCTTACCATATTGACAGCCGCTATGCTCTACTCAGGATTCGTAATCACCCTGGGAAAACTTTCACTATTAAATGTAGCTTATATGTAGGATGCCTGTGTAATAAATTGTGTGCATCCAGATGCTTTTGAGAGTAAAAGGGGGCTCTACTAATAATTACTCTGGGAAAACAGCATGCACATGAACAGCCTTAGGAAAATTGGGCAATATGGTCACCCTGAATCAAAGGTGGCTTTGGTGAAAGCAGATATATGAAATGATGACATGGAATTTGCCCAGGATTGAGGAGTCTAGGAACTAGTATTTGTGATTCAGCTTTATTAAATATAGACTCTGTGAACTTGAAAATGTGTGTGACAGTGGTATATTAATTGTGAAAATCTATAATGCTTTCATTTTTTGTGGTTGTTGTTGCTGTTGACACTGGTGTTACTATGATTGTCATTCCTTGATGAATTAAAGCTAGAGTTGCCCACCTGTGCTTCTTGCTAGAATCATTTGGAGAGATTTAACAAATAAACGCTGTATTAGTTTGCTTGGGCTTGCCATAGGAGAGAACCACAGACTGGGTGGCTTAAACAAGAGATATTTATTATCTCACGATTCTGAGGGCGAGAAATCTGGGATCAAGGCCATTCTCTTTGGCTTGTAGCTGGCTGTCTTATTTCTGTGTTTTTACATGAACATCAGTGTTTCTCTGAACATCTGTGCCCAAATTTCTTCTTTTCATAGGGACATCAGTCACAATGGCTTAGAGACCAACTTAATGGTCTCATTTGAAATTAGTTACCTCTGTCTCCAAATGTAGTCACATTCTGCAATGCTGGGGGTTAGGGCTTCAGCATATGCATGTTTATGGGACACAATTCGGCTCATATCAGATGCCTTCCAGAAGACATCTTTTAAGGTCCCAAATCATTGTACTGAAGTGGGCATTTCAGAATATTCTTTACCTGGTGAATTAGAGACATTTCTGGCCAATACAGAAAGAGTCTAATGTCAAGTTTCAGGCCCCTTCTTGCACTGCTGAGTGAGGCTGCATGAAACTGACTGAATGGCTCTGAGTCTTTTACCCAGTCAGCCTCTCCTGCTGGTGACGGAAATTGTTTAGACAGGATGCCTCAGCACTGACACAATGAATAATGCTTTGTCAGTGGCTTTGGCTCATTGTGCAAAGCACTTTCTCTGCTCAGGCAATGATCAATTGGCTTTAGGGCTTGCATATGTCCTGCTGGGCTGGGTAAGAGGGGGCTGCCTATAGCTCTCAGCTTGGGAACCAACTAATGGCATGAGACACCCCTATGAAAGCCTCCTGGGATTTCCTCTGGGCCTCAGTTTCCTCATCCATAAAATGAAAAGATTTTCTGCTTTATATAAGTCATGGAGAACAAATAAGACCATGAATTAGCAGTTTCCAGATATTTACTCTCCAATATGGTAGCCATGTGTTCATGTGGCTACTTAAATATAACTTAAAATTAATTAAATATTTAAAAATGAATAAAAATTAAGTTCCTCAGTTGTACTAGTCACATTTTTAAGTTCTCAGTAGCCACATGTGGCAAACGGCTACCATATTGGACAGTGCAGATTTAGAAAATTTCCATCATCACAGAAAGGTCTGTTGGATGGTGCTGCTCTGAGTGCCTGACAAATATTCTCTTGTGAAAGAAATTACTGCACTGGTGAATCACTGGAGGCATTGCAATGCGAAGTTATTTCTTCCATGATGCACATAAAGTGGAATATAACTAAGACTCAACTCCAGAGATGCCCAATTTCTAATGTCTGGGCTTTGTTTCCCTAGACCACACTACCTTCTATTTTCAGTTTGATGATGGATCATTGTTCTTCAGTCACTTGAATCAATAACCCTACAGTCTAACTTTCAACACAATGAGTACGCTTCTTGTTTCTGAAGCCTCTGCCAAAGAGGTTATTTAGGGCATTGTTGCATGGAGGAGGACAATGGACTAACATTTTTTTTTTGTCTTTTTTTTTTTTTTGAGGCAGAGTCTCACTCTGTCACCAGGCTGGAGTGCAGTGGCATGATCTCAGCTCGCTGCAACCTCAGCCTCTCGAGTTCAAGCGATTCTCCTGCCTCAGCCTCCCAAGTAGCTGGGATTACAGGCATGCACCAGCATGCCCAGCTAACTTTTGTATTTTTCGTAGAGGCCAGGATTTTGCCATTTTGGCCAGGCTGGTCTCGAACTCCTGACCTCAGGTGATCCTCCCACATCAGACTCCCAGAGTGCTGGGATTACAGGCATGAGCCACTGCACCTGGCCTGGACTAACATTTTTGAAGAGGTCTTAAAAGTATCTCTCTCTCTGTGTCACACACACACATAACACTCATACACCTTGTGTATTATAATTCTTCCTCTATTGCTCACTGCTGTGCAACATTAAGGAAACCGCACAAACATTCTTCACTTCCACTTCCTTAACAAAATGTGGATCCTATGGCCAGGCTATTATTCACATCACCAGACTCGATATGCAGACTAGGAAGCCTGCACTAGTATGAGCTGTTACTATTGTTCTTCCTCTTCCATCATCACTCTTCTGCCTTCTCCCAAGCACTGCAGGCTTCTGCTTCCTTGCCCAGGAACTGTCCTTGTAGCAAGAACTATAAACAGCAACGTGAAACCTACTTATAGGCAGATGAAAAGCAGATGCTGGAAGCCAGCAGGAAGCGCTCACCTGGGAGCCTGTGCTTCAAGCTTCAGAGGCAGACCTTTGCTATAGCTAGAAGTGAAGCCACAGTGAAGGGGGCCTCGTGGCAGCTGCCTCTGGAAGCTTGCCCAACCCTCAACCGCTGAGCATGTCAGGGCTATTTTTCAGGTAAAAAAATTAAAGCATTGGATCAGAATGTAGGATTTTTGCCTTGGGTGTGTTTAAGCTGTGGGAGAATACAGAGAGTCATGTTTAAACTTTCTGGCATGATTTTGACCCTTAGGTAGAGAAGAACGGGGCCTCCTGAGGGACAGTTGGAGTGGGAGACTGGGAGTTTTGCTAGGGGTGACGGGAGGCTTACTTAGTGGGGTTTCACAGGCCTCCTGGGGCTGGAGGACTGGTATGAGAGGGATGGGGAGTGGGATCTGTTGTTACCGGGGTTTTGCTGGTTGAAGAAGTAGCCTCAGTGGAGGTAGAGAGACAACAGGTGGTTCCCATCATTGGGGTTTCTAATAATGTGGGTCTGAACTAAGGATGCAGAATGACTTCAGCGGAAACAGAAGCTTACATGGAGTGAAGGATAAACTGCAGACAATACTCTCACTCCAGTGGAGACCCCATTGCCCTTGGGATAGAATCCAAACAGTATGCCAAGACTGTAGTGGATACTGTACTGTGATGTGCTGCCCAGAACCCCTTTGGGACTAAGAGATGTATTCCCCCAGCTGCTGGGAGTGCTGCATATAGACAGCTCTTAGCTTTCAGACCTCTTCTTGTGAAGGAATAAGTGAATAAATACATAAATGACAAAAATGCATCCTTCAAGTACATCATCCATTAACTTGGCACTCTCAAAAATACAACTCTCCTACTGATACGGTTTCGCTGTGTCCCTACCCAAATCTCATCTTGAATTGTAGCTCCCATAATTCTCACATACTGTGGGAGGGACCCAGTTGGAGATAATTGAATCATGGGGGTGGTTTCCCCCATACTGTTCTCATGGTAGTGAATAAGTCTCGTGAGATCTGATGGTTTTACAAAGCGTTTCCCCTTTCACTTGGTTCGCATTCTGTCTTACCTGCCACCATGTAACATGTGCCTTTCTCCCTTCCACCATGATTGTGAGGCCTCCCCAGCTATGTGGAACTGTTAGTCCGTTAAACCTCTTTTTCTTTATAAATTACCAAGTCTCGTGTATGTCTTTACCAGCAGTGTGAAAATGGACTAAAACACCTACCTAATGTATGAGAAACCAACTATGTAAGTCAATTTCAATAAAGGCAAAGGCATAAATTAAAGTAAAAATAAATACACAAATTGGACATACATAGCATCCTTTACTATTTTCAGCATACACTGCCATACACACTCTTACTTCATGTCCAGTTCCACCTGCCCCATGTCTGACAAGTCTCAGAATTGTGCTGCATCATGCAGAGATGGCCGAGATATTGCACTTGCCCTCAGGGAGCTTCTGATTGAAAGGCCAAGGCAACATGAAACAATGCAAAGGAGAGAAAACAGGCACAGAGAGGATGTTCCTTGAGGTTCAGAGAATAAGGAACATTTTTTTTTCTGGAGAGTCATTTAATTTAGACCCTAAAGGTAGACCAGTTGGGGAGAGGAGGTCTTTCTAGGCAGAGTGAACCACCAGGATAGAAGCAGGGAGGAAAGAACGAGGAGAGAGAAGACAGAATGAGCATTAGAAAGAAAAAAGTGGTCATCTGACTGTGCTAGTGCATCTTGGACATGTATGCATGTGGGTAAGTCATGAAAACTTTGCCCTGCAGTTTCCTCATCTATATGCCAAAAAAGGGGGAAAAATAAAACAACGTAAACAACAATGACCCAACCTAACTCACTGGGTGCACTGTCATTTAATAGCTGGGTAGCTGGGAAAGTCACCTAACTTCTTTAATCCTCCGTTGTCTCAACTCTAAAATGGTAATAATTATGTTTCTCCTAGAATTCCTGTAGAGTTTCTGGGAAGGGTATGTAAAATAGTGAACACTGATGGTCATTTCAAATGTTAAAGGCTTCAAAGCCATAAGTCGCCATTTTTTAATGTTTATCTTGGTATTTGGTAAATCTGTATTGATGGATGACAGATGCATCTACCTAGAACAAAACAGGCTATATATACACACACGTATAGACAGACAGACAAATGGAAAAATAGACATGATACTTAAAACCATGCGGTCCAGTTTCAGGATGTAAGTGTTCTGGGTCTTGGTTAGTATGTGACCCTCGCCTTCACGTTTTCTCTGCTGGCTGTGTTTCTAACTTATGTCACCTGGAGAAGAATGAATCTTCCTGGAAGTTACAAATAGTTCTTAGTATTTACTCCTCCTTGTGATGGCTGCAGAGGAAGAAGCTCATATGACTTCACACTCATGAGATACCATCTTTAGTTTCTGCTCATCCTTTAATCAATTGCTCTAGCAATAATCAATTTAAAAAATGTCTCTTGGATGTCTACTCTGAACTGGGGTTGGTGTTATATACTTGGGATGCATAAAATAATGACCAAGAGAGACACAGTCCTTGTCCTGATGATGCCTACAGTTCAGAAGTAAGAAAATATCTATCACGGTTGCCTGATAGTGACTGTTTTCCTTTCTTTTGCCTGCTGCTTCTATCTCATAACTTCCTGCTTCCACAAGGATAGGTGCTGAAGTGACAAAGGAGAACACACTGGGAAGAAGATATGCAGCCACACTTAGGTGTATAATAACAGAGGATCAGTACAGGGCGGATGAGGGAGGGGCTATGCCAGTATCCCCACTGTCACACGTGAGACTATCACACTATCACACTTTCTAATATACCCCCAATCAGAGTTCAAAATTAGTCTATGCCAAAACACCAATTCAATTGTAAACTCTCAGTGTCACAAATACATGTCCAAATGTCCCAGAGAGAAATTCCACCATGACATCTTTGGACCCCAACCACATCAAATATCTTCTGTTCCTCAATTATTTTATGCTCTTAGATGGTTTATAACTGTGGTTCCCTAGATCATTTTACATGGAAATTCCTTTTCTCTATTGTGAATCTCAGTGAGCTTGCCTATGAACCAGGCCTGAAACTGATTTTTGAAGAAAGAGCTGGAGAAAATCAAAGTGTTCTGCATAATATGGAGATGAATCTGGGCAACACAGGGGCAAGAGGGCAAGAAGGATAACTAGTGAAGGGAGAAAGGGGAGCCCGTGGGATGTCAGGAAGCTGAGTATGGCTCATACTGAGGGACGGAGCCTCATGGGAAGTAGTCACAAGGAATGAATGTGTCTGTTGGGTGATTTAAGTTGTTTCAGGTGTAGAGCATATTTCCATTCAGTGTTCCTCCCAAATCTTCAGGCACAAGCTTTGCTTTATATACAAAGACAAAGCTTTGCTTGTCTTGGTTATTGCTATAATGGGAGGGGAGGACAAAAGAGCAATGATTGCTCATATTTATTTAGGTGCCTTCATAATAACTGACAACTGTGCTTTCTAGGTGTTTGGTTCTCTCCTACCACATTCCATGTATGGACTCAGTTAAACCTCACAACTGAAAAATATGGTGCTGTTATTATCTCCATTTTATAGATGAGAAAACTGAGACACACTGAGGTTTGGTCGCATGTAAATTCTTTCCCAGCTAGTAGGAGGCAGAGCCTAGGTTTGAGCTCAGGCAGTCTACACTGTGCAACCCAGAATATAGTGGAGGCTCAGGAGGAAGAACAGGGTGAGACACATGAGGCCCTTGCATTGATAGCAAAATTTAAGAGGGCACCAAACAATGTCAGTAATCAAAATGAATGCAATATTTAAAAAATAACATTAATGCAAGCAATTCATAATAAAAATCAAATTTTAAAACAAAAACAGGATCAGTATTACTGATTTTCCTCTTCTCACTGACTTCAATATGGCTCAGCAAGAAATTGAGTGAAGTCAGTTTTTCTGCTGCTTCTCAATTCCTGCCCTGCACTCTGAACCAGAGATATTTATGAGAGGATACTTATGCTGGGGATTCATATACTTCTTAAGTAGGACTTCAAATTTCTACAAAGAATGAAAAGGGCATTTATGCCAATCTTAGCTAGATCTCAAGGCTTAGAAGATCCCAGTTCATAGCTGGGTAAGCATCTGGTGTCTTCCTGCACTTGCACATACTGTTTGCTCTTTCTGTGATTGAATCTTGAGATACATTTATGGGTTGATCTGGAGCCATTAAAGGAAGTGGGGTGAATAGTGAAAATAAATACTTATTCCAAAAAGGCTTCCCTGATCTCCTTCCTCTCTGGGATTCCACTCCAGACTTAGGTAGCTGTCCCCTGCAATGTCAAGCATCCATCCTATGTCTCAGCCTTGAGCTTCGCTGCCTCTAGCAGCTGATAGTATGATGTGAAGACATAAATGAATGATGATGGACAGAGGGAGACATTTCATGTCACTGTCCCCAGAGTCTAGTCATTGCCCAGCCCATACTACAGAGCTCACTAAATGCCTGCAAAGTGAATAAATGTGCTTTAAGATAACTTTTAACCCTATTGTTTTGAGATTCTATACTCATCCTGAAATATCTATTCCTCTCCTTTCTGAGGGTAAGAACCTTATAAATCTCCAAGCTTAAATAGAAATGACACAAGTGCTTAGGTCAGATAGACATGAATTTATATACTTAACTGCCTAATCATTTACTTTAAATATAATAATATATTTAATCTTATTCAATATTTAAGATTAGCTTATACCATAATATATGTACCAGGTACATAGTAGGTACTTACAAAATGGCACATATGCACACACAGATAAACATTCATTAAAACTGTATGTGTAGATACCTCCTTTGAAGAGAAGTTGGTTAAGGGGTACAAAAATACAGTTAGATAGAAGAAGTAAGTTCTAGTATTCAAGAGTACAGTAGGGAAATTAGAGTTAACAATAATTTATTGTATATTTCAAAGTAGCTAGAAGAGAAGAATTTTAATATTCCCTACACAAAGAAAAGATAAATGTTTGAGGTGATGGATATCCCAATTACCTTGATTTTTTTAATGGGCTTGTGAATTCTATTTATTTATCCAAGCAGATGCCCATTATTTATTAAAGAAAAAGGGTAGCTACAAAAATATATGAACAGTAAAATCCCAATTTTGCAAAATATGATTTATATATGGGAGTAATCTAACATTTTCAATGGAAGACAGCCTGGAAAGAAATAACAACAAAATGTTAACAATGGTGGGTGAACAAGTTATGGAGGACTTTAATTTAAATTTCAATTTGAGTGTGGGTATGTGAATTACCTTGATTTGACCATTACGCCTTGTATACCTGTATCAAAATATCACCCGTACTCTCAAAATATGTAAAATTATTATATACCAATTAAAAAGTTTTTAAAATTTTCAAATTCTAATTGCATTTCGGTTAACTTGAATGCTTCTTTTAAATAAAACATAACCCAAAAGAGAACTAAAGGCTGAATTTTGTAAGGTTAAATTTATTTTTAAATCCAGAGAGCTTTGGCATTTTAAGGGACAGTCTATGTCACTTATGTGTCAGCTCAGGAAATAGACCCAAGATTTCAAGTGCAAAGTGAAATGGCCTGATAATGGGTTTCCAAGACATATTATCAGCTTTGGAGCAGATGCGCCCAAGAAAATTCATTTTGCCAGGAAGAAATTCCTCAGTGCCAGTGAAACTGGCCTGTGAAAGACAGAAATGGAGAAGACAGAAGTAGGCCACCAAGCTGTGTGCTTCTTGGCACGGAGTGCAATGTCCCAGCCACACTGCAATCAAGATAGAGAAGGGCTTTCTTCTCTCACCTGCTCTTTTTTTTTCCCTTGTATGTAAGCCTGAACATAATCATGGGTAAATGTAACTGCCTATGTTCCACAGGAGAGCAAACACCCACATTCAAACCATTATTCTTAACTATTCATTATCCCTTAAGATCAACTTTATGCACAAGTTCCTAGAGCAACTCTGTGAACAAACTGTGTGCATGATTTCACAGCCATAGATTTGGCAATGGGAAGAAATTGCTGAACCAAGACTCTTGTTGTTAAGACTCCACTGAAGAAACATGTCTTCAAGACAGCCTATCCTTGGGTAGGTTTTTGCCACATTCTTTTTGTTGCCATCAATGAACACTGTATACATCTCTATCCCTGTGTTTCCCAGGCAATGCTGTCATTTGTGTGCCTTCCATACCCCCATAGACTTTCATATACTCAGGGGTAGGGGCTGAATCTTACTTCATTAACCCCTACTAAGAGAGTCCAGTCTCTATGTGATACAGAAATTATAGCTTATCATAGGCTGGCCCTGAAGTTACCACAAAAAACTTGTTATGTATCAAGAGATCATTCATTTTCTCAACCATTTCCCTCTGTGACTATCTGGTGAAAAGTGGGGACTTAGTACCTGCTATCACAGAATCTCAGGCTTGTTGGAGGTCCTTGGACATTTTCGGTTTCTGTCTCCTATCTTATTACTTTTTATGAGGCATCTGAGCTGGTGGATTTTAAAGTCTTTGGAGACTGGGAAATAGTTATACATGTGTCTCCTTTGGATTTTGAGTTTTGCCAGCAGAATCTGTTCATTTTCTTTTATTTGTTGAAATTAATTCCAGTGAAGAACAAGAAGGGAATTTAAGACATAGCTTTTTGGAGTTGGAAAAGCACTTATTTTATGGACATATGATTGAGCTCTGACTTGTAGAAAAAGAAGTCATATTAAATCCACCTAGGATACAAATATGAGATTCTTATTAGCAGTTCAGGGAGGGAAGTACTCTATATTAAGTAACCACCATGTCCTGGGTGAGGTCTTTCCTATATATCCAAATAATTCCAAGAAGTAGGCATTATAATCACTATTTTACAGAGGGAAAACAAACTGTAAAAAAAATGTTTCACTTGTTCATTCAGCTGACCCATGAAAGACACTATTGTAGGTGATGGCTATGCAAGACCGATAAACATAGATATATTATGCCCTAAGTCCCATAGATGCTCCTCCTCTTATCTTCAGAAAGTTGCCATAGATTCTGAACTGAAACCTGGATTTCCAGATTCTAGGTCAGTGCTCATTCCACTACATCTAATTGTGTCAAATCCACTGATTGCACTGTGACTCGTCTCTGGACACTAACAGACCCTGAAGATTCACCTTCTACATACGCAGGAAACCAGAAAAAACTGGAATCATGTCTCATATTTCACTTGCATCCTGGTGTTATAGGACAGACTCCCTATCTTGTTACTGATATTCTTAGCTAAATATCTCACTGTAAAAATTACCACGTAATGAGATATCTCATATTTATAGTCCTTTTGAAGTGACTAAGACCTTTCCCATGTACTATCTCAAGTGGCATCAAGGGACCAGTCTTGTGAGACATATATTGTTATCTCTTTTATGTAATAGATGAGGAAACTGATCAGTTTATCTGTGTCTCAAATGCCATTATATGCTGGAGCTGTTATTGTCTTAGGACTCCAAGATCAAAGAACTAAAAATTAAGTGGCACGCAATGCCACACATTTCTCATGTGCTTTACATACATTATATCATGTAACTCTTATCTAGCAGAGAAAAGATTGGAACTGTGCTCTGGTTGATTTCAAGGCTTAATCTCTTCTCACATAATCTCTTGTCACAGCAGCCATAGTCATCTATCTTCATGACCAAATGTTCTGCCACTTCAAGCATGGGCATATGAAAGATGGTGGAGAAAATTGGTAGAAGTTATTGTATTTCTTTTTCCGATAAAGAAATCCAAGGCTTACAGAGTAAAGGTTTTGCCTGGGTTCACAGAGCTTGTGAGAGGTAGAGAGAAAATGAGGGCTCTGGCTTTCTGGTTCTGAGTCAATGGTTCCCCCTTTGTTCCATTCTTCTAGACATTCATGCCCAAAGCTTGAAAGAACACAGAAGCTCAGTACTAACAAAATTCTTCTCAAAGGTATCTCAATCATCTCATGCATCTTATCTACTTCACATTTTCCTGACAATGAGAGGGTCAGTGATCATTCCACTCTTTCATCTCTCAAACCAGGGAGATCTGGTTTTTGCATCTTAATATATAGAGTAGCCCTTGAATCCTTTATCTCTGAAGATTAAATCTATTGAGATAATGTATTTGAATAGGAACAGCACAAAGTTTGGCATGCAGTAAGAGCTTAATTCAAGTTCATTGGATGTGCCTTTGTAAAACGTTAGTGAATCACGTTAAGAAAAGAACAGATGTGTTACTTTTCTTTACATAAAAATAACAGCGCCAATGATTGAATGAAAAACATAAAATCCTCCTTCCTTCTATTTTAACTATAATTTTATTAAAATAAAAAAATTGAATTCCACAAGGAGAATATTGTTTATTTCTTGTAGCATAATAACCAGATATCATGATTAACCTTCAATAGAAAATTTTTTTTTAAGCAACTAATTTTCAGTTAATAGATGCTAAAAGCAGGGACTATTCAGAGAGAGTCCAAAATCTAAATGAAGGTGAATAAAGATGAGAACCTAGAAAGAGAAGCAAAGAACTGAAATCGCTTTCTCCTTGGTTGCTTTGCCAACACAGAGGAAAATGGCCTTTGATTTTCATGGCCTGGCAGAACATGGGAGACTTGATACAAAGCTCACATATTCTACACTGTGGAATAATCTAGCAGAAGAGTGAAGGAAAGGAGTCTAATAGGAGACACACCTGTGTGTAAAACTGGCCCCTAAAGAGCTGCTCTCTCAGGGTAAGGGTGAACTAGAGATAAGCCTACCTCTGCGCTCTCAAACATTGATACTTAAGGGACAAAATTTCCTCCTGAGAATTAACAAATATGCATGGGATTCCAGCCTAGATTGCCTAGAAACCTTCAATCTGAGGAACGTAAGGAAGGCCTGTTTTAACAGTTCCTTTAGGCACCCGACAAAACAAATACAAATTTTCTCTGGGGGAGCACAATTTCAACCCAGGCCTCAAAGAATTCCCATGGGTTAATTTGTAAGAAATATGAGCAGGCAGATAAAATAAAAAAAATGCTTCAGATAACAGCAGCAAAGTGAGAGCTAGAAGAAATGACAGACAACAGGATTAGCTGTTCAGTCTAGATATTAAAACTAGTGGACAAATGTTACAGTCATATATCCATTAGTGGACACATGAACAAAGTGTACATAGTATGTTTAACTACAGAAAAGGAACTTTCATATAAAAAATAAAAATGAGACATAAAAATGATCAAGTAGATTTGTGAAAAAAATTATATTATAGGTTTAATACAGTTTAGACACAAATAAAGATACTTAACTAATTAACTGATATGTAAATCCTTAAAATACATCATTCAGAATCCAGGCTAGAGTGAAGAAATAGAAACTCTGAATGAAAGGTTGGGAGATGAAGGCTAAAACGTGAAGGTCTAGTATACATCTAATCAAAGTTTCAGAAAAAGATGGGAAAGAATGAGAAGAAAAAATACTCAAAGAGATAATGGCAGAGTATTGAGAAATAGTGAAAAACAACAAAATAGAGAATCAGGATATCCAATGTATCCAAAGCAGGTTAAATAAGAAAAAATTCACATCTATCCATATTATAGTAAAACTGTAGAAAACCAAAAAACAGAGAAGATTTTAAAAGCATCCAGAGAGAAAATAAACATTACCTTTAAAAGCATTTATTTTTCATTAATACCTGCTGTTTGCCAAAGGGCATAAGAAATAAGTTTATGAGTCTGAGAGAAAACAACTGTTAATCTGAAATTATATGTCTAATAAATTCTAATGAAGTTATCATTTTAAGAAAATAAAGGCTTTTTTAGCATTAAAAAGTCTTTTCTTACTATATGCTTTCATTTAAAAAAATTCCAAATTTTGTTCTTCATACTGAAAAATATGATCCTCAATGGAAAGTTTGACATATAAAATTTGCAGTCTATGCATCTGGCAAAGGGCTAATATCCAGAATCTACAAGGAACTTAAACAAATTTACAAGAAAGAAAACAAACAACCTCATGAAAACGTAGGCAAAGGATATGAACAGACACTTCTCAAAAGAAGACATTTATGCGGCCAACAAACATGAAAAAAACCTCATCATCACTGGTCATTAGAGATATGCAAATCAAAACCACAAAGAGATACGATCTCACACCAGTTAGAATGGCAATCATTAAAAAGTCAGGAAAGAACAGATGCTGAAGAGGATGTGGAGAAATAGGAACACTCTTACACTGTTAGTGAGTGTAAATTAGTTCAACCATTGTGGAAGACAGTACGGCAATTTCTCAAGGTTCTAGAATCAGAAAAACCATTTGACCCAGCAATCCCATGACTGGGTATATACCCAAAGGATTACAAATCATTCTACTATCAAGACACATGCACACGTATGTTTATTGCAGCACTATTCACAATACCAAAGACTTGGAACCAACCCAAATGCCCATCAATGATAGACTGGATAAAGAAAATGTGGCACATATATACCATGGAATACTATGCAGCCATAAAAAAGGATGAGTTCATGTCCTTTGCAGGGACATGGATAAAGCTGGAAATGAACATTCACAGCAAACTAACACAGGAACAGAAAACCTAACTCCGCATGTTCTCACTCATAAGTGGGAATTGAACAATGGGAACACACGGACACAGGGAGGGGAACATCACACACCGGGGCCAGAATTTATGATTTCCTTTGCCAGTTTATTTAGAATATAGTTGCATGTGCTTTAAAAAATAAATAAATAAAATAAAATATGACCAAAGACAAAGAGTATGCTAAATATTTGGGTAAATATTTAAAAGTATTGACTGTTTGAAATATTAATAATAAAAATCTTTAAAAAATTAATGAATAACATAGAAATAAAATTCATGACAGCAGTAGCATATAAATTGTGAGTGATCAGAATTCAAGTGTTGAAAGTTCCATTATTACTCTACAAGACAGTAAATATATTGTTTAGCTATAGATGTTGATAACTTACTTGTGTATTAAAATATCTATGGAAATCACAAAAATAGTAACAGAATATATAATAAACATATGATAAACTGATAGAAGTAAAATGGAGTTAGAAAAATACACATACATATATGCACACAAACAACAGGAGATCAAAAAAAAAGAAACAAAAAGGAGGTTCAAATAGAAAGCAAAAAATAAAGTTTGGAGATAAATGTCAGTAATTTTAGTAACTGTAAATGGAGAAAATTATCTAGTTAAAAGACATTTGAGGCCAGGCGCAGAGGCTCCTGCCTGTAATCCCAGCACTTTGGGAGGCCAAGGTGGGTGGATCACCTGAGGTTAGGAGTTTGAGGCCAGCCTGGCCAACATGATGAAACCCTGTATCTACTAAAAAATACAAATATTAGCCTGGCATGGTGGCGAGCACCTGTAATCCCAGCTACTCGGGAGGCTGAGGCAAGAGAATCACTTGAACCCAGGAGGTGGAGGTTGCAGTGAGTGGAGATCGCGCCACTCCACTCCAGCCTGGCTGACAGAGCAAGACTCTGTCTCAAAAAAAAAAAAAAAAAAAGGAAAAAAAAGACATTTGTTTCACTAGATTAAAAATTCTGTATGTTTTTTATAAGATACATGCCTAAAATGTAAGAATAGAAAAGTCTGAATATAAAGTGATACAAAAGATGGAGCATTAAAATACTAAAAGAAGCTGGCTTGGTTATTATATTAAGGCAGGCAAAATAAACTCTTCAGGAAAAGACATTTTTCCCAAGCAGGTCACTACATTACAACATAAAAATTAGTTCACCAGGAGGAAATAATAGTTTGAAAATTCTGTTTCAATAATACATGTATTTGCAAAGAACTATCAAGAAAAAGACAAATTCACAATTACTTTAAATGTTTTTAATGCCTGGTCTTTAAATAATTTAGAAAATTCTTGTTGATATTTCTAAGACACTGCATGCAATTATGGTGGTATCTACCTTCTTTTCATGCACACATGGAATATTGCAAAAAAAATGCCCCATATATCATTCTACTATAAAGACACATGCACACGTATGTTTATTGCGGCACTGTTCACAATAGCAAAGACTTTGAACCAACCCGAATGCCCATCAATGATAGACTGGATAACAAAAATATGGCACATATACACCATGGAATACTATGCAGCCGTAAAAAAGGATGAGTTCATGTCCTTTGCAGGGACATGGATGACACTGGAAACCATCATTCACAGCAAACTAACACAAGAACAGAAAACCAAACAACACATGTTCTCACTCATAAGTGGGAACTGAACAATGAGAACACATGGACACAGGCAGGTGAACATCATCCACTGGGGCTTGTCAGGAGATGGGGGGCTAGGGGAGGGATAGCATTAGGAGAAATATCTAATGTAGATGACGGGTTGATGGGTGCAGCAAACCACCGTGGCACGTATATACCTATCTGACAAACCTGCACATTCTGCACATGTACCCCAGAACTTAAAGTATAAAAAAAGAACATAAAATAAACTCTCAAAAAAAAAAAAACTCACAAAATAATAGCTTATAGACTATTTTTTACAACTGCCATATGATTAAGTTAGAAATCAGTGACAAGGTAGTAAAAAAACTCCAGAATTTATTTATAAATCAGCAAATTATAGTTCAAAGAATAAATAATATTGGGAATTTAATATTTAAAATTAACAGTAATATAGAAATATATAACTGAAATATTTATAGTAGAACAGGATGGCTAAAATTTAATTAACAAAGCACCCAATTTGGCGAATCAATGAAATAACAAACTCATATTGCCAAGAACACAGACAGAAGGAAATAATAAAAAGAAGTTATTCGTATCAAAAATGAAATGAAAATACAGAGGACTACTGAAATTTATTAACCTTTGGCAAGGTTAATCAGGAACAAAAGTGGAGACACCAACAGACCAAGTAAGAACTGAAAAAGGGAACATCATTATAGGCACAACAGACTTTAAAATGGTAAAAGAATATTATTAGTGAAGAAACACATATGTAGAAAAATATCTAGCAACAAAAATTACTCATGAAGGAATAGTAAAACTGAATATCTTTCTATAACCATCAATGATATGGAACCAATAGCTGAAAATCTTCCCTCAAGGAAATACCAATTCAAGATCAATTTGCTGATAAAGGTCCAACGTATTCCCCATTACATAGTCTCTTGTCCAGAACGGAAAATTGGGAAATACACTGCAACTCATTTGATGAGGCCAGCACAAATGTGATGCTAACCAGCAAGGAGAGTGAAAGAAAGAAAATTACAGGCCATTCTCATTAATACTCATTAATGAAACAATGCACCAATGTATTAACAAATAATAATATGTCATGACCAAGTTGAATTTATCTCAGAAATTCAAGTTTTGTTTAACATTAGCAAACCCATTAACATAAATCATTATATTAACAAAAGCAGAAGGAAAAATATATAATCACTTTAATAAATAAGGAAAATAGTGACTAAATATATAGATAAATGTATATTGATTAAATATATATAGAGAGAAAGTCTTGGCAACCTAGAGTCTTTAACCTGATATTCAAAGCCTGCCTAAACCTGAAAACAAGCTTTGTATTTTGTGGTGAAACATTAGAGCATTTACCTCAAGATTTAGAACACAGGTGCCTGCTATCACCACTTTAATCTAGCCTAACCAGTGTAGTCAGGCAAGAAAGGAAAAAATGTAAAGGAAATGGAGAGGAAGAAATAAAATTTAATTATTTATGGATGATATAATTATCTATATAACAAACATAAAAGAATAAACAGATTATTCGAATTAATAAAACTTTTAGGAAGCCTGCTGTCTGCATCACATCAAAAATATACACTAGCAACAGACATGAAAATATGAAATGTTGATATCTTAGCATTTACAATATCATTAAAATAAGTAAAATGTCTAAAAACGATTTCTCAGCCAGGCGTGGTGGCTCGCACCTGTAATCCCAGCACTTCGGGAGGCCGAGGCGGGCGGATCATGAGGTCAGGAGATCGAGACCATCCTGGCTAACACAGGTGAAACCCGTCTCTACTAAAAATATAAAAAATTAGCCGGGCGCAGTGGCGGCGCCTGTAGTCCCAGCTACTAGGGAGGCTGAGGCAGGAGAATGGCATGAATCCGGGAGACTGATCTTGCAGTGAGCTGAGATCGCACCACTGCACTCTAGCCTGGGTGACAGAGCAAGACACAGTCTCAAAAAAAAAAAAAAAAAAAAAAAGGATTTCTCAAAAAGATGTTAAGGTCTAGTCTTTTGGAAAGAAAATTATTAAACATTGTGGAATTATGTTGAAGAAGTTCTGTCTCTTGGTCTCTCTAGAGATATATAACATGTTCATGAACTAGAGAGCTCAACATCATAAAGATGTCATTTATCTTCTAAGTTATCTGTAGATTTCAAAGTAATTCCAGCCTAAAACCCCCAAAGACAGAGAGAGAGAGAGAGAGAGAGAGAGAGAGCGAGAGTGTGTGTGTTTGTGTGTATCCTATATTTACATGAAAAAGCAGACATTCAAGAGCTAATGTCCTGCTGAAGTGCTAGCTGGGGAATATAAATTCCAAGATATCATGAGCTACAATAAGTTATACTAATTAGGACATGTGCATTGACAAGGGGCCGATACATTAATCATGGCAAAGAAAACCTAGAAAAGATCTACCTGTCTAATAAAACTTGGTTTATGACAGAGCTGGCATTGCAGATGAGTGGAGGAGGGATAGATAGCATTTTTTTTTTTTTTTTTTTTTTGAGACAGAATCTTGCCCTGTTGCCCAGGCTGGAGTGCAGTGGCGTGATCTTGGCTCACTGCAAGCTCAGCCTCCTGGGTTCACGCCATTCTCCTGCCTCAGCCTCCTGAGTAGCTCGGACTACAGGCACCCGCCACCACGCCCAGCTAGTTTTTTGTATTTTTAGTAGAGACGGGGTTTCACCATGTTAGCCAGGATGATCTCAATCTCCTGACCTCGTGATCTGCCGGCTTTGGCCTCCCAAAGTCCTGGGATTACAGGCGTGAGCCACTGCGCCCGGTCGATAGCATTTTTAATATATAGAGCCGAGTAAATTGTTCATCCATGCAAAAAAGATAGAAAGAAAGAAAGAAAAGATCCCCAAACTCCCCCACACTATACACAAATTAATCAATTGCAGGCTGATCAAAGATTTAAAAGTGAAAGGCAGATTTTATGATGTTTGGAATTCAACATAGGAAGCTATGATCTCATGTTGTTTCTTTAAACAATACACAAAATGAATGAATCATAAGGAAAAGTTCAGTATGACTCATTGACCTGAAATTACGGTCACCAAAAGGAAATATCAAAAGAGAATAACAACTCAAGTCACAAACTGAGAAAAGTGTACAGAATAAATAAATAATGCATACAAATCAATATGAAAAACGACAAATGCCTGACCAAAAAAAGAAAAAAAATATTTTGCCTGGCAAAAGATTTGACAAGCACTGTGTGCTGACGAGAAAAGCTTAATGGCTAATAAATATCTGAAAGGATGCTTAGTTACACCATAGTCAACAAAATACAGATTAAAGCTACACCATAGTCAAAAAATACAGATTAAAATCACCCACTGGTTTGGTAAAAATTAAAACTGCCAGTATGGAAGGACTGGCATGACTTTGTCCAAAGTTATGAAGAAACTGGGTCACGTAGGCACACTTGTGGGTAGAAAGCATAAAATGACCTGGCTGCTTTGGTGATTGTGACATCGCCTAGTAAAATCAGAGGTGTGCATACTCTGAGCCTCAGAAATTTCAATCGTAGGAATACACCTTCTGTACAGATACTCCTAACTTTATGCTTTAGGACACGTAAACTGGATTGTTCTTAACAGCACTTGTATAAGCAATATTTAGGAAACAACTTAAGTGTCTATTGACTGGAGAGTGTATCAATAAATGGTATTATATTCACATAAAAATATTATATGCCCATGAAATGGAAATAAATATGGCTATCCACAATAGCATGGATTATCTTTGGAATGTATGTTGAGGCAGTCATAAAACAGACTATAGAACAATCAGAACTAAGATTTACATAGCTCACATTATGTTCCAGACACTGTTTTAAATGTCTTATACAAATTAGCTCATTTAATTCTCACAAGAATACTACAAAGTACACACTATTATTATTTTAATTTTGCAGATGACAAAACAGGTACTGAGACTTTTTAACTTTCTCAAGATCTGATAGCACATAACTGGTAGAACCAGTTGTCAAAACTAGGCAGTCTGGGTGCAAGATAAAATCTGTAACATGATTCTTTTGGCAGGAATCTCAAAACCCAGCAAAACCAAAGTATTTATAATGATATAAACTAAAGATAAAAGCAAGTGAATGATTAACCCACACTTCAGGATAGTTTTTGCTTGTTAGGGGTGAGGAGTTGTGAACATGAAAGAAGGAATGAAAACATCAGAATTAACGGTAATTTATAAAAACTGAGAATGCACACACATATCTAATATGTTTTATTGTTCTTTATGCCTTATGCATATTTTATAACTATTCCTTTGTATCTAATCAATATTTAAAGCAATTGAAAAAATTAAAAGAGAAAATGAAACCTTGACAAAGACGGTAGAGAAATACTTCATGTTTCTTCATCATAAAACTCCTCGGATCTTTGCAGATAGAGTTCTTAGAAAAATCTACGGAAGATGAACTGGATGTAGAATTTTCATTATTCACAGAATTTTTGTTCAAACAAACAACAATGGGAGCAAATGGCAGCACAAATGCCTCTAATTGCAGCCTACCCAAAAGGAGGCATTTCAGGGCAGCAGAATCCAGCCCGCCAACACAGGATTTTAAAAATTGTCAGCCAGATTCAGGCCTTTATTCTCCTTCTAATTTTGCACTGCAGCTTCTTCTTTTCCCCGCCAATCGAGAGATATGAAAAATCAAATTCCACCATCTATCCTAAGTAGTCAAATTGTCTCTCCAATTACTTAGAATCAGCTTTTGAGCAACAGAAGTCAAATTATCAGTCTTAATGTTATTCTTTACATTAAATCTGGGTAGAAGTTCTCCAGCTGCTGTAATTACTTGAGGAAATCTATCCCCACTGTCTTCTCCATTTGCTGCTTGGTAACATCCCATTGTTTCTCAAGGTCAGCTCACGTCACTGCCTCTGTGAGGATGTCTCCTCTAATGCCACCACACCCCTTCCCAGCATTAGCTCCAAGTAGAATAACCACTCACTCCTCTGTGTCCTCTTAGCACTTTGCACACACTCAGAACAGAGGACCTCTTATTAGCATCCTGCTCACCCACTATCACTTGCTGATTTATTATTATTCTCACTTACAATGAATGTTCTTCATGGTGGAATATCAGGTCATACGAATCTTTAAATTGTATCCTGAATATCTAACAGCAAAGGCCCTTGCATGAAGCAATGATTGTGATGATGATATAACCAGCCGACAATATCGGTTCTAGTCATCTGTTGCTGCCTAACACACCACCCCAAAACAGTAGCTTAAAACGACGATTTGTTTTTATCTCTCCTGGTTCTCAGCTGGGTGGTTTCCTCTAAGGGTCTCTGGTGCTGTTTCACTCAGATGGTTATTTCAGGGCTGAACCGAGCTGAATGCCCAGACTGGATCCTTGGTTCTCAAGGCGGGTGCCTAGTGCCTCCAGCCTCCCTATCTCTCCACAGGGTGTCTCCCCAGGGCTTCTCCGCAAGGCTTGGGTGTCTTCACAGTAGAGTGGTCATAGCATATGACTTTGGTGGAAGGTGCTTCTAAAGGCAGGAAGCAGAGCTGGCCAGACAGTTAAAGACTATGCACGGGCCCGACACAGTGTCCCTTCTGTCACACTCTGTTGGTCAAAACTGCTGTAGGCCCATGCAACTTAAGGGAGGTGGAGAAATAGAGTCACCCTTGAATGGGAAGTGTCAGGATACACTGCAGAAAAGCATGTGGGGTGGGATACATTGTTGTAGCCATCTTTGGAAAGTATTAGGTTGGTGTAAATGTAATCACACTTTTTGCTATTAAAAGTAATTGCCCATTTGGGAGGTGAGGCGGGTGGATTACCTGAGGTCAGGAGTTTGAGACCAATCCAGCCAACATGGTGAAACCCCATCTCTACAAAAAAAATACAAAAAATGAGCTGGGCATGGTGGTAGGCACCTGTAATCCCAGCTACTCAGGAGGCTGAGGCAGGAGACTTGCTTGAAACCAGGATGTGGAGGATGCAATGAGCTGAGATCGTGCTACTGCACTCCAGCCTGGGCAACAAGAGCGAAACTCTGTCTCAAAGAAAACTAAACGAAACACAAAAAAACAGTAATTGCTGAAAGTGTGATTACTTTTGCACCAACCTGATTCAATTGGCCACAGCGCCTATGGCATGCTCCCTATGTGCCAGACACGGTGCTACACATATTGCATACATTAAGTTGCTTAACTTTCTCAACAACCCTTTGAGGTAGTTACTATTACTATTTCATTTAATAAAGAAAATAAGACTCAGGGAGGCTAAGTTCCTAAAATGTCACAGCTCCGTTGGCACATGGCTAACCAATATTTCTGTTGGATTATTGCAGAGCTATACTTCTACTGAAGTATTTGTTCTCCCCAGTATGGGAGACAGATAAATATTTGACTTTATCATCTCCTTTCACGGATTACCTCAACAGAATTCTTTCTAACCTCTCTCAGAAAAAATCCTCCCCACCCCCATAAAAAATATAGAGAAAAATGGAAGTCAAGAATGAAGAACCAAGCTGGAGGCAACTGATATCTGGCTTCTGGTAAGTACTCCTTTCCTCTTATTTGTGACCTGATCTCTCTTTACTAGGAATTCTGAAATTTTCCACATCTAGATCTCCAGGAATTCCTTTTTTTTTCCTTTCCAATGGATACATTTTCTAGGACTTCCTGATATTGGCCGCAAATCATATTAATTAAAAACTTTTGGCAATCATTTTACAATTTTACTGTCAGGTGTACTTGAACTTAACAAAATTTTCCTGAAGTCAAGTTCTCTCCCTTCTTATGTCTCATCTGTAGGGGAATGTTGGGCCAATGTAAGTTATAGACATGCAAATGACCAGTGGTTTGGACTTCGTGGCTAAAATAGCAACCATAAATGCTGGACCTTATTACTGACTTCTCTGTATTTTTTTATAATCAAATACTATTCTGTTATAAACTGTCGTCGTGGATCAGGTTCTCCAAACACTGGTTTAGCTTACAATATTTCCTAGGATGATTGTTTTTCCTTATTTCCATGTAATAAAATGCAGCCTGTTAATATTTGGGCATGATTATGTTAATTGAATTTGTCAAATTAGTTCATGAGTTGTGTTGTTTTCCTGCAGTGGAAGAACATAAAATATGGGATGCCTAAGGGATTGAAAGATTGAATAGCTATAAAACGACTCTAATAACATTGGGAAACATTATACATATGATACATCAAGTTAAAAACAAAATAGAATGGATAGTTTTATTGGAAAGCCTAAAAGGAAATATCCAATACTGTTTACCGTTTTTCAACGGTTCAATTAGTGGTAGTTTCTCTTTATGTATATATTTTTGTATCTTAAATGTTCTACAAAGAATATACATTACTTACATGATAACAAACTCATGCATTAAAAACATCAGAGCCTTTATTATTCTTTGTGACATTTTCAAAGACCATAATGATGAAAACTCTAAACTTGTTGACAGTCAGCAGGAGACTTTGTTCAGCTGGAAGTTTCCCAAGTGGTGATAAGCTAGTTAAGTCAACTAGTTCTATCAGCAGCTGGTAATCTTGCCAGTAAGAGAGAGAGAAGACTATCTTGACATCCTCTGTTCCCTCATCACCGACCATCTTTATTGAGTCTCAAAGCCAACCACACCTGCTGCTCCTGCAAAAGTATCACTGGCCATATCTGCAACCTCTGGCAAACTCTCTCTCTGGATCTCAGCTCTGTTCCCTCACAGCTTGCAGCTTTTTAATTACCAGCCAACCACGAAGCTGAATCCTACCTATATGACTTTGATAGCATCAGAGGACAGACCCAGTTGGCCCGAGAGTTGGTTCATAATTACTTCTGGGTAACTAGGAGGGCAGCCATACTGACTACACAGCTGGGTGTAGGACTCTGATCTCAGGGTGCCAAAATTGCTGGTTCTCATTTTCTCTAGATTCAGTGGGATTTACACTTATTTATTCCTGCAAATCAAAATGAAGGTGCCCCTGGAGGTCGAAAGCAGGGGTTGTTCACACATGTCATGAAGGAAAATAATGATCTGGAGTTTACATGGAGTTTTATCATTCATACACACAGAGAGAAATATCATCTATTGGGCAGTTCCTGTGTGCCAGACATTGAGCCCTCTCAAGAGGAGCTGATATACATCCCCACCTAGGAACTGAATACATTTTATTGTGCAAGGTTTCAAAGAGAAAATATGCCTCTAATGGGCAAAACAGTCATTCACTCAGGTGATGTATCCGTGATGAGAAATACACAAGCATGATGTTCTTAATCACTATGTCTTATGACATAAGATCACGGATTTTGGAGTCAGAAATACGTCGGTTTTACTCCTGAATCTGAATTTGGGAAACTTGTTCTTATGTGGCAATATGGAATGCTGTTTTAGTGCTGAGCCGTCAGAAAGTATGACATAGATCGTCATGGAGAATGACTAGCACAGTGCCTGGCATGTCAGGGACGGTAAACAATTTTTGTATCCTTTTTACTCTTTCTTTCTTATAACTAGACACTGCATTCAAGTGAGAAAAGTATTGCAGAGAAATATCACTATTTTTGCTTAGGAAAATGCAAAATGTCAATGATTAACATTGACTTGAAGGTGGCTTTGTTGATGTCAATACAAAGAGGAATTTTCTTGCTGTTTCCTAAGTCATAGGCTCAGAAGGTAATCAGCTCTTTATCTAGAAGAGTGTTTGAGAAGATTCTCAATTCTGTCTCACACAGCTATTGCTAAGGAAATTATAACCGTGTGTGGAAGGTAGAATTCTATACCTCTACGACTCTCTCCACCTCTAAATATCTATCTCTATTTTATTGTTTTGTTTACCATCAAAACTCTTTCCAAAACAAGCAAATAAGAAATACATATTCCCTATGCAAGAAAAGAAGTGCTAGGTTATTACTAGATAATATGAACTTGTGTTCCTACATAATATTAGACTATTAGGGTAGAGTTACATAATGTATGCAGCATACACAGTGTTGTCTGCTGGGGAGCATCACAACACCGTCTGCTCCAATACTCCTAGAGTATATAGTGTTAAGTTTAATCTTGGTGATAAAACTGCCTCATAAAACTCTATAGGTAGCAACTTAAACGTCCAACACCAAGGGCAAGATAAAATAAACTGCCAAATAAAATAGAAGTTCGCCATGCTTGATCTAAATCCCCTGGGGCCAGGAATTCAGAATATTGTGGATTTTAGAAAAGTAACACAGTGCATGTGCTGTACACTATGTAATATTCCCAGTAAAGACTGGAACAACCTCTGGTTATTAAACACGTTAATATTTCTGTAGTGAAACATGTGACGGTTGGATTAATTGGGATTAATGAAGAACATACATTACCTCATTGCATGTCAGGTTTTGCTCTCAAATTAACTACAAAAACCTTTCAGTATTTCAAAGCCTTTTGACTTTGAAATTGTGGAGAAGGGGTGAGAAACCTTATTTAAGTCATAGCTCAAAACACCATGATTTTAAAGAAAATTTAATCATGTAAGACAATGTTCAGAAAAGGAAATATTGTTATTAAATGAATGACTTAAAACAATGAGTTTTAAAAGTAGATTTTCTAAAATTTTAAGATATTACAGATAGATATAGAAAAATAAACTAAGACAACTATAGCAAGTTAGTGCTGGGTGTTAGGATAATTGGTAATTTTCATTTTCTTCTTTGTACTTTTGTATATTTTCTAAAATTTCCATCAATACTGGGGACAATTTCACCAATGAACAAAACAAGCTTAATAACTGTTTAAGCCTTATTTCAAAGTGGACACTCTGGAGACCCTTGCTGTCTGATCTATCCCCAATCTGGGATGTGCAAGAGTGACTTTCACCCAAATTCCCAAAAGAGCCCGGGTGGCCAGTGCAGGGCATTGGCTTACTGGAAAGAGCCCAGAAGCAATCACTCAGGTGACTTTGTCTCTTCCAAAGCACTCAGAACCATAGCATCAAGGTTCTTATCAGTCCTGTCCAGAATGATGAAGAGGTACTGGAAACCAAACCCCAAGATGCCCTTATCTAGCCCCAGCGGTGTAATGGGGCCGCTAGTGGGTTTGTCTGCTCTTCTCTAATAGCACCAAGGAATGAGGCTTTCTGCAGTTTAATGGATTGCTAGGGAAGCTGCAAGTTTTGTTGCAGGGAAAGTCAATGAAAAATAGCCTGCTAATTTCGGAAGCAATTTAGAATCATGACATCTGGATCCCTTCTTAGTACTTGTGGAGTTTTCTCATCACTCTCTATGTAATACTGAAATAATTCTCTTTACATATGGCTAATGCTCTTTGAGGGCAGTGACTAGATCGTATTCATCTTTATAAATGAGGTGTGTGAAATGTATACTTACTCAATAAATAAATTTGTATATGATTTATGTATTTATGTATACTCAATAAATGCTTTTGACTGAACTGATACAATCATATAAAAAGCATATGTGTGCATATGCTTGTATTGTGTGTCTGCATACATATACATGTACATATACCCAAAGGTTCACATACACATGTACATATATAATATATATTTCTATATCATCCATTCATTTATACTTATTAAATTTTCATTGTAAAAGTGCTTAGTGAGAGATAGTCCTATGATTTAAATATTTGTGAACCCCTTAAATTCATATGTTGAAAGCTAATCACCAAGGTAAGGGTGTTAAAAGGTGGGGCCTTTGGGGGCTGATTAGGCCAAGAGGGCAAAACTCCCGTGAAATAAGATTAGCACCCTTATAAAAGAGGTCCCAGAGACATTCCTTGCCTTTTTTACCATGTGAAGACACAGCAAGCAGATGGCTCTCTATGAATCAGAAAGCCCTCTCACCAGACACTAAATCTGCTGGCCCCATGTTCTTGGACTTCCCAGCTCCCAGAACTGTAAGAAATAAATTTCTGTTGTTCCTGAGTTACCCAGTCTGAGCTATTTTGTTATAGCCACCCTTGAAAACTAAGGCAGATAGTAAGGAATTAGTCATAGTTACAAAGTCTGCTTAGGATTCTGGGTTATAAAATTGTAAGAAATTCCAGATTATAGAATTATGAGGCATTATTACACAAAACTGGATGTAGATTACATTCAGTTGAGAATTAACAAATTAAAAAAAAAAAAGGAATGATGTCTGACTATTCTGGTTTCTTTGCTTTGGGGAAGGACACTGAAATTGTTTTTGTTTAAAGCCTCGCTGATGATTCTAACACTCCTTCAGGTTTAAAATCTACTACCTTGAATTGACTGGTTTAATAATTTTGACAGAGGAAGTGAGTACTACCCCACAAGGCACAGCAAAAGAAAAACCTCTGTGTGTGGTGATGGGGGGCACACATTTCCAAACTACACTCACACCCAGCCTGACGTGTGGCTACCTTCTCTGAGTCATGCCTTGGCAACTGCTGTGGATAAGTTCTCAAGTGTGCCAGGAAGGAAACGGTGCTGGGAACTCCTGTTCTACTTCAGCACTTCTCCGGCTTTAATGTGTCAAGGAATCAACCGAGGATCTTGTAAAAGTATGGATTTCGACTCAGCATGCCTGGGCTGGGCTGTACCAGCTGAGATTCTGCATTTCTAACAAGCTCCCTGGTGATGCTGACACTGCTGCTGTGCAGCCTGCCCTTAGATCAACAGCATCTCCCAGCTCAGGACACCCTGGACAGGAAACCTGAAGGTGGAGAATAAAATGTGGAGTGTACTAGGGCATCTTACCTTTCATTTGTGTGGTGCCAGCTTATGCATTTCTCTTTAATGTGTAAGCGTACTGGTGGTGGCGTTCTAATTTTAATAGTTACTTTTTACTTTGGGGCAGGCCAGCAGCAATCCCATATGGATTGACTGGCCTGAGGGTGCACAAGAGGAAACAGTGAAGAAGAGATTGGGACAAGGGGAGGAAAATGACGCTCTGAGCTTTAGGAAAGAAGAAGAGTTATTCTTCAAGGCAGGTTCCTAATGTTGAGGTGTCAGATAGTCAAGTGTGTAGGCTCCATGTGGACTCATCCTAATGGGAGGAAGCTAACATTTGTGAAATGGCGACAGTTTGGCTGTCCTCTGTTCTACGCATTGCCAGCTTCAAATCTAAGGTGACTGTAAAGCTGAAATCACAAAGTTTCCCTTTGGAAAGCTTGGTGAGAAGGCATCTTCAACAGAGACCAACTCCCTGGCTAAAAAACAAAGCCACTGAAAGTCCTCATAAAAGGGGAAAACCTCTCCTCTTATAGAAGAGGCCCTTGGCATAGGGTGGAATCATTAAAAGACATAGGGCCGGGCGCGGTGGCTCACGCCTGTAATCCCAGCACTTTGGGAGGCCGAGGCTGGCGGATCATGAGGTCAGGAGATCAAGACCATCCTGGCTAACATGGTGAAACCCTGTCTCTACTAAAAATACAAAAATTAGCCAGGCATGTTGGTAGATGCCTGTAATCCCAGCTACGCAGGAGGCTGAGGTAGGAGAACCACTTGAACCAGGGAGTCAGAGGTTGCAGTGAGCTGAGATCATACCACTGCACTCCAGCCTGGTGACAGAGCAAGACTCTGTCTCAAAAAACAAACAAACAAACAAACAAACAAAAAGGCACAGAAGCAGAGACGGAAGGGGTGGAAATCTCAGCTACAAAGCCAAGCAGATGCTCATATGCTCAGAGCAAACATTGCTAGACATTTCAAAGCCATCCCACATTGCCCCTGAAGAGGGGAGTGAGTGTGAAGATAAAGGCTGCTGCCGTGGACTGAATGGTGGCCCTACAACACATCCACATCCAAATCTCCGTCGCTTGTGAATGTGACCGTGTTTGGGAAAAGCATCTTTGCAGATGTAGTTAAGGATCTTGATAAGAAGTAATTTCTGACTATCCAGATGACCCCTAAATCCAATGACAAATATCTTTATATCAGACAACCAGAGGGAGATTTGAGGTGGGACGAAGAAAAGAAAATATGGCCAGAGAGGAGAAGGTCATGTGAAATGGAGGCAGAGAGAAGAGTGATGCGGCCACAGGCAAGGAAAGCCAGGAGCCTCTGGGAGCTGAACGAGACAAGGAAGGATTCTTCCCTTGAGCCTTTGGAGGGAGAAAGGCCCTGCTGACCCCTTAATTTCGAATTTCTGGCTGCCAGAACTGTCAGCGAATAGATTCCCAGTGTTTTAATCCATGCAGGTGGTGGTAATTTGTTAGAGCAGCCCAGGACACTAATACACCTGCTGTGCTGTTTATGCCATCAGCACAAACCTTCAATTTGTCTATCCTACAATGAAACTGCCTTTGCCACGTTTATCCTCAGTGCTAATTTGGGTCTGAGAGTTCATCCCCTTTGCGGTGCAACCACAGGTTAACCAGCCCACCTGGACTGACTTTAGCTCTGACTCCCTTACTGGTGCCTTCTCCGTTTCCCGAAGCCAAAGGAATAATGGAAGGAGCACTGAACTGGGAGTCAGACAGACTTGAATTCCAGCTCCACCTTCATCTCAATGTTCTGAGCCGTCTCAGACAAGTCATTTAGATGAAGAAGGTAGTTTTCCAAGAAGAGCTAGTAATACCTGCCACCCAGTCCTGCTGTAAGGATCGGGGAGGAAAAGGAGGTCACAACTCCTGGCAAAGAAGGGACGCTTGATGAGCTTAATTCTCACTCGGGTGAGGAGCCCATCTGTGGACTATGTGCCAGGGAGCTCCTGCTGTGCTTTTCATGGCAAGAGGAAGAGCAGAAGCTCCAGCCTTCCCATCCCATGGGCTTGGCTGTGAGTCAGGTCGCTCCACCTGGACACCTGTGGGCATCCATGGGTAGCTGAGATACCGGGCTGTCACAGCACCTGGTACTCTCTCTGTCTCTTGGACCAGAGCCCTCCAGCCAGTGCCCACCTGCGAGGTACAGCCATTGCAGTCCCCTAGCCTCCCTCTAGGATCAGAACATCTACCCAGAAACCAGGCAGTCCTCCTCCCTGAGTCAGATTCTGCTTTTCAAAGGGTTAAGGAACTTCTTGCATATCCAGAGGGTAAGGATATCATCATTCTCCAGTATCATACAGATGTAAAACGACAGGGCAAGGGGTTTAAAGTATGTCTGGCCTGCCTGACTCTGAAACTCCTGCTCTTTCTAATACTATCACTCTGCCTTTCACACCAAAGAGGAATAACAAAACTACCTTTTTGAGTGGTAAAATAAAGCAAATAAATAGATAAGGAGATTAATTTTAAAACTGGTCCACCAAACTTTGCCAATTTCAAGGTCTTTTTTTTTCCACTGTAAATATTTCCTAAACTTTTGAGTCATACTATTTTTTTTTAACTATACTATACACATCGGAGATGGCATTTTTTTTTCCTTTTTTTTTATTAGGCACAATTTTGGTGTCTCAGACTGACCACACCACTTTGGGTGTCCACAAAGAGAAAGTTGGACTCCAGGCTTTCTCCTGTGGGAAAAAGCGCACAAACCACTCTCCTTTTACCTATTTCTTCACACCCATTGGTGGAAACTGTCTCGGTGCCCTTCTAGCGTCATTGCTCGGATATCTTGTCCCTGCCCACCACACACCCATGCTGGGTGACAGCAAATGCTCTGTCCATGAGAAAATGCTGCTACTGGAAAGAGGAGTTTTCTGAACACAAAGGCCCACAGTCTCAACCATGGCCTCTCAGGAAATCCCTTTTCCATGGGTGGCCACATTGGCATCATTTCTCAGTTCATCTTCCAGAAAACGCCTCCTGTCCCCACCAAGAAAAGGGAACTGGGCTCACAGTGATCCCACGGTACTTACTGCCTGTTCATAGTTCTTGGCACCTGGCAGGTAAGAGGGATCTTCAATTCAGCCTGTGGAAACAAAAGCAAACTCATTACTGGAGCTTCCACATCATGTTTTAATTCTGGGGAACAAGCCACTGTTGCTGCTTGTTAAAATCGGATACAGGTGCTGGTTTAGAGGAAATGACAGAAAGAGAATCAATCCAGGTCAAGAATTAGCTTATTTCTGGAACACAGTTGGGGAGGGGATTTCTTTCTCTGGCAGGCTGTCCTCTTTCTGTCAGCATTCATCCCATCTGCCCCCGGGAGCTGAGCAAACATAAACTGAGCCTGGTTTTCCCCGGCGTGCAATTGTGTGCTTCCCCTGGGCACTGAGGGCACGTTAGCCAGGCTTGGCTGGCTCTGCTCTGAGCCAGAGCATGCAGAAAGGGCGCTTTTCATTTCCAAATGTGGCTTTACCATAAAATATTTGTTGAAAGTTACAGTTCAATATCACTTTACGTAGAATGCAACATTTTATTTGAGCCTTGTATTCACCCACATAGTAAAGATTATTAGTGTTATTTACCATGTAAATTAGCAGCAGAGACCCTGGGAGTATTCAGTAAGGGCTTCACATCAATGATCTCATATCATCTACTCAAAGGCCCTGAGAGGTGTAAAGGATATCAGCTAGGGTTCCAGCAAGAAACAGATGGCACTCTCAAATTGGGTAATTTGAGAACAGCTTAATAAAGAGATGATTTAAAAGGTGTGGGCAGGGTAGAAGGAATCCACAGAAGATAGTGAAGTATCTGGGAGTGGTAACAAAAGGGCGCTGTCACATGCCTGGGCTTGGAGGGATTTGGGGACCAGTAGGCACTGGGACACAGAGACAGGTCTCTCTTTCTGGGTTGCAAAAAGAGGAGCTGTGGCTTTCAGCTGTGGGACCTGCAGGGAGGGAGCTGTGTTGAGTGGAATGAAAATCCCCATCTCACGCTCCCTCTGCCCTGGATCTCCTGATGCCATCTCCCATTGGCCAAACTCAACAGTAAGCCAACGGCGAGGAGCTATTAATATGGTTTTATATTCGTCAGCTTCCCTGGGCTCCCAGATGAGGGGAGTAAGGTAGAGAGTGGGTTTTACAGTTAGAGAATGAGACCCAGGAAGATTTAATTATGTGAGCAAGAACAACCGTACCGCAGTAAGAGGCAAAGTCCAGAGGACCCAGAAAGTTTCCATTTCCTAACCGGTCAGCATATGGCACCCCACTGAGCCTTAGGCATTTTTAGTATATTCTGCCATCCATCTATCCATTCATTTACTCATCCATCTGGGAAACTACCGTTTACTGAAAATTTGCTTTGTGCAAATATTGTGCCCAGTGAGACACAGTCCCTGCCCTTAAGCCACTTCTAAAACTAAGTATAGTATAGTTCCTGCATCCCTCCATGACATCCCTCCTGTTATTAAAATGTTTTGCAAAAAACAGATAATTGTAAAACAAAACATAACAAATCCTAACTCTGTCTTGGAGAGCCAGCCAGGGTGATCTTCATAGAGGAGATAATACTTGAGCTTTGTCTTGCCAGGTAAGTCTGGGTCTTCTGGCCTCAAAATTAAGGAAGGTGTTCCAAGCAAATGGAGCATCATGTGCAAAGGTGTGAAGATGTTACAATGCATATTGTGCCAAAGTGGCTTTGCACGTTTTGGTGAAACTAGAAGGGTCGGTAGCTGGGATGTTGGTAGTACATGAAAAAGAACGAGGGAAGGTCCCTTGGATTGAGATGATCAAGGATCATGCATGCTAAGGGATGGGATCTGAACTTCAACTGTGTGATCTTCAACCCATACTGGCAACTCATACTAAAGAACTTGAACCAAGCTCTATGTCCTCTGATACCCTGTGTATTTTCCTCTGCCCTCACCCCCCAACCTCATCCCCTCGTCTTATGCTTGTAGGTCAATATTGACAGCAGGGAAAGGGGAGGTGGCTGTTAGTCTTTCATTCACTGATGGCCCACTGTGGCAGTGTGCAGAGTGCCTAGTCCGTGGTCTCATTTGGAAGTAATTTCCATCATGGCAGTGGGGAAGGGGACTTGAACTTTCATCAGTGTAATACAAAGAATGCACATCAAATACTGGAAGGGTCCTGGACTGGAAGTTGAGAGACCTCCGTTCAGTTCCAGTGCTGTCATTAACTAGCCATGTGGCCTTGAAGGAACACTTGGACCCTCTTAGTTTATAAATAGTAATATCAATATCTTTCTTTTACAGCATGTCTTAAGTGTGAAATAAACTGAAGCATATGAAAATGTCTTACAAACTATGCAATGTTATGAAATACGGATATGCAATTACTTGCACAGCAAAGCAAAGCTTGCAAGTTGCTTTAGCATCAGTCATATTATATTTGAGTATGTGGCGTTATTGTTGACAATTTTTGAATATTAGTATTTATAAAGATTAAATTACTTGATTACAGTCATACAGGACAAATCCATCCCCCATCCCTTAAGAGTATCTACCACTTAATGATAGCTGCTTATACAGCTACTTCATTCTTCAGAATGCATTAACTAGCATTGAAATGGGACAAAATAAACTGGTCTTTATGGACGGCTCCCTGTGTGCCTGGATCTTGGCCAGTTATTGTGTACAGAGTAAGGGGACCACAGATGCAGGACAGTTCCCTGCAAGGCTTATGCCTCGAATCAGAGGTCTGGCAAGGTGGCCAAGGAAGCTGCTTTCCAGCCCCAGCCCTGCCATGCCCGTGCAGCTTTGAGTAGGGCATTGGAGCTTTCTGGGCTTTCGTTTCTTCACCTGAAAAATGAGCAGCTTAGGCCAAATAGGTCTTTTTCAGCTCAAAGAAATGGAAATAGTTTCATTAAAAAAAATACAATCCATCAATATTTGGTGACAAAAATGGTTTCAGAAGTTAGAGTATGTCATTACATTTCTTACATTTTATTGTCTTCTCCAATAGAGCTCTGTGCAGAGCCAAATTGCAGGAAATTCTGCCAAATTGCTAACACCTAGGATAGCAGGGATGGAAAGGTGAAGGATCAGGGAGGAATCCTTAGTTTTTGCCTTATATGTAAACCTCTGTATATTATTTGATTGGTAATATCAGTGCTTATTAGACTTGTATTTTGAAATTTGAATGAAAGTTAAAAATATTAGTAGCTTTTGAGAGATGCAAGCACTTTATTGTATAAGAGTTTAAAAATATTATAGAGAGATCCCAAATTCTTCTGACAGTTTAAAAAGCAGAATTTGAGGCCGGATGCAGTGGCTCATGCCTGTAATCCCAGCATTTTGGGAGGCCGAGGTGAGTGGATCACCCGAGGCCAGGAGTTCGAGGCCAGCCTGACCAACATGGTGGAACCCGTCTCTACTAAAAGTACAAAAACTGAGCTGGGTGTGGTGATGGGCGCCTATAATCCCAGCTACTCGGGAGGCTGAGGCAGGAGAATTGCTTGAGCCAGGGAGGTGGAGGCTGCAGTGAGCCAAGATTGCACCACTGCACTCCAGCCTGGGCAACAAGAGTGAAACCCCATCTAAAAAAAAAAAAAAGAAAGCAGAATTTGAGGCCTTAGCAGCCCCTACCAGAGACTGAGTTAGCCACAAAGTGTCATCAGCAAGACAGAAGAGATGGCATTCTACAGGGGAAACAGCTGTGCTCTACTCAGAATGACTGACACATTGAAAGCACCACACTCTGATCTGATCTTAGCCATTGTGCAAAGGATGTGGTGAAGTCAGTCAGAAAGAGTCTTATGTCCACTGGCTTTTTGAAGGTAATAAATTATAGAGAATACAAGGCACTTCCCTTCCTCATGTGTGCATTTTCAAAGACAAGGCAGTGAACAGAGATCACCTGTTATATATCCCCCATCTCCCCACCTCAGTAACCTCACAGGGTCTGTATTATGATCCTCACTTTATACAAAACCAAACAAGTTTTAGTTATAAAGGAGATAATGTATACCGTGGTCCATTTCCAAGACGAAGTACCTTGAATTGGCTTAGGTCAGCAAACTGTAGAAGCAGCAGCTTCCCCCCAACTTAGTTGCCCTCACCCGAACTAAAGAAGTTTAGTCTAAGATAAAAGTTTGCTAGTATGCAAAATAGCTCACTTTGTCTCTTCTTATTAGCCTACGCAGCTACTTAGGTCATAAGTCAAATAAAGAGCGCCTGAGCTAACTAAGATTGCAACGCATTGTGGGCTGCGACAAAATGCAGCAAGACAACCCTGAAAAAACTACCTAAAGTTCCTGCCTAACAATCAATAGGCAATTGACCCCATAGTACTCACCCTATGAGGAAGTGGGGGAGGGACCTGTGCACTATGGGATAAATTGCTTGTTGAAACTGTGCTGGGTGTGAGTGCATGCCAGACACTGGATCTTGCAAGACCGCCATTGAAAGTCTCACTTTTGCGTTCTCTGGATCTCTGAGTCCATTCTTTGGGTTTGGACAGGTGAGTTTGTTTCTCACAGTTATGCTTTGGGACAACTGTTTAATCATTCTGAGCCTCCGTGTGCTTATCTGTAAGATGCAGGTAACACAACAGCTACCCTTAGGACTCTTATGAAGATTACATGAAAAAATACCATATCTAAGACATGGGGGAAATAGTGGTTAATATGAATCTGAACTTGAAGATTAATTAAATGCCTTATATCACTTTAAGTGCCTTAAAGTGGCACTTAGTTAGAAATGAAAGGTGCTCAGGTAAGCATCTTTAGGTAAGCATCTGCTAATAACCACTGATGTAATCATAGAATCTTGTACCCGTCTATGCTTTGGAATTACCTGGAAACCTTAAAAAATATAATGTCCCAGAAAGTTTGATTCAATTGTTTTAGGGAAAAGCCCAGGTATGGACATTGTCTAAATGTCCCAGGTATTTTAACAGGCAGGGAGGCGGAAGGGAGTGGACGTGAGTGTCAGTCTATTCCCATCTCCATCTACCCAGCACCACTGACTGGCAGCTTGTCAGTGAACACACCGATTTTTCTCATTCTTATGGAAAGCACCAAATAATCACATGTTCATTCACCTTGCTGTTCCAAACACATCTTAAATAGACATTTAGGAACTGGCACTGCTTGTAAATAATCCTCCATACACTTAGAATTATTTCTGAGTCAATTTTTAGCTGAATGTTTTTAAAAAACCTATTACATCCAAAGATTTTAACAATTTGATCATGGAAAAGGTTTCTAATCAGGTCAAGCATCAATTTCTCTCTCAGGTCTTATTTATAGGCAGTGAAGAAGTAAAGTCCAGGCTCTTACAATTGTACAGGGTAGAGTTTACTACCGTATCTGCAACTATTTATGAGGCTTTACAATGTGCCAGTCACATTCCAGATCCTAGGAATTAGAGAGCATAGAGCATAAGGTATTATGGGAACACAGGGAAAAATATGCCCCAGAGGGATCTACACAGCTTTCTATGGAACAGGTTCTTACCCAGTTTCACCACAACTCCCCTCAGAAGTAACCCCACCTCCCCTTCTCTTGCCTGATTGCCCTGGACAGAACTTCCAACACTATGTTGAATAGGACAAATGTCCATCATTGATAGACTGGATTAAGAAAATGTGGCACGTATACACCATGGAATACTATGCAGCCATAAAAAAGGATGAGTTCATGTCCTTTACAGGGACATGGATGAAGCTGGAAACCATCAATCTCAGCAAACTATCACAAAGACAGAAAACCAAACACTGCGTGTTCTCACTCATAGGTGGTAGTTGAACAATGAGAACATATGGACACAGGGAGCGGAACATCACACACTGGGGCCTGTCAAGGGGTGGGGGGTCTGGGGGAGGGATAGTATTAGGAGAAATATCTAATGTTAATAAAAAAAAAGAAGTAACCCCAACTCCCACATGGACTATGATAATGGAAGGGGAGGCAGGACTTGTAGGCTGTGGAGTGTCAGCCTTGCATGTCTTTCTCCAAGAGGTCTTACTTCAAGATCTGACCCAGATCAAAGAGTATGCAACATCTTCTTGCCTTGATTCAGAGACCTTGAGAAGCTGGAATGCCTCAGAAATGGAGCACATCTCATGGTGTGTGTGCATTCACTTTCTGTAGGAATTATTTCAGTTTCTCTTCCTGGTTAGCCAGCCACAGAAATAAAGCCCATGCATATAGCTCTCTCTGTCAAAGAGAAGTGACACTGAGGTGTCATCTGTTAATTCTGCTTGTGGAACCCGGAGTCACAGCAGGGCACTTGGCATGGGTGATATTAATAGGTCCAGAGTCGACTCTGCTGTGGGGAAGCTGAAGGAAGCTCTGAAGGTCTCAAGAGGAGACCACAGCCTACTTTCAGGGACTCACTGTCAGAGGGACCAGGCAGAAGGAGACGTGTTGGGTGGAGCAGTGTGGAGGTACAAAGGAGCCCAGGGTCCTCCAGGAGTCCACAAGGAGAGGCTGCCTGTTTTCATGATGCCAGCTTATTTCTCCAACAAGAAAAAACACCACTGTACTGAGTGCTAGATGCTGATGCAAATCTAATTGCAAATGCCAACACGGGCAATAAAATTGCCTGAGTGTATACCAGGGCCTAAAGCCTAGGCAAAAGAGCCAGAATATGCTCATAATGAACTTACTTTGGGTTGGAACTCTGTGCTTTCATTTCATTAATACAGTTTCCATATAATTTATTAACCCTGACCTGGAACTCTTTGGGGATCCAAAATGAACCCTAGTTTGAGAAATAGTGTGTGTTGTCTCCCTACAGGGCTCACTGTACTCTCCTCTGGTATAAAGGGGACCATGTCAAAGAGAGGTGCACAGGGTGGTTCACATCCTGCATGGAGAGACCCCTGCCTCAACCATCTATTTGGACCAAACAACCCCACAGCTTTGGGGCGGATGGTCTCAATGATTATATTTGATTAGCTCATTAAGTAATTTGTGGTTTGAAAATGCTTTGTAAAGATACTGGATTTGATTTCATTGTTCAACCCCCATTTATGAGTGAGAACATGTGGTGTTTGGTTTTCTGTTCCTGTGTTAGTTTGCTAAGAATGATGGCCTCCAGCTTCATCCGTGTTCATGTCCATGAGACTACATGGACACAGGGAGGGGAACATCACACATTGGGGCCTGTTGGGGGGTTTCGGGCAAGGGGAGGGAGAGCATTAGGACAAACACCTAATTAGGACAAACACCTAATTAGGACAAAGCATGCGGGGCTTAAAACCTAGATGATGGATTGGATGGGTGCAGCAAACCACCATGGCACATGTATACCTATGTAACAAACCTGCAAGTTCTGCACATGTATCCCAGAACTTAAAGTATGAAATAAAAGATAACGGATTTGAGGGTTAAAGAATCACACCTATATTTTAGAAAACTAAAATAAAGAAAACAGGGTTCTGCAGATGAAAGTATCCATAAGATTTCCAAAGAACATACATTGGATTTGGGCACTAAAACCAGGATGCCTGCTTCTGAGCTCAGAACCCACCTGGGGTCTGAGTGAATGTTTTAAGAAGCAGAGACTTGTTTTATAAATAGGCTGGATTTTCACGTGTGTCTTAATCCAAAAATAATTAATACCCTTATGGTATCACAAGCAGTTTAAACAATTAGAAATATGTAATGCAACAATCTAATTTCCTTGTTATCCTTGAGAACTCTTATTCTCCACTGGGAATTCACCAGTACTACCAAACTGAGCTTGCAAAGAGACATTTATCATAAATATTGCTGCTGCATTTCACCTGATCCAAAATTAATATTTCATGAAGAAAAAAATGCTTTTAGGGTAAAGAAATTGTTTTGCTCCCAAATATTAGTTACTTATTCCTAGAAGATAATGCTTATGAAAATACTGGCCTCTATTTTTTTTAAAGCTTAGGAAATGTCATTCTAATAATATCTACAAGATACCTTCTAGATATAGGAAATGACCAAAAGCAAACTGTGAACGGCTAAAGAAAAGCTTTGAATGAATCGAGAAGGTAGGAGGTAGTTGTGCAGTTAAAACTGGGTCAAGGCTCAAGAATAAGGTCTATATTAAGACTTAAGGCTTTTTCTTTAAATCATTAAAACCGGAAAAAAGGAAAAGAATATAAAACCCACACAATACACATCTGACTTTTTCTGCACAATCACATCACACATATCCAAAATGGTGAATGATTTTTGGAATTGAGAAAGGGAGCGTGTGTGTATATTTAGAGAAGAGGGCCAGAAGTGTGTGTGTGTGTGTGTGTATGTGTGTGTGTGTTTGCACACACATAGGAGCTTTGAGTAAACATGTCCAAATCAAGATTTATCAGATACAGATGATATTAATTTGGTTCCAATTCAGAGTTATATGTATTTTCTTTAATTTTCATTGAAGTTACATGAGAAAGTTACATTTTAGAGATGCTCATACTTAGAGGAAAATATATGCTGATTGGATTTCTAATTCTACACCCCAGTCAGGTCAATCAGCTCAATTTAATTAAATATAACATTTAATTTTATTGGATTTCCATTGAGTGGAGGCCTTTGAAGTCAAATGGATTGTTATTATAGATTTCTTTTTTTTTTTTTTTTGAGGGGTAAGGGAGAGTGCTTTCCTAGCTTTTCTGCTATTATGTATGGCATATTTTTATAAGATTTTGCAACTGTCTTGGTAATGAGTAACTTCCCTTAAGTATCTCAAGGCAATGTGACTGTGCATTCATTTTTATTTTAAATGATTTTGAAAACACTCTTAATGAACTGATGCAATCTGTATTTTCTGAATTTATTATTCCTGTTGAGTTTTGTTTTAAAAACGATTCCCTTTTTTCTCTTCAGCTGCCTGATTCTGCAGAAAGGGTTTCCTTCCTTTAGTGGTAAGATTCTTTCTCTCTCCTTTTATTCCATTTTGTGGTGAATAGACTTTTTATCCTTTTTCCTGTTCATTCAGCTTTCTCATGTTCCTTTCCTTCCTCTATCCTTCATTTTTCTTCCTTCTCCTCCTCCTTCTCTTTTCTTTGGATCTTCCTTCTCTCTGCTCTTATTATTAAAGTGATTTTTACTGTTCACGTAAAGTGAGACTGTAGAAAAACAGTCTCCAAGTTTGCCAAAATCCTAACAGATATTTTATTTTATTATTTTTAAGTTTACCTCTGTCTCGCCCCTATTTTTTTTTTTTTTTTTTTTGGCTTTCATAAATGATGGCAGAACCACACTGGTTAGAGGCAGGCACTTCTAGGCCTGGATTAAATCAGAACTTACCCAACTGTGATTGTTTCTCCATTGATTGATTAATGCATTGAGATGGTACTGAAGGCAAATTTTAGAGGAAAAAAAGTATAAGAAAATAAACTAAGATTTAGGGATTGCTATATATTTACTACCATTTACAGGCTGGCCATGTGGTGAAGATAGGGGTGAAGATAGATCCAGTAAACCCCACCATTCCCATGGACATCTAAAGGCTAATGGCAAAAACACTGTAATTTTTTTCAACAGTCATTTATTAAGCATCTGGTGTATGCTGGTGATTTTCTGAGGAGCTATTTCATCATCAGGAGAGCCTGAAAAATTTTTGAGGGAAATTTAAAATCCAAAGGAGAAACACAAAAGCCCAGGTAGTCTAAACAAGACTGGAAAAGAGTAATACAACTTATAGTAGTAGTAATATGGTTTAGCTCTCTGTCCCTACCTAAATCTGAACTCGATTTGTAATCCCCAGGTGCTGAGGGAGGGAGGAGGTGTTTGGATCATGGGGGTGGTTTCCCCCATGATGTTCTCGTGATAGTGGGTGAGTTCTCACAAGATATGATGGTTTTATAAGGCAGTTTTCCATGCTCTTGCTCACTCTTCTCTCTCCTGCTGTCTTGTGGAGAAGGTGGCTGCTTCCCCTTCTGCCATGATTGTATGTTTCATGAGGCTTCCCCAGCCATGCGGAACTGTGAGTCAATTAAACCTCTTTCCATTATAAACTACTTAATCTCAGAGAAGTGCTTTACAGCAGTGTGAAAATGGAGTAATACAAATAGTAATAATAATAATAATATTAATAATAATAATACCATTTACTGCTTACCAGAACCATATGTAGGGCATTTTGTTTAATTTAGTTTCCATTATACAGCAACAATCCAAATGACCTAGATTTTTCAGCATTGAACAATCCTGTTATTCTGTGCAAGAGACTTCTCCTGAGCCAAGCATGTCCAATGAACAAATGCACAGTGTGGATCCAGATGAGATCATCATTTCATCAGTACCTTCGAGTACATTTAGAACCTAACTCCTGAATTAAACTTCCCCTTGCATAATTAACTATTTCTTTTTCTCTTCTTTCATTCAGGATCACTTATCTAGCAAGATGGGAGACAAGTCTTTCAGCCCAGGTATGCTGAATTATACAGTGAATTCTACAACTTGAGTCTCAGTTTCTCTAATCTGAAAGATGAGGCTACGAGTACTCATCCTTCTTTGCTCATAGGATTATTCTGAAGACCAAATGAGATGATGAAAGTGAAAGCACTCTGTAAAGTATAAACCACTATGCAAGAATAGTTCCACAGATAATTACTGAGTAATTTCTTTGTATCAGTGCCGTGAAAAACTCTGAGGATTTGAAATTCACTAGGAAGGTATTCCAAAATAATTTCTACCATTTTTCATTAAATCTTAATATTTCCAGAGGATTAGCACATTTGAGGAATTGTAAGATCCCCAGGGCTTTAATAGTTGAATGACAGAAAATAAATAAGAATATGATGAAATTAGTTTTCTGTAGAAATCACCTTAAAATAGAACTTCTTCAGGTCAAATATCTAGAAAACCCCATCGTCTCAGCCCAAAATCTCCCTAAGCTGATAGGAAACTTCAGCAAAGTCTCAGATACAAAATCAATGTGCAAAAATCACAAGCATTCTTATACACCAATAACAGACAAACAGAGAGCCAAATCATGAGTGAACTCCCATTCACAATTACCTCAAAGAGAATAAAACACTTACATGGGATGTGAAGGACCTCTTCAAGGAGAACTACAAACCACTGCTCAATGAAATATAAGAGGATACAAACAAATGGAAGCACATTCCATGCTCATGGGTAGGAAGAATGAATATCGTGAAAATGGCCATACTGCCAAAGGTAATTTATAGATTCAATGCCATCCCCATCAAGCTACCAATGACTTTTTTCACAGAATTGGAAAAAAAAAACGATTTTAAAGTTCATATGGAACCAAAAAAGAGCCCACATTGCCAACTCAATCCTAAGCCAAAAGAATAAAGCTGGAGGCATCACGCTACCTGACTTCAAACTATACTACAAGGCTATAGTAGCCAAAACGGCATGGTACTAGTACCAAAACAGAGATATAGACCAATGGAACAGAATAGAGCCCTCAGAAATAATGCCACATATCTACAACCGTCTGATCTTTGACAAACCTGACAAAAATAAGAAATGGGGAATGGATTCCCTATTTAATAAATGGTGCTGGGAAAACTGGCTAGCCATATGTAGAAAGCTGAAACTGGATCCCTTCCTTACACTTTATACAAAAATTAATTCAAGATGGATTAAAGACTTACATGTTAGACCTAAAACCATAAAAACCCTAGAAGAAAACCTAGGCAATACCATTCAGGACATAGGCATGGGCAAGGACTTCATGACTAAAACACCAAAAGCAATGGCAACAAAAACCAAAATTGACAAATGGGATCTAATTAAACTAAAGAGCTTCTGCACAGCAAAAGAAACTACCATCAGAGTGAACAGGCAACCTACAGAACGGGAGAAAATTTTCGCAATCTACTCATCTGACAAAGGGCTAATAGCCAGAATCCACAATGAACTCAAACAAATTTACAAGAAAGAAAACAAATAACCCCATCAAAAAGTTGGCGAAGGATATGAACAGACACTTCTCAAAAGAAGACATTTATGCAGCCAAAAAACACATGAAAAAATGCTCATCATCACTGGCCATCAGAGAAATGCAAATCAAAACCACAATGAGATACCATCTCACACCAGTTAGAAAGTCAGGAAACAACAGGTGCTGGAGAGGATGTGGAGAAATAGGAACACTTTTACACTGTTGGTGGGACTGTAAACTAGTTCAACCCTTGTGGAAGTCAGTGTGGTGATTCCTCAGGGATCTAGAACTAAAAATACCATTTGACCCAGCCATCCCATTACTGGGTATATACCCAAAGGATTATAAATCATGCTGCTATAAAGACACATGCACACGTATGTTTATTACGGCACTATTCACAATAGCAAAGACTTGGAACCAACCCAAATGTCCAACAATGATAGACTGGATTAAGATAATGTGGCACATATACACCATGGAATACTATGCAGCCATAAAAAATGATGAGTTCATGTCCTTTGTAGGGACATGGATGAAGCTGGAAACCATCATTCTCAGCAAGCTATTGCGAGGACAAAAAACCAAACACCACATGTTCTCACTCATAGGTGGGAATTGAACAATGAGAACACATGGACACAGGAAGGGGAACATCACACACCGGGGCCTGTGGTGGGGTGGGGGGAGGGGGGAGAGATAGCATTAGGAGATATACCTAATGCTAAATGATGAGTTAATGGGTGCAGCACACCAACATGGCACATGTATACATATGTAAGGAACCAGCACGTTGTGCACATGTACCCTAAAACTTAAAGTATAATAATAATAAAAAAAGAAAAAAAAGGGACAAAGGCCAAGAATCTAAGGAAGGTTTGTTTAAATATAAAATAAACTCATAATAATAATGCTAACAATGTTGATGATAGCCACTACCATTTACTTTGTATTTAATAATTACTAGACACCACGATATGCATTTTTATATACTGAATCTCATTTCTCACCACAAATTTGAGCAGTAGATATTTTTATTCCATTGTATAAAGGATAAACAGAGGTTCTGAGGAGTTAAATAACTTGCCTAAAACCATATTGCTAGGAAGTAACTGATTTCAAACCCAGACTATCCATGTCTCAACGACTGGATGGCGTGGTATAGTGAAAAGAGCATGTATCAGAAGTAGGAGTTTGGGATGGGGACAGTGTGGAGGTGTCCTGTGTAAAGTGCCCAGATAGATAAAGCTGATCGGGAGATCCCTAGACTTGCCCATGAGTGAGGACGTCCTGATATATAAATATCTGCAGGTAGCCATGGGGAAGACTGGCTTTCCAGTTGCCTGCCAAGGCATCAGACCACCCATAATTCAGCAAATCCAGCTTTTGAAATCACACAGCTCTGACTTTGTGCTCACCAAGCTACTGCCCAATGACAATTTAGTTTCCTGTGTACATTTGTCTCCTGGGAGGGAATATGCCAATCATCTGAACTTATAATTTGAGTACACTTGAACAAAATCACCAAAGATGGATGCATAGGCCAAAGTACCAGAGTGGACTGACCTCTTGAGCTCTACACATATCTGTGTGCCTTGGATACAATTAGCTTTCTGGGTCTTCAAAACTGATGGCGAAATGTGGTCCTTAGGCGGTCCACAAAAATTCAGCCCTTTCAGAGTTTGGGCCTAGGCTATTAGTCAGCCCTCATCTTTATCTTACACGAAATTGAACACAGAACCTACCACAGTTAAAGATTATCATCCAAACACATGGATATTAAATTTTCATGTTGCATCTAGACCTTTTGGCTTATCTTAGTTCACATGACAAACCACAGTACCATTTAAACACAATAGGATTTTGATTCTCATGCATAAGTGTTTAGGAAGCAGTGTTTCAATTATTATCACCAATGAAATTTAAAAGAAACGACTAAAATACATATTTTATTAATGCTTGTGGTGTGTCTGGGAGTTCCTTAAATGCTGTTGACTAGTTTGGAAGACAGTGATTGATGCCCTGATCATGAACCTGGGCACATCAGCAGGGTACTGATGAAGCACCATGCCGAGAGCAGGAGCTCGGGGCTCGGGTGGACCTGGGTCTCATTTCTGGCATATCCTCCTTTTCCTTGCATGAAATGGACAATGCGTGGAGGCTGCCTGAACTTCAGAATCCTTTTTGTAAAGTAAGAATTAAGTACACCTACTAAAAAAGTGAGAAATGATGAGCGTTTCTTGTCTATCAGCAACACTTAAATGGTAACCTGTAAGTCATTGCTCTTTGAAAGACATGATTGAAATTAAGCAGAATAATCACAATAATGATTCCCAAATATTCTGCCCATAAGAGTAACAAAAAACAAATAATAAATACAAAAAGTGGTTCTATGATAGCTCTATTCCACAATTCTGTGTGTGTGTGTGTGTGTGTGTGTGTGTGTGTGGTTATTTTTTCGTTATTGCTGACATCTAACCTGATGCTTCTCAGTTTTATTGGTAAAATCAGTGAATGTTTGGTTTAATCTGTTAAAAATCATAAATATAATTTAATTCAGGTACTTATCTCTCTGGTTAGTAATTTAGCCCCTTTGAACATTTTACGTCTCTTTGTCATGCTAGGAGGGTAGGTACAGCCTGGAAGAACTCTGCAGAACTCAAGTCTTGGCAGATGTTGGCAGTAGCTTATGACAGTGGATATAACTGCTTCATGTACTAGGATTCAGAAAAGGATGCTTCTAGATCTCTGTCTGCTACTCTTCATGTGACAATTTAGCCAGTTCCTGGCTGTCTCTTCTGTGTCAGACACTGTGTGCACATTTGCTCTCACTCTGGAAGCAACACACAAAATGTATTCTTCCTCCCAGTTTCAAATTACACAACTCTAACACCAGCTAACTAAAGATCAGAGAGGTTAAGCTACTTACCTAAAGACGAACAGTAAAGTCACACACTAGATTCATATCCATTTTTGACAATCTCAAAGCTCTGTTTCTTTCCATTTCACCATGTTGTCCTTCCTCATCTTTTCTAAGCCCCAGTTTCACCTTTTAAATGCTCTAACATGTGCTCTGCCTACTTCATTAAGTTGTTAAGATCATTCAAGAAGAAAATATGTATTCAAAGGCCTGCATTACATAAGGCTATGCAACTATGGAATATTACCATTCTCTAATGAGATTATTAAAATACAATATTTGTAAACTTATGTGTATTAATCAATTCTATGGTGATTGTGGTCATATTTTAAGAATAAAATCAGAACTGATTTGGAGTGAGGAAAGGAAAGTAATGGAGAAAGAAGTCAACACTTATTGAATACTTGCTAAGTGTTCAGAATGCACCATATTTCATGTAATATAAATATTATATTATGGAGGCTAAATAATTGTCAATACAAGTCTTATGAGATCTTACTCTATTAAAAAGGGGCAGGAAAAGAGGATCATATATGAAACAACATCCCTGGTCCAAGTGGCATAGTCAGGATCCTCACCATTTTGGTCAAGTGTCAAATCCTACAGTCTTTCTAAGACAGCCCCTGACTCATGGCAAAGTGATCAAGAAAGAGAATCCCCTGGTGTTCAGGCCGGAGCTGGCCAGATGGTACAGAAGATTATAAGCACTGGTTTTCAAATGGTCTTGCCTATACAGTCATCTGAGAGGACTTGTTGGGAATAAGAAAGAAATACAACCATTTAGATGGTTGGTGTCAGAGACCACCCAGGAGTGAGTTTAGGGATGAGCTCTGTGAAACTGCAAACTAACACTGTTCACCATTCCAATCAGTCAGTCAGGAAAATCAGTTTCCTTTTGAATTCTGTTACTGACATTAGTGACTGAACAACCTTGCACATATTACTTAGAGAACTCAAGTTCTTCACCTGTAAACCAGGGAAAGTAATAGCCAACTCTCCAGGCCAGCAGGAGCTGAAGGTAAGTAAATGCCAGTTGCCATTCCTACTTCTCTAGGGCATACTGTATCTTAAGCTTCTCAGAGGATTTCTGAAGCGCTGTCATTTCTCTGGTAGGCCTTCAATTAACCAGCTCTACCATTGTCTTCTTGATATTTGAAATGATTATTCCTGGTGGTTTGGGAGGCCCCTGGAAATCCAAACAACACTATTGAGGAGCTGCGCCACAGAAGAGACAGAGACAGCCAGAGAAATAGCCACGTAGGTAATAGACAAGGAATACTCATAACAGAGAAGCCAAATAAGTAACACTGGTGTAAAGTAATAAAAACAGTATTGATAAAAAGTTCAGACACATCAACACCTTTTAAAATCAAAGTATCCATATTTTGATGATAGTTATTTTCTTTTCCGTCTCATTCCAGTTTGTTTGCTTTATCCAAGAAAAACCTGGTAGAGATGACTCCCGGCACTTTTCAAGAGTAAGAATTTAACCCCAAGTTTAACCTCACTTTTGAGCTCCTTACTCTTGTGAGTGGAAGGATGTCTGCGTGATTCCAAAGTCTAAGTCTCCTCTACACCAAAGCAGAAAGAAAATCGTATTACTTTAGAAAATGTTAAAAATATATTTCCACAGGGCTCCAGGAGTTAACTTCTACTTTGAATGACCTACTTTGAATGGAGGCTTTCTTTCTAGAGGGCTTACTTAATGAAGGTCAGCCAGGAAAGCCAGCCGTGGGGCCTGGTCTTTAGATTTCAGTTGCAAACAGTCAGGGAGTCCAAGCTCCAGGAAAAGAAGATTGAAAACATTTAGTCTTTTAATTTTCTGTGGGTAGGTATCCTGATTCCTTCTCCGAAAAGAATGAAAGGATCTTTAACAATTGAATTAAGGGCTTTCTTCTTGCTCCTTTGATGCTATATAGAAGGCCCAGACTTCCAGTTAGAAACACATTTTTACTTGCTGCTCAGGTCTTTCCTAATGATCGTTTATGACAAGGAGATGACCATGAGATGCTCACTCAGAAGAAGTGGGCTAATGAATTTACCTGAACAGCGTGGAGAGCACCAAGGGATCTAGGCTGAGGTGTCCGTCTCCTGTGAGGAGGGGCGGCAGTGCAGAGACCTCGGGGCACTGGAAATTAGTAAGGTGGTGGGTTGAATTCTTCTCAATGCTAAGCAGTGCCCTTCAGCAGAAAACCTCCTGATAGGTCCGTTTTAGGCTTGGTTTCCTGTGAAATGCAGCCACAGACCTGAGAGGTCTGACCTGAGGGCTGGCAGGACTTCCTCTTCTTAGGTTGGAGTGCAACACGTGAAGCTTTCAGAGGCTGAAATCTTCCAACCCAAAGGGTGTGTTTAAAGACACATGGTGTCCTTATGTGGCACTTCATAGTTACCAGAACACAATAAAAGGAACTGCCGGGCAACACTCAAGCATGGAAGGTGGGTTTTGCGAGTCTCACTTTATATGCATAGTGGACATTAATTATCTTGTGGCTGAATTTTGCAATGGCTTCCTGAGACCATCCCAGACACAGGGACCAGGTGTTAAGGAGAGAAACTGGGAACTAAAGGAGAAATGCCTGCCTCTTATTCTTGCTCTATTAATTATTAGCTATGGGATCTTGGGCACTTCGAAGTTTATTTCTCAAGTAGTTTGAGTGATAATAATATTTGTATTTTAGAAATCTTTTTAAAAAATGAGGGATAATTGAGGATTATATTTCCTTTATTGAGGAAATGATATTTCCTCAATTGTGATGGAAGGATAATATCTGTATTTTATAAATATTTCAATAAATAAACAAAATATTGTAAATAAAGGCATGCAGTAATTTTTGGGCACATATTAGCTGCTTAATACATTTTCTTTCTGCCTTAATCTTGGTTCATTTAAGCTGATCTTGCCGAGTGCCTGTTTCCTCATCTGGAGACTTGACATTCTAGTTTTATACAAATTGATGTTGAATTCCATAACAAACTCCAATATTATTTACAATAAATTCAAAGGTAGAAGTTCATATTTTCTTGGGTAAATAACTCTGGTTTTGACTTAACAGACACCCCAAGGAAAACATGAAAATAAGCACTCTTTGAATGCTAATTATGAGTCAGTTAGATTGCTAAGCAACTTGCAAGCATTATCCTCCTTAATCTTACTAATAACCATGTAAGGAACATATTTAAAATCCCATTTTGTAATTGTGAAAACTGAAGACTAGGGAGACTCAAGTAGTTTAACCATTTTATTAATTAGCTTTTGCTGCATTAGGGGCTTAAAGCAGTGTTTTATTTAGTTCATAATTGTGTGTGTCACTTGCTCACTTCTTTTGGTCTGGACCTGTATTAATTTTCTAGGGTTTTCATAACAAAGGACTGAGCCCTGAGTGGCTAACAAAACAGAAGGTCAAATTGTGTTGTCTCACAGTCTGGCCTCTGGAAGTCTGAGATCAAGGAGTCGGCAGGGTTGGATCCTCCTGAGAGCCGTGAGGAGAGGATCTGTTCAGGCCTTTATCCCCGGCTTGTGGGTGTCTTTGTACCCTTGTTTTTGTGTTTACATGGCATTCTCCCTGTGTCTTTGTCCAAATTTCCCGTTCTTATCAGGACAGCAGTCACAGTGAATGATGGCTCACCCTAATTACCCAATTTTAACTTGATTACCTCTTTAAAGACCCTGTCTCCATGTCAGAAGGCATTCTGAGGTATTGGGGGGTTAGGACCTTAACAAATGAATTTTAGCTGGGACGTATTCGACCCATAACAAGGCCTGATCATCTGGTCTGTGCTAGTGGGTTGAGAGGCAGTTGGATGATATAGGATTATCACACTCATGCATCTGCTGGTTGGCAATCATGTCAGCCAGGTGCCTCTGTTCTCCTCTGCATAGCTTCCCGTTACCTAGCGGCCAGCTAGGCCCATTTACACCATGGGTTTGGGGCACTAAGGGCAGTGGGAGAGGGGAAGCTCCAGCCTCCAGCCTTTTCCAGGCCTCTGCTTGCATCCTAGTTGCCATGGTCCCATTGGCCAAAGTGAGTCACATGGCCAAATTCAGATTAAATGTGGGAGAAGATTATTCAAGGGGTGAATGAAGAAAAGTGAATTATTGTGGTCTTCATTGGCAAATAATCTAAAAATCCATGTTCACATCAAATTGGTGGCTAGACTGCAATAAGAACCCAAGTCTAATGATATGAATATTTCTACTTTTTACCCACGAAGAATTGAAGACAGTTTGGTCTAATGAGAAAGTTGATTATAGTGTAGGTGATATTTATAGCTTTTTTTTCTTGGAATATCATTCATTATTTATTATCTATTGAATATGTACCATGCATCAGGAGCTCTATTAGGTGCTGAAAAATACAATTAGGTAAGAGATATACCTAATCCTTTGATGGAGCTTACAGCCTAGAAGAGGTGAAAATAAATGAATGGACTTCAGATACATATAAAACTGCAATTTGTGGTAAGTGCAATGAATAGTGCCTGATCAGACATGTATTGATTTAACAAATAGATATTCACATCCTCTACCTACTACTATCAGGCACTGGGCAAGCTGTGGGTATATAGAAGTGAAAAAAAAAATAAAAAACTTGTCCCTACCTTCATGGAGTTTCTAATATAATATAATAGAGAGGTATTGAACAAGAAATCAACCATCAAGATGATGTATTCAGAGATAGGAACAAAGAGGGCTCTGAAACAAATAAGAGGCGAATGTGTTCTACTCTGTGAATTCAGACCAGATTTCCTCTGGGGAGGTGACAAGAGAGCTGAGGTGTTGATAATAGGTAGAAATTTGCTGGAGCAGAAGTGGAGAAAAAAGAGGAGGGAAGAGGAGAAAAGGAAGGAAGGAAGAAACAAAAGAAGGTTTCTAAGAAAGAAGGAAGCAGGAAAGGGAAGAGGAGGGAGGGGAGAAGGGAAGGAGTAAAGGAGGTGTCCGGGAGCACATTCAAGGCCAAAGATATTGTCAGTCTGGATGCCTGGGCGGGAAAAACAGTGTAGCTCACCGGAGGAGCCTATATAGCGAAAGGTGGCTAGAATGGAGAGGGAGCAAGAAAGAGCATGACACGGAAGCATCAAAAGAGGCTCAGCCTTAGGTCAGCTGCAAATTCCAGCCTGCATGTTCTTGCTGCCTGTCTCACATTCCACAGTTAGAGAGACTCCCTTGCGATCATCTTCTCTTTTGGCGATAATTCATTTTGTGTTCATTGCTTCACGAGTTCTTGCCTCTTATCCCCCATATCCCTCTTGCATAGTTTATTGGGTTCATGGATCCTGAGTCTTAACAAGAAGTATAAATCCAGAGAAATTTGGGTTTTGCCAACTAGGTTACAGTTATCCAGATGTATCACACAGTGGCTGCCTAGATCGGGGCAAGGAATTTGACCGTTCTGGGAGCCATATGCAACTTGAGGATGATAATACTTACTCGGAGGAGTGGCTATTAGGATAAAATTACTTACCTCCTGCAACAGGCTAGCATGTGCCTGGCTATAATTAGCATTAGCCCTCTTGGCTTTTGTTGGGCCTGTCTCACAGTGCCACTAAAGCATAGTATGGGACCACCAGAAATACTCAGTTGTGGATAAGTGATTTAATAGAGGATGTGCGATGTGTGTAGAGCTAAATCTACGTCCAAATGGGATGTTTCTGAGTCAGTGCTTGACCTGGTGATTCTGTCAAGTTTTCACTTTCTGGATAATCTACTCAAGGCATGAAACTCTTGGGTAGATCATGTGGACGAATTACAGGGTGGAAAAAAAAAAACAAGGGGAAAAACCCAAACAGAACCTTTAAGGCCAATCATATTCAAGGAGGACCATGGTGCCTGGATGGCTGGGAAAGAGCTTTTCCTGGCTCTTGCACAGCCTGCTGGGAGGCTAATTTGCAAGGCTGTCAGGTTTTGGAGTTACACTGGCTTAGGTCAAATCCTACCCAGTTGCACTAATTGGATACATGTAGACAAGTTATATAACCTGACTGATTCTCTCCTGTCTCCACTTTAAAAAGAGGTATAATACTACTAACCTCTTGGCATAGTTAATGCATGAAATGATAAAATTCTCTTGTAAATACAGGCAGTTAAGAATGTATGGGCATAACACATCTGTTAACAACCTGAAATCTATTCAAAGAGAAGATGTTTAAAATTTTTTTGAGCTTCGGCTATGCATTTAGTGCATGTGAAAAGAAACTGACATTTTTATCTATGCTTTAAATATCATTTTATTATTTTAACCTTTTAATTTTGAAACAATTATAGACTCACAAGAAAGAAAAAAAATAGTACAGAAAGGTCCTATGTAGCACCTATCACCCAGTTTCCCCCTGAGAAACAGATTTCTTATGAATAAACATTTTGTGCAGAAACAGATTTGATTCTTAATTCACTTCCTCTTTCTAAAATTGAGGCAATGTGCTGGGGGAAAAATAAAAGATGGCAAAACCTTACCTAACCTTACCACTTTCTCGCTGTTTTTGCTATCTAAGGTTTCTTTTCCTTTCTTTCTTTCTTTCTTTTTTTTTTTTGCGGGGGTGACGAGGTCTCACTCTGTCACCCAGACTGAGTGCAGTGATGCTATCATAGGTCACTGTAGCCTTGAACTCCTGGGCTCAAGTGATTCTCCTGCATCAGCCTCCTGAGTAGTTGGGACTGCAGGCACACGACACTCCACCAGGTTAACTTTCTTTCGTTTTGTAGAGATGGGATCTCCCTATGTTGACTAGACTGGTCTCAAACTCCTGGTCTCAAGCAATCCTCCCATTTAGGCCTCCTAAAGTGCTGGGGTTACAGGTGTGAGCCACTACACCCTGTCCTTTTTTGAAATGTTTCCAACAAGACAAATTTAAATGAATAAAGAAGTCCTTGGTTTGGGTAAACACCCTGACACCATTCGGTTCATCCTTTCAGCTGGTAATGACTGCCAAGTTCAGGCTCCTGTCAGACAGCTGGTCTCAGGCTGGTATCAAGGCCTGGAGTAGCACCTTGCAACTTACACAAACATACACCCTCAAAACACAAAACAGAACTATTGAACACAATCAAAGAAGGATGTGTTGTTTGTTTTAAAAATTCCTAGTTCAGAGTGCTATCTCCTGCAATGGATCAAAACCCATGCATTTTTTTCTTTTTTTTTTTTACAAATTGTATGAGTGGAAACCTGTGTTAATTAGTGCCAGCATCTCTGATTTATTACAGTTTAGCACCTGTTTACATTGGTGCCTCGGGCAGTTTGACTCCAGGCCCTTGAGAGGAGCTCAGCTCACACTAATTGCTGTTCCCTCTCATCTCATAGCCTGTCTCCTTCAGGACACACGCTATGAGCCTCCCCCCAATTAGCTGTGATTTCTGTTTCACAACGTGCTAAAATTTTTGAAAGGGGAAATCTCCATGTGAGCTGAAGTCATGTCCTCTGCTGGCTTTCAGACGTGCTGAATTTAAACTGCCACGGTCTATGGCATGAGATAGACAATTTTCATGGCTGCTAAGAAATAACTCCCTGGTCAACACCTCAGTAAATAAACACGGTTGGCATTCAAAAACATCTGGTCAAGTCCGGGAACTATGTTGGGGTGGGGGTGTTCCTACTTTACTCTCTCCAGCAAGGCCCTGCTTCCTGGCCCAACCACCCTGACTAAAGCATCCCACAGGACAGAAGAACCCAACATGGATAAATCCAGGGCTCAGTATAAGAGCTCATCCGTCAGAGGCAAAGGATAACACGGTTTCTGACTTTGTACTGATTTCCTAGCCTCGTTTTGTTGCATTCATATCTAAGTTCTTTGGAAACCACAGAAGCAGAGGTGGTATGTGAATGTAGAAAGAGCTCTTTTTGAAAATCTCTGCCTTGGTTTCCTTTACCTCTCCCAATTCTTCTTTAAAAAAATGATAGAAATTTGTCAATTAATAAATATCCATTAATTACAAATTCATTGCTGAGCTCACACTACTTTTCCCCAGAAGGACCTCATGAGGCTAACATTAATTAAGACCTCAATATATGCTATAATTGTGCTAGGCACTTTGCATAAATGCATAATTTAATCATTACAATAACGCCTCTGTGTTAGTATCATTATTGCTGTTATACCTTTGACTATACCAGTCTCAGAGTCACCAAGTTTTCACAACACTGGTGCGAGATTCATTCATGCCCCACTGTCTCCATGAGTCCCCTTCCAGCTTTGGCACCATAAGGGCTCTCAGAACATTGGTAGCTCCGTCCTATGGAGGACATGGGAGCAGGAAGAGGCAGAAGCTACTGTACCTGGTGAAATGCCGGTAATAAATAAATATGTAAGAGAAAGTGCAGTGCAACAAAAGAATGAAACACGATAATGGAATGAAGAGTGTGGGGTGTGAACTTTATATATGGAGGTCTAAGTCTGCATCTCTGCAGAGGTGAGGTTTGAGCTGAGGTCTAAGTGATGAAAAAGACCCAGCCAAGTGAAGCTCTGGAGGGGAGAGATTTCCAAGTAGAGGAAACCCATGAGAAGTTCTAAGGGAACAATTAGCTTTGGGGGTATAATATATATTAATAGGTATTGGGGTATACATACATATGTATATGTATTGATATGTATTGGGGTATACATAATATGTATAATATGGGGGTATAATATGTATTAATAAATTATAAACTCCTTGAGGGTGGCCACGGTTATTTCTCACCTTGGAATCCATTGCAATACTAAAGACCCACCTTATGTCACACAGCAATAGTTGAACTGAAATGATGATAGTCTAAACCTCACATTTTCAAATGAGAAGGTGGAGTCCTAACTAGGTGAAGTGACTGGCCACCAAGGTGAGCAGGGAGAAGAACCAAGACAGAGACCTAAGTTCCAAATCTTTTTCCAGCTCAGCATAGCTATGTTTCTCAATTCTACATTTAAATGGCATCCATTGCTAGCAATTTATCTTGAGCAGAGCCATGTTTAGACAAATCTGGCTGCCAGTGTGACATTACCTATAACAGCAACAAAAAAATCTGCTTTGGGTTATTTGCCAAACACTTTTCCCCAAGGTTAAAAACACTAGTGTTTTTAAACCATGCTGGCAAAATTATTCCCTCTCTGTGCAGAGGCTAAATTGTCGCCAGGGTCTCCAAATTGGCAGGGCAAAGGGCCCCACACCATCTGTCCTCAAATTGGTTGAATTTAGGTCTTGAAGCAAGAATCAGATTAGGAAAGAAAAAAACAGCACAAAACACCGCTGAGGAATCTCTTGATGAGCTTCGTGTTGGTACATGTGATTATTAATCTATGGGTGGGACAAGGAGAGTCCTAGAATAGAAGATAAGAGAAATGAAGCCAATTTCAACACTTAAAATAAAATTAGATCTTTGACTTTTTTACAGGGACAGGACTTTTCAACTTTCTCATTCTGTCTCCCTGCCTCTCTCTTTTTAAATGTTTTTTTTTTTCTTTTCTTTTCTAGAAAGAATGAGAAAGGAACCAGAATTACTTTCATCTCTTTAAGGCAAGTAGAAATAATAATAGCTGGTATAAATAGAGTAACTGAGACTTTTTCCAACATTTTCCTGTACTTTGTTTTCTTTTATTTGAAGTTTAGTCTACAATGTATAACTCCTCAGCATAATTTTTTGAGACACAAAGAGGTTAAGTTCCAAGTCTTGCTAGGATCCTACAGCTCATAAACTACTGGGCAAGGACAAGCTCAGATCTTTAACCCTTGGATCACTTGCCCTTGCCAGTAGTTTAACAGAGATATAGCAAAGTTGAAAGTGAGGGCCGCATTCACAGGCAGCAGTTGATGATCCCGTGACTCAGGTTCTAAGCCTGGACTTTTTGCATAGCTTCGTGGTCTCCTTTAACGCGAACACTCTGAGACTGGGGTTTTGAGTAGCACCGTGGCTCCCTAATGATCAGATCCACGCATGGAAAATTCTCAAAATATTTTATGACAGACTAAGATCCTAAGAAGGAGATTATACAAATGCAAAATGTGGAGGAAAGAATTCTAAGACACAATAATGAGAAAACAAGGAAACGTTTTCAAAATGCATGCTACGCGAGAGTGGGGTTTTGTCTCACTTGAAATCTAACATGTAGAATATTCTCAGCCACATAGTAGGTGCTCAGTGAATATTAATAAAGGAATGATAAAACCTGTATGAGGCTTGGGATTTATCTGTATTGTTCATGCTCTCCTCCCAGCACCTGCAAGAGCACTTGCTCAGCCTTGTAGATTAGCAGATGGAACAGAGGAAAAGAAAGGGTTAAACAGACTTCCCAATTTATGCCATATAATTTGACCATTAAGCCAAATTGGTCCATACTAAGTCTTAGATCAAGGTATGGCTCCTGCATTAAGAGATTATCTTGTGTGGATTGAGCATGTATGCTGATCAATCTGGGGACGTAATTTTCATGATAGGCTGGTTAGTGTATATGTAACGCACTTTAGCTGGGGAAGAAGCACTGATTCTGGGCCATTCAGGAACCAGCTGGACTTGCAAGATAGTTTTATTTGGTTATCCTTGAGCCTGGTGTAAGGAGCCTGGTAACAATGGATGTAAAAGGGATTCTTAGGTGTAAAAGCAATGTGAAGCGATTCTGATGTTGCTGATGGGAGAAAAGACTCAGGAGCAAAATTGGTTATAATTACAGACTGAATTTGTTCAGTGATATTTTGGTTTTGGAGCCTGTTCTGGGTTGAATTGCCTCTCCTAAAGAGATATGTTGGAGTCCTAACTCCCAGTTACATTAGAATGTGACCTTATTTGGAAAAAGGGTCTTTGCAGGTGTAATCAAGTTAAGAAGAAGTCACTGGGGTAGTCCTTAGCCAAGATAACTGGCACCCTTAAAAAAGAGGAGAGCTGTACAGAAAAGGGGACTCCATTTGAAGGAACAGAGACACACAGGGAGAAGACAGCCATGGGAAGACAGAGGCAGATATTGGAGGTATGTGGCCACAAGCCAAGGAATGCCTAGGGCTGCCAGAAGCTGAAAGGGGCAAGGAAGGGTCCTCCCCTAGACGCTTTGGAGGGAGCACGGCCCTGCCCACACCTTGATTTAGGACTCTGGCCTCCAGAACCCTGAGAGGACTCACTTCTGTTGTTGTAAACCACCCAGTTGGTGGCACTTGTTCCAGCAGCCCTAAGTGCCTGATACAGAGCCATACATTTACAACTCTGATGCATCATTGTTTTGAAAATTCCTATAGAAAAATAACATTTATGCCTAAAGAGTACACATTTCTAGTTCCCCATCTCTTTTAATCCTCAGTGAAACAATTGTTTTTAATAAATGTGATCTCAAATTAAGGATCTGAGGTTTCTTACGGATGCATATGGACCATAACCATGTGTTGCAGAGTGAGGAGATCACAGTTTGAAACCATTTTGCAGCTCCAGTGGCCAGAAATCCTATGAATAGCAGCTATAATTTATTTAAATAGCACTTGAGATAATGCAGTCAAATATTCTAGGCTTTTCAACGAAAAGACTGTCGTATCTTCTGGAGATGGTGTACCAGCTTCTTCAGCATTTGCTATTGGTGGTGGTAGAGGCGAGGGAACCGTTCCTAGGCCCTGTCCCTAAATCACCCCTGAGGATCCTACAATTGCCACGTCAGTCTTTTCAGCAGCAGAAGCGCCAATGACATAAGTACAGCCAAATATACCGCCTCTTTTGCTGATTCATACTAGATTCCCAAATTCTATTTAATTTCTATCCTGCCAGGTGGGACCAAGTGTGGGCCTTCAGATCAGTATTCACACCTTTAGACACCTTGAGCCTGAAGGTAAGGAACAAGGGCACTCACACACAGTGGCTGGGGATCTGTTTAGACCCAGGAACTGTGCATGTATAGTCATGCACTGCCTAAGGCTGTTTTGGTCAATGATGAACTGTATATACAACGAAGGTCCCACAAGGTTATTACACCATAATTTTACTGTACCTTTTTCATGTTGGATAAGTTTAGATACACGAATACTATTATGTTGTAATTTCCTACCATATCCAGTGCAGTAACATGCTGTACAGGTTTGTAGCCTAGGAACAATAAACTATACCATGTAATCTAGCTGTGTAGGAGGCTATTGTTTCCTAGGTTTGTGTAAATACACTCTACAATGTTTGCACAACTATGAAATCACCTAAAGATGCATTTCTTAGAACCCACCCAAGTCATTTAGTGACTCATGACTGTATTATGTTATGGTGATATACTACCAACATTTCTCAGGGTGGGCATGATTTCCATTTAAAAAGAAGGAGATCATGCAGCATTTGTCCTTCTGTGCCTGGCTTATTTCACTTAGCCTAATGTCCTACAGCTTCACTCATGTTATTGCAAAGATAGAGTGTTCTTTTCTAACGCTAAATAGTGTTCTATTTATCCGTTTATCTGTTGTTGTGCAGTCAGGTTATTTCCATATCTTGCCTACTGTGAATAATCATGCAATGAACTCACGGAAGTAGAGAGTAGAATGGTGATTGACAGAGGCAGGGATGGAGTGATTGATTGGCAGGGATGGAGTAGTGGACTGGGAAAGGGGAGATATTGATCACAGGATACAAAGTTTCAGTTAGACAGAAGGAGTCAGTTCTAGTAAGCATGATAACTATAGTTAAGAGTAATGTACTGTATATTTCAAAATTGCTAACAGAATACATTCTAAATATTTCCATCACAAAGAAAGGATAAGTATGTGAGCTGATGGATTTGTTAATTTGCATGATTTAATCATTCCACAATGTATACATGTGCCATAACCTCACATTGTACTCCTTAAATATATGGACAATTATTATTTAATTGACAATTATTATTTCTCAATTTATAATTTAGTTGACAATTATTATTTTTCAACTGAAGGAGATTGAAGCTGTGAAGGCTTGAATGTTATAAAATCAGAAAGCAGCTGGGTCTGTGCTTTAACTAGCTCATACCTGGCCAACTCCAAGCCCTTCCATGCTTCTCCTTTTCTTTCAAGCTAAACTCAGTGGCCTTCTCTGTGTCTGCTTCTCTTTAACCCTGTCCTGGCCCGTCAAGGCCTCCCAGATCTTATGACAACAGAGGCGAGAGATGAGAAGGGGGATGAAACCCTGTCTTCTGAGTCATATTCTCGGAGTTTGCTTCCGTATCCCCACAGCCTGGTCAAGGCCAGCTTTCCAAGTACATGGTGCACCAGCCTATTTTGTACAAAACAGAGGTAAGTATAATGAAGACGGAAGAGGAGAGGCATTTCCAGCTCAGAGTTTCATTTATTACCCCTATAGAGCATTCAATTCCCCTGCTTTGTCTTTGAGAATCTCATCTTGTGCTCAATCACAGTTAGAGCTTTTTTTTTTTTTTTTTTTTTTTTTGACAGGGTCTTGTTCTGTTGCCCAGGCTGGAGTGCACTGATGTGATCTTGGCTCACTGCAACCTCCGCCTCCCAGTTTCTAGCAACTCTCCTGCCTCAGCCTCCCGAGTAGCTGAGATTACAGGCGCCTACCACCCTGCCTGGTAAATTTTTGTATTTTTAGTAGAGATGGGGTTTCACCCTGTTGGCCAAGCTGGTCTCAAACTCCTGACCTCAGTTGATCCACCCACCTCGGACTCCCAAAGTGCTGGGATTATAGGCTTGAGCCACTGCACCCAGCTCAGAGCTTCTTATCTAAGTAGATGGCGTGAGGACGAGGTTGAGTCTGGAATCTGTATCAGATGGGTCTCGTGTACCACCACAGGTCTTTTTTGGCCTTGCCGTTCTTTGGTCCTAGGTCATCTGTTTAGATCTAGCTCTGGCTACAGACACACTCAACATGGGCTTCATCTGCCTCCTTTGCTGCATCTGCTCCATGTCTACTTTGCAACCTGCCAGCACCCAGCCTGACGTCTATGCCTTAAGCTTCCTGCTGCAGCACTGAGCAACCCAATTGCTGCTGAGGCATGATATGCTTTAGGGCTTGCTTGGAGCTCATGCACCAACCACCTGGCAGTCTAGGGGAGTTGAAACTCTGTGGGTTTTAACGTTGGAAGCTGTAAGTTGGCAATAAACTCTTTGCCCTTTTGTCCTCCAGAGAAACTCCTCAGGACACAGTGGCCTGTAACGGCCATAGGAGAAGAGCACCACAAGGAAGTGAGATGGAGCACTCCTTGGGCATGATACAAAGCACTCAATAGCCGAACATCTTCTCCTCCTGTTGGCTCTCCTTCCCAGCCTGCCACTTTCCCATGTGCGCTCATTCCAGCCTCCCTGGGATTGCCTTCTCCAATGAAGTAGTCAATCGTAAATGCTTTAGATTCTGTTTTCTGGGAAACCCAGGTCAAGACAAGCTCCCTCTAAGATTGGGTTTACAGTGTTCTCTCTGGATCAATCAGGATATTTGTTAGAAATGTAGATTCCAGGGCCCTTCCCCAGACCAATGATTAAAATCTCTGGATTTCGAATGTAGGACTGTGCATTCTAAACAAATTCTCCTGGTGATTCTTATGCACATTATAATCTGAGAACATGCAGTCTAGTCTAGATTGAGGAAGAGGGCAGGGTATATAATCAATTTTTGGTTTCCTATTTCTTGGAACAATTGAAAGATCTCCAGGTATGATTAGCAAACCCAACTGTCACCCCTCAACCTTTCTACATTTTCTGCCATAGGTGAATGGTTCCAGACAGTCATGATTGCAAAAGAAATATTAAAATCCCTTCATAAAAGTCAGTTGTGCACCTGGACTCAGGGTTACCATGGAGATTCAAGGCAGCAATCTCACTGAGGCTGGCTCCGTGCCTTCTCCCACCCCAAAGTTACCTATGAGGAATTCCTGAGTTTTACTTTGGTTCATTTAACATCTGGAGTTCAGAGACATGAATACTTGAGCAGGCAGGGGCTTCGTGAGAACTAAAGCAGTGTTAGAAGAGCCTGCATGACTGCCTTAATGAGGAAGACTCTGCTGGAGCTGGGATCAGGGTCTCCAGGAGATTCCAGTCCATCATCTCTCTTGGTGAGCAAAAGAAGCCACTGGTGGTCCTTGCAAGTATAAGTGCAATGAAAACAGGATTATGGCGATGGATGACAGTGTGAGAGAGAAAAGAATTATCACCTTCTTCTCCTTCCCCAAATAATTCATTCTCTAAGTTCAGCAGTCCAAAAAGAATGGCTTCTCATGCCAGAGTAGGCTCTTCATGTACTTAGGAGGGCCACTGGGTGTGTAGAGAATAAACTTGCTTTTAATTTTCTGTCTGCTAGCTCCTCCTTGGTGAAGCTGCCTACTGGTTCCCAAACCTAAATTGGCTCTTCACTCTCCTGGGAACATTGAACTGTACCCAGTCCTTCTAAATTTTGATCTACTCATTCGAACAATGGCCACCTTGCCTTTGCTTTTTTGAATTGTGAGAATAAAACGAGGCTCATAAAAGAATCATGATATATAATATGAATTCAAGAAATTGTAGATACTAATCCTCATCCTCTCCATCATCATGATCATCAAACAGAACCACGAAGACCAGAACAGGGTATATGTCTGTGGAAGTGCTGACTGTTTGGTGTTAATTTCTGTAACATAAGTAGGTGTGTGGGGGTAAAAGCTGCAATAAGCAGATTGTAGTTCGGAATTAAGACCTTTATGAGAGGTGAACATCCATGAACTATTAACTCAGGAGGTGGTTTGTAAATTCCTTGTCTATATAGTCATGTGTCTGTAAATTGGAAGCCTCTGGTGGTGAGAGTGGTGTCATTGGTGGTGGTGATTTTACACTAGATAACATTAAAGACAATTTCCAAACTAGCAATTATAGGGTTTTATTAAACATTATTCTGAATACATTTATAAACATGGTTAAATTTACAGGGACACTCTGAGGGCAAGGTCCATACTATAGTTGAATCTTTGACCCTTGTACCTGGTGAAATACCCAGCCATTATTATGCCCTTAGTAAATGTTAATTGCTAAGTGAATACATAAATAAATAAATGGGTGACTAATGGAATAATAAAATGTGACAATATGTATAAAACAGGTTTGTTCATATTTCTGAAAATCTGTGAAGCTAATTTTGTTCTTGGTGCTCTCTGCTTTTTCCTTCCATACTCAGATCCACCTGTCCCTTCCGTCTCTTGATAGAGCTCCTTCCAAAATTCTCATATTTCTCAGATATTTTCACCCCCCCAACCAAAATCTTCAAGGAAAGGTCAGGGAGCATCTTTCAACTTAAGTAGTGAAAGAGCTCTTGTGAACCCTAATTGCAACAATTAGTTTTATGTGTCAACTTGACTGGGCCATGAGGTGCCCAGATATTGGGTCAAACTATATTCTGGGGATTACGGTGCAGGTGTTTCTGAATGAGATTAACATGTGAGTGAGTAAAGCAGATTGCTCTCCCTACTGCAGGTGGGTAGGTCTCATCTGATCGACTGAACACCTAAACAGAACAAGATGGCTGAGTAGGAGGGAACTCTTTTTGTCATGGTGGCTTGAGTGGGGACATTGGTCTTTTCCAGCCTTCAGACTCAGACTTAAAGATTGACTCTTTCTTGGTCTCAAGGGTGCCAGCTTTTGAACTAGCACTTACACCATTGGCTTTCCCAGTTTTCATGCCTTTGAACACACACTGGAACTACATGTCGGCTTTCCTGGGTCTCTAGCTTGGCGATGGCAGATCCTGGAACTTTCTTAGCCTCCATGATCGTATGAGCCAATTCCTTACCTTTCTTTCTCTCTCTCTCTGTCTCTTAAACACACACATACATACCACATATGTGTGTGTATACACACACACACACACAGTCATCCTTCCTATTTGTGAGGATTGGATATAAAAACCCATGGATGTTCAAGTCCCTTACATAAAATGACATCGTATTTGTATATAACCTATGTACATCCTCTCTCTCTCTCTTTCTCTCTCTCTCTCTCTCTCTCTATATATATATATATATATTTTTTTTTTTTTTTTGAGACGGTTTTGCTCTTGTTGCCCAGGCTGGAGTGCAGTAGCACCATGTCAGCTCACTGAAACTTCCACCTCCCAGATTCAAGCAATTCTCCTGCCTCAGCCTCCAAAGTAGCTGGGATTACAGGTGCCTGCCACCACACCCTGCTAATTTTTGTATTTTTTAGTAGAGATAGGGTTTCACCATGTGGGCCAGGCTGCTCTTGAATTCCTGACCTCAGAGGATCCACCCGCCTCAGCCTCCCAAAGTGCTAGGATTACAGGCATGAGCCACTGCGCCCCGCCCCTCCATATATTTTAAATCAGCTCTAGATTACTTATAATACTTAATACAATATCAATGCTATGTACATAGTTGTTATACTGTATTTTTATTGGTATTATTTTTCATTGTTGTACTGTTATTTTCCTCTAATATTTTTTAATCTGTGGTTGGTTGAAACTTGTGGATATAAAGGACTGACTGTGTGTGCATACCTGTGTGTGTGTGTGTGTGTATATATACTTCCCATTGGCTCTGTTTGTATGGAGAACCCTGATACACTCATAAAGTTTTTGCATTTCAATAGAAATCAGAGAAGAAACAGGTTTCACAAAGGGAAAAATGGCTAGCTACGGAATAAGGCATAATGAGACGAAGAAGATGCTGACCTTGTGGGTAAAGAAACTGAGAATTACAATTAGGATAAATGAAATAGGCTACACAGTATATCCAATGATAGAATTATTCAGTAAGTGCGTTGGGAGCGATATGATTATTTTATAAGAAACTGAAGGTCATTGTGGTTACAACAATAGCTAGCAGGTGGAACATGAACCTTGGAATCACAGCCTGTCTAACTCCAAAGCCCAATATATATCCAGGCTGACTTTACAGAGATCTTGGAATTATTTATTATTTTGCAAGACAGACTTAGGTGGGTTGCTATTATACATTCACAGGGATTCACAGTTTCCAAAAATCTTTACCTCATTCAAATCTCCGAACCCAACTTGTGATGTAGGTGACATTTATAATTTTTTCAGATAAGGCAGATAAGGAAACTCAAGACATAGAAAAGAGAAGGATTTCTTAGTTATGCAGCTCAAATGCAGTGGTCATGCCAGAGCTCAGGCCTCAGGACTGTAAGCCACGTGACACTTTATTTGGTGCAGGTGGGTCATAAAGGAGTTTACATTCTTCTGTAAGCTGGTAACAAGCATGGGTGGGGAAAATTACCTACAAAAATCCCTATGTCTTTCATACAATAAAAGAAACATGGTTTTGTGTAAACAATGGCAAACTAATACACAAGTGCCATTGTGAAATGACAATATTGATTATATATATGTACATCTTATACATGTACAAAATGATACACATATAATTACACAGACATTTTGTATTCGAAAATAAAATTAGTCAACCGTTTTACTGCTTGAAACATTTCAGCAAATTGTTACGACTAAATTGCTGGAAAATCGTGATCACCGTCTGCACCCGTAAAAGCTTTTACCAGCTCTCTAACTTTTGCTTAGTCGAAATTTCTCTAAGCCCTCAACTCCTTCTTCCAATTCTTCCATAAAGATGTCCATGGAAATATCACCATCCAACCTTCCTAGCCATGAAGGAGATATAGCTGTTTCATTTGTTTGTCAATATTTTGACAAGGAAATGCTTAAACTCATGCTACAGATTTTGCAAGCAGACGTTGTCAATTTCAGGCTTGGTTGCATCTATTGCCTGTGAACGTAAAATAAAATCTCCCGCTTGAAAGTATTATCTTCCTTGCCTCTCTCTTAGCCAGTGTGGTTGAAGGTCCTCCATAAAACATATGTGTCCTGACCCCCCTTTATCAGACTGTGTGTGCGAGAACACAGCTGAAAACCAGCATTATTTGCTGCTACTGCAAAACTTCACTGAACTCCTAGCCCTTGCCATGTCCTGTGCTATATGCTGGGAGGAAAAATAAAACACAGTCCCCTTTCTCAAGGAGCCTGTTGTGCTGTGAGATACTGAAAATAAATAGGCAAGTTGTTTGGTGAATGGAAGTGCAGAGATATGCATAAGGAGCTGGGAATGAACCTGATAATATGCAGGAGCTGATCCTAAGAAACACTTACACAGTGCTTGCCACACGCCACCATAGAAAAGGCTTCACATTTGTTAGCTCATTTGATACTTACAATTACTCTGTGAGGTAGATTGAATGATCCCCAATTTATAGATGGAAAAACTGAGGCACAGAAAGGTGAGGTGACATGGGGTCACCAAACAAGTACAAATACTTCTACTTAAAGTGAAATCCAGGTAGACAGGCTCCAGAGTTCATACTCTTAAGAGGAATCCCACACCATCTCAGTAGCAGTCAGTGGGAGAAAGCATGGTTAGGTAGCCAGAGGAAGCAGGAAGCACATTCCATGCAGAGAGAGCTGCCTATTCAGAGGCAAACACACTGAGAAGACATGGCAGGGGTGCAGATTTTCTGCTTGGCACACAGGTGTGAAGACATGAGAACCAAGAAGTGAGGCTAGACAGGTCAGCATATTTACTGTGCTCCTTGCATATAAAGACGTCCCTAGTTTATTCTGAAGACAATGAGAAGCCACTGAAGATGTTTTACATACAGGAATGGCATGATCTAATTTCCATTTTCCATGAGGTCTTTTGCAGGAGCAGATTTGTGGGTAAAGACCTGAAGCAAGGAAGGAAACAAGCTGAGAGGCTCTCACAGGTGTCCAGATACTAAGGGAAGAAAAGACATTGCAGGCAGGAAAAATACTCAGCTGGGAAATATGCACAAAGTAGACGAGAAAAATGGGCCATGAAAGTGAAGAAGAGGAGGGTGCTGAGGACTATGGCCAGTTTAGGTGGGCTGAAGGAAACACCTAAGATCAAGCAGAGAGGAGGAAGTTAGTCAGTCCTATTTTGGATATTTAGGACCGGAGCTACTTAGGAGATCTGCTGAGAATGATGCATGCACAACACAGGATGCATAGAGATAGAAGTGCTGACAGGCAGCAAATCTGGGTAGAAGCACTAACTAAGAGCATCTCACAGCTGTGCTTATAGAATAGTGACATGTATATTTGACTGTTTCTCAGGAAAGAGCATTCTGGAGGAGGTAGTCATGCAGTCCAAGTCCTCCAGATGCCATTTTCTTGCACTACCATTTCTTGGATAGGAGTCTGGAATTCTGTGTCTAGTCAGGCTTACTCCTAAGTTGTAGAAGTTATCAGCCTTAAATGAATTACCATTTATGAAACACCTAGAATAGTGCCTGGCACTTGTAAGTGCTTATTAAACAAGTAAAATAAGCAGATGGACCCCCATTGAGATAAGAGCTGCACTTTTCCTTCTCACTTGATTTATGCTGGTCTTGGGTAGAAGGACAGAGGGAGAAGTCTGAGGAGCCAGCACCTTAGAAACGGCCAAGGATGACTGTGAGAAGGACCACTAAGAGACGAAGAGGAACTCCAGTGGAAGTGTACGTCATATGAGGTGCGTTTCTTTATGGAGGTGGCATCAACAGGGCAGCATTCAGCGCAGAGGACAATTAAGTTAAAAATAAAAACTGATCAATTAGATGTAGTATGCACCCCAAGGATGAGAGTAGGCATGGGAGACTTTGTGGGATTGTTAGTGATAACAGTCTAAATGTCTAATTTTTAGACCTGTTGGGTTCAGCTTTGAACCTGGAGTCACATGCTAACTATACTAACATAGTTATGAACACTAATGAACACTAACTACAGTGTTCATTCAGATGCCAGGAATGGGCTACTTTTTGTTTAAGTGACTCAACAACCATTTGTTGAGTACATAATATGTGACCAATACTGAGTCAACTGGTAGGAGAAACAGAACAAAACACATTTCTCAGGAGAAAAACGTTTGGGGTTTGTTTAATGTCTAGGCACGACTTGCCTGCACCCCCTGCTATGTGCTCCTGGGTTTCTTGTCTCAAAGCCATTTGTTTGCTGGATTCTGCATTCCTCAGTATAACTGAGAGGTACAGAAACTGTCTCGCTGTAAGCTCTTAGAGAGCAGAATCTTTTCTGGGTCTATACAGTCATGTGTCACTTAATAAGGGGGATATGTTCTGAGAAATGTGTCGTTAAGCGATTTTGTAGTTATGCAAATATCATGAAGTTTACATATACAAACCTAGGTGGTATAGCCTACTACACACCTAGGCTATAGAGTATAGCCTATTGCTACTAGGCAACAAATATGTATAGCATGCTACTATACTGAACACTGGAGGCAATTGTAACACAATGGTAAGTATTTTTGTATCTGAACATATTTAAACACAGAAAAGGTACAGTAATAATACAGTATTATAATCTTATGGGACCACTGTTGTACATGCAGTCTGTTGTTGACCAAAATGTCATGTGGTGCATGACATATTTCATTATATCCTGAGCACCTGTCACATAAACACAGACAGAATAATAATCACAGTTTCAGTAAGTGTATGAAGAAATAGTACAACATTATTTGAGAGTGTGTGGCAGTGGAGGGGATCTTATTTAAAATAGGGGGTTGGCCAGGGAAAGCCTCTCTGATAAAGTAATAATTTGAGATTTGCAAGAATGGTTAGTAGCTAAAGAAAGGAGGAAAAAAGAACATTCTAGAGAGAGAAAAAAGAGAGGAGAGAGAGAAAGAGAGAGAGCGAGAGAGACGCTAAGTCGTTGCGATCCATCTTTCTCATGTCATATAGTGGTTTCCTTTAAGCTTCTGTAAAATGCCATTTCAGGAAATTATGTCTTCTGCTTTGCAAAAGGACTTATGTAAAAGAGCTCTTTTGTTGTCATTGGCGTTAAAAATAAACTCAGGATAAAATAACTTAGAATCATTTTTATTTTCATTCTTGATATTTTTTATAGGAAACAATGGAACTGCAAACTTAATTTTTCTTTTGCCATTTGAAAAATAGTTTTTTTTTTCTTGCTGGCTGATGCCAGCTCCCTACTCTGAACCCCTGGGGATACTGCAGCCTCCAGACCTCTTCCCTCCTTCCACTTTGATCAACCATATGCTGCAGTAGGCCCCCGTCTGCTCCTCTAGGTTGGGCAGGGTGGAGCTGCCGAGACAACACACAGCCTCTAGGCCCAGGACATGGCAGCTCTGCCCAAAGCAGCTGGTGCTGATAGACTCTTTGTGCCCACAGGGTCAAGCCCCCCTGTGCTCAACATACTAGGCAGTCTGCTTCCTGGCTGTGGAATCAGGGAATAGTTAACACACCTCTGAAGCTCAGAGCCCTGAACTTGGAGCAATAAATGACACAATTTTATAAATTGTCTGGTGAAATGCCTGGCACCCAATAGGTTTGCAGCACATGTTAATCAAAGAAGACTTGGTTTCTGTTGGCTTGACCTCTTCCCCTCTTAAATTCAGTCCTAAATGTGTCCAATGGTACCAGTGTGGTCAATTTGGCATCTCAGTGCTGAGAGGCCAGGATGGTATGGCCCAAGCGTGGGGCATGGGTGCAAGGGAAGTGCCTTCATTAAGCAAAAAAGGTAAGGGTAGTTGTTGAAGTAGGCAACAGTAAAGAACTAGAAGAGAGTAGGAAGAATTTATCTGAGGCCTCATTACCAACATTTGCATATAAACTTATGTAAAACACTCTTTGGGAACTACCAGTAATAATGGTGTGGAAGGAATGGAGTCCGAAGGCTGCATTCCTTCTGCAGTAAGTGGAGAGAAAGAGGGAACAAAATACATGTTTATGCTGTTAGAACCCATTTGTCTTCACAAATTGGTGTGACCTTGGGAAACACTGGTTACACTTAGATGTTATTATTATTATTTTTTTGCTGCTGTAACAAATTGCCAAAATCATAGTGACTTAAACAACACAGTTTTTAAAATCTTATATTTCTGAAGGCCAGAATTCCAAAATGAGTCTCACTGGGCTAAAACCCAGGTGGAAGCAGTGCTGTGTTTCCTTTTTGTGGCTCCAGGGTCCAATTCCTTTCCTTGCTTTTTCCCACTTCTAGAGACTGCCCTTGCTTCTGGGCTCATAGCCTCATCCTTTACCTTCAAATCCCACAGTGTTGGGCTGAACTTTCTCATGTTGTATCATTCTCACCCCCTCTTCTGCTTTCCTCTTCCACATTTAAGGACCCTTGTGATTGTATTGGACTTGCTCAGACAAGCCAGGATAATTTCTCGATCTTAAGGTCAGTTGATTAGCACCCTGAAATCCATCTGCAACCTTAATTCTCTTTTGTGATGTAGCATAATACATTTATGGTCTCTTGGATTTAGGATATAAACATCTTTGGGGGCTGCTATTCTGCCTACCACAGGCACTATGTACAAAATCAAATGTTCTATCTAAATCGGGTAAAGAGCACGAGAAAAGTGTAAGACACTGGACTAATTTGAGAAGCCCATAGGCTCTGGTTTCAGCATCATTGCTTAAATGTGTGTGATCCTGGAAAGGCGTTTTGACTCAACAGTCTTCTGTTTCTTTCCCTGTGGATCAGCAGCTCTGTCTGAAGACAGAACAAATGTGTGGAGAAGAAGAAGAAGAAACAAGGTGGGTCTGTGCTAGAGTCTTGCTCTGGGGTCACATACTTGCATTTTACAAAGAGATGCTAAACATTGCCCTCTGACAGGGAATGTGGGAATAGGTGTAGTGGAAATTCCACCTGTCTCAGCAGCTCAGAGTCTCAGCCCACATGTGTTTTTGGGCAAGTCACCTCCTTTGTGCTTCTCAGTTTCACCCTCTGAACTCCTAAACCTCCCGTGTCCTTCCAAGGGCTGTGCTGCTATTACTATAAATTTAGGACTAAAGGGATTTATTGGGGTAAACTTTGAGATAGTACCAGGCTTTGTTTCTATGTTAAACTCACTCCACACAGAAGTACCCAGCCAAGAACCACATGTCTGGATTTCCTGGTGTATAGGCAGAGATGCCAAAATAAACACCACAGTTTCACTGGGCAAGGGAAATACTTCATTTCAATTCCTCCTGAGGCAATCTCTGAAGAGACCCATATCTGTTTGACATCAGCTGTGAGAACTTCAGGAGAAGAGGAGGAAGTATGTATATGTCATCTGCATACATCTCCTATGGGTGTCCTGAGCTGCCCAACTATTTTTCTCATTGAATCCCTCCCTCACATCTTGGAATATTGGGAGTTCTGTGGTCTACACAAGGAGGGTTCTGTGGTCTCCTTTGTGCGGGTAAAGTGAAGCGTGGGCCACTCAACAGGGCACTGACAAGGCCAAGCATCCCTGTCTTGCCTTTCCCTGTGTGGCGTCTATAAACCAAAAATAAAAGACCCCCAGCCAACTGAAAGGACCACCCTCTTGGACAAAATGACCCAGAGAAACTTGGAAAACTAAATTTCTGGCAATGATGGGAAGGGAAGTTGAACATGCCTCATTAGACCCCCGTCCTTTTTGGTGTTTAGGCACGACTTTTTAGTACAGACAGGGTTTCACCATGTTGGCCAGGCTGTTCTTGAACTCCTGAGTTCAGGCAATCCACCTGCCTAGGCCTCCCAAAGTGCTGGGATTACAGGGGTGAGCCATCGCGCCTGGCCCCTACTTATCTTAACTCAAGCGTTTCTTGATACTGACGTCAGGTCTTTAGACCTGGGGTGTCCAATCTTTTGGCTTCCTTGGGCCACATTGGTAGAAGAATTGTCTTGGGCCACACATAAAATGTACTAACACTAACAATAACTGATGAGCTAAAAAAAAATCACAAACAAAACTCATAATGTTTTCAGAAATTTTATGAATTTGTGTTGGAGTACATTCAAAGCTGTCCTTGGCTGCCTGTGGCCCATGGGCCATGAGTTGGACAAGCTTGCTTTAGACAAAGCTTAACTCTTTCAATCAATTTCCAGTAAGAAAATCTTTGAATCCATCAATTTCTTCATAAATTGTCCAAACTCAGGTATTCCTTTATAGTAACGCAAGATAGACGAATGTCAGTCACTTCAAGATATTCCACCCACCACTTGTGGGTATTCCCCTTTTTTAGGCTGAACCAATGTATACCTTCCATGTATTAATTTATGAATGTACCTATTATTCCTGTAACCCTAAAACATATAAAACCAAACTGTAATCTGACCACCTTTGGCATACTTTCTCAAGACCTTTTGAGATGGTTCCCTGGGCCATGGTCACGCATATTGACTCAGAATAAACCTCTTTACTTTACAGTTCGGTTTTTCCATTAACAGTTCTCTGAGGCACCCCTTCTTGTGCCAGGGAATCATAGACTTTTCTTTAGGACACAAGTGTGGTTCATTCATTTCTTTATTCATTCAGAGGATAGGGGTGTAAACAAGACCCAGTGGCCACTCTTGCACATCTCACAACATAGAGGTAAAGAGGCGATGATGCCACAGTGCCGCATGGATCACAAAGGAGGAAAGTGCAGAGGATGTCTTAGACCCAAAATAGTCACCTGGAGAGGGCTAGAAGTTTCCTAGGGAGGAAGTGGTACTTGCACTGAGTGCTGAAAGCAAAGTAGACCTTCACTGGACTAAGATGAGATAGTGGGGTTCCAGACAATGGAATAGAGATGAGAGACAAGGGGACAGTATGAGATTCCCAATGACGGGAGAAAGTGGCAGGAGGAAGTGGACAGCATTCAATATTGAAGCCAGAGAGACTGGGCTCAAATCCCATCTATGTGACTTCCTGCCACTCCTTAACCTTTCAGAGCCCCAGTTTTTCACATCTGAAAGTAGGAGTATAATTTTTGCGTCAGTAGACTTTCAGGATTATTGTTTTGGATAATAATATAAAAAACTAACAATATTTATTATTTCTAGATACTATTCTGAGTGCTTTATACATATTAACTTGTTTAATCTTCTCAGCCCTTTGTGGTGAACACTATTTTTTTTCTATTTTACAAATGAGGAACCTGAATGCAGGAAGATAAGTAACTTGTCCAAGGTGACATGCCCATCAGTGGCAGAGCTGGAGTTGAGACGCACCTCTTGACCAGTGTACATAGATAGCATATACAACAGCATGTTAGCATATCTAGAGCACCAACAGAAATAAGCACAAAGTAGGGCATACGGGGCATCATGGAGCTGCAGAGGAGAGCAGAGGCCAGAGGTGAAGGGCTTTACTTATCTTTTATCCTATAGACCATTGAGAGTTCAGGGAAGGCAGGGCACATCATGGTCAGATTTTCATTTTAAGGTAACCACTCTGGTGGTAGGGTACAGGGAGGCCTGGCGTGGATAAAGCAGAACATTGTTTTTGCAAGACATTAGAGGACGTTTCATGTATGTTGAAAGGAATTGAAGAGCCTTCATTCATAGCATTTACAGTGTTACAGAAGGAGCACAGATTGTAAAGGCAAAAAGATCAGGATTCAATTTGTGACTGCCAAAATGCCAGAGACTACTTCTACGATTATGCTATAAAACTTTCTTCTTTTGTTTTTTCTAGAAAATGAAGAGATCTATTGAAAAGCCTGGCTTAACAAATAAATTGAGATGGACCTACCAAACAGCATTAAAATACTCTACTTAAGCAAGGAGACTCACTTAATCATTTTAGTAAAAGCTTCATATTAATAATATTCTATGATTTGCAGATAGTGGTATGGTATCAGACATGAATTAGGGATCTTGAGTTTCAGACCTATTCTTATACTGACTCTATGTTCTTGTTTGTAAAATATAGCACCTGAAAGACTCAAAAACCTTTTTCAGTGGAATGTACTTTACATAGATTATCTATAAATTTCATATTTACTGAGCACCCACTATAATACCCAATAAGTATCCTTTTCAAGTGGTTAAGGGCCAAACATGTCCGGGCACTGTACTCAGAGTGACTTTCTTGTTTAATCATTGGCACTGCCATGTGAGGATGTGATCACCGTCCCCATTTTATGAATGAGGAGACAAAGTCTCGTGGAAGTTAAGTCATTTTCCTAAGATCTCACAGCTAATTTCAATGAATCTTTCTGATTCTAAACTCCTATTTCTGGTACTTTGGACATGGAGAATTGATAAATTAACAGCAAAAAATGGCCATAATTCTCTATCCCTCTCTGTAGCCAGGTTCTTGTAATATGATACCCTAGATCTTCCATCTGGAGGTAAATTCCATTTTTCCCCTTTGAATCTAGATGCCTTGTAACTTGCTCTGGGCAATAGAATGTGGCAGAAAGGATGCTATGCCAATTTTAAGACCAGGCCTCCAGGACTGCACACTTTTCTTAGCTCACTTAGAACCCTGTTAAGTAACCCACCAAATAAACACCAACAGGCTAGACTGCTGGAAGATGAGACAAACAAGGCCCAGTGGCCCTGTCACCCTAGCTGACAACTGCAGACAGGTGAGGCCATCCAAGATCACCCCATCATGGGCCAACACCCCTGCTGACATCACTGATGCAGGAGGGATCCCAGCTCAAACCAGTAGAGCTTGGACCAGACCATAAGAACTCCCCAAGCAACCCTCAGTTACAAGCTCAACAATTGCTTACTGTTTCAAGTCTGTGATATGGTGGTGTTTGTTAGGCAGCATTATAGATAACTGATATGATAATCATTTGATTGCAATATTCAGATGGAAACATTTCTGTAAGGGAAAGGGGGTTCTGTTAATAAGTACAACAAAGTAAGAGGGAAAAGGAAGCTACCCAGGTTGCCCTCTCTGTGGGGATCCTAACTCAAGCAAGTGCAGAGATCTGGGCTCTGGTCAGAAACACAGCCTTTGTATTTCTGGGCAGAGGAGTGAGGCATTAAGAGTGGTTGGTTTTCCGTGCTTCTCAGTCTGGGAGTGATGAGAGACCAAGAAAGCAGGAGTCACACCAACCAGAGCTGGGGTCCTTCAATCACAATTAAAATATAAAAGGGAAAAAAGTGGACTAAGTAAACTGAAGCAAAGAAACCAAAAGGTACCAGCCTTTCTGAGTTTTTGTTTTCTGGAATGCATTCCTTGTCATAGCCCTCTCTATGATAATCTTCAAGAAATGATTATGTGCCAGACACTGTGTGGCTAGTTTAAAAGCATTAACTCATTTCATTCTCATGATTTCTTGAGGCAGGCACAGTTCTTGCCCCCATTTGACAGCGGAAGAGACTGTTCCTTTGAGAGCAAAGGAACTTGATTGGAAATGGAGCTGTGATGTGCTCAACTCCAAAGTCAGAGGCCTTGTTTCTCCCCTGAGCCAGCCTCCCAGAAGTAATTCCTATTAGATTAGGGTAATTAGTACCACAGACATTACCTGTTCATGCCTTGGTTATGTCTGTCTCCCTTGACATTTTCCCCTCGTCACACTCAGGTTCTGTCTGCAATTTTTTGTACAGTCCTCTTCACATATCACTCCTCCATAAAAGACAAATAAACAATTTGATGAGAAACATTGTGGAATTGGATAGGTAGAAGAGCCTATTTGCTTTGACTTTGAAACCCAAAGCTGTAAGAATGTTTCCTTTTGGGTTTGAGGTCTTTGACCTTGAGAACAAGATGCGTGCTATTTATACTTCAAGAGTCTGTCTTGACTTCAGATTGGTTTCATACTTAAGGTGTGGTGGTTCCAGCTTCTCAGCAAACAACAATTTGTAGATCAATATGACAGATGCAGAATGTGTATGCAGCATACTCCTCTGTCTCTAAAGGTATGCGCTGGTGGCCAAACCTATGTCTGGAACACTAAAGCATCACTGATCTCAACTGACTCATTGCACTAAGTCGTGGGAATTAGGAACAGGGAGAACTCTGAGGTCCTTTCTTCATGAAGTACAGGGTCTGGTGTCCAATACAAGCATAAGAAACATCAATTTCTCTTTGCAAAAACAAGTGCTTTCTAACTTGGATCTTCAATCTCACAGAAGACCTTCTGGTCTAATACTGCAGAGTCACAGAACATTGTCTTCCAAGAATAGCTGCCAAATAATTTTGAAATATAAAAAGTATATATTAATCCATAAAACAAAATGTCTCAGAGAACACTGAAATAGAGAGTCTTAGAAACACATACTGTTTATATTTTCTTCATGGAGTCTTTTTGTTTAGAAACACTGGTTTAGTCCCACTTAAAACTGGAAAGAAATTTTTATTCTCCCTCAACTTATAAAAAAACTTAAATATTGAAGCCTGTCTTTTTCCTAGACATCAGTGGTGAAGGAGTGTCCAAGTCAGGGCAGCTGGCTTTGTTTCAGCTCTCCCAAAGAGAACCTGGGTGACTTGACTTTGCCAATAAACTTTGTGAGTCTCAGATCATCTTCTTTACTAAAGAATGGAATTGAAATAGATTATTTCTTGTCTTGTCCAATGCCAACATTCTACTGAAGTATTTACAAGAAACATTCCTGACTACTCCTGTGATCTGCACCATGAAAAGAAGGTTTGAAGTTGGGAGAAATTTCAGAAATACTCGTGGGGATTCCAGAGGTTCATTAGCATATTCAACAGAACCTGAACATGGAAATATTGGCTGGGGCACCGGGAGACAATGGATATCGCGTTTCAAAGGAAGTGCGGTATCTGCTAGATCACATGCAGAAAGTTCAAAGTAGGTGATCAAAAGTGAGTTAGATGTCTCACCCACGTCCAAGGTATCAAAGGGGGCATCAGAGGAGGGTATAAGGAGAATTTTTTTGAATATATATTTTTGGAAAATATATGGCTTTATTGTGAGAACTTTACCCCTCACAAAGAGAAAGGTGAGGAGGTGCCAGCCTCTCACCACAAGCCTGGTGATTTGCGGGGGCAGGTGGTGGTCTTCAGCAGGACCACTTAGAGAATTTTGCTTAAGTCCCCTGCAGTGGAGTATATGGATCAGGGGTGGGGTGGTGGTGGTGGTGGTGGTGAAGCTGCCTTTGCAAAGATTATAACAATAACAATGAGAAAGTTCTAACATAACTGACTTCATCTTGCTTCTAACCTCATTAGCTAACCACCCTGGCTCATTCATGCAAATAGGTCAAACTAACAATGGGAGGAATTTAGCTTATAGTTTAACTTTAAAAAAGGAAAGACAATAACAGCCCCTTCCTGAAACGAAACCCCTCCATGCTTGGGGACTAAAATAGCCTGTATAGCATTAAAGAAAAGCCACAAGGCTGAAATTATAGTCAAGAGTGGAATTCTGTTAAGGCATAAGCAGAAGTTAAATGGCAACCAGCCACTGTTTCTTAGCTTGCTTTTCTATAATTGCTCACTTAACTGCTCACAGAGTCATGTAGCCCGGGACAGTGGGAGGGACAAAATTTATAACTACCCCAAATTGCTTCTATAGATAACATCACTACGGTGAAACTCAGGACTGGTCTTTAAGATATTTTTCAGAGTTTGCATTCTTGTGGACCAACTGATGCCCACCAGACATGTGGCCCATACCAAGGAAAGAAGTAACTAAACTTGTCCTATGACCCCCACCAGAAACTGACTTAGCTCATGAAGTTAATTTCAACACCTCAATGATTTCATTCCCAAAGAATCAGTAGCCCCCATTCCCTAGCCCACTGCCCACCAAGTTATGCTTAAAAAACGTAGTCTCTGAGGTCCTGGGGAGGCAGATTTTAGAGACACCTTCCATCCTCTTTGCTTGTCTTCTCCGTGATTATTAAATTTTTTCTCTGCTGCAAGAGCTGCTGATCTCAGTGCATTGGCTTTTTTCTGGGCAGTAGGAAAGAAGAACCCACTGGACTGTAGAAGTGGTGGTCACAGAGATCTGGAATCTGAATCATCCCTGACACAGCTAAAGAATAGGAGAGAAGCTGACCAGCTGTATGTGGATAAACTGGATTGGATGGGGAGATGGTGCTGTCGAGTGTCCCACACTCCATGAATTACTCTGGGAAAAGGATGTGTGAGTGAGACATGGATGAAATGAGTGTCATGAACAACAGAGAACTGGGGTGGATTAATCTTAGCTCCTGTCCAAGATGGTGCTAGAAGGAAGGGGGAACAACCTCAGCCAAAAGGAGGTGGAGGAGACAGAGGAAGGTGCAGAGGAAGATGAGGTCATGGACCATATCACATAGCTGTAGAGAGAGACCTGGGGGTAGTGAGGGGGTTTCTAAAATTTATCCTTAATATGGTTTGAATATTTGTCCCCCCAAAATCTCATATTAAAATTTGATCTCCAATGCTGGAGGTGGGGCCTAGTGGGAGGTATTTGGGTCCTGGAAATGGATCCTTCATGGATGGGTTGGTGCCTTCCCTGCAATAATGAGTTCTTACACTCTTAGTTCATGTGAAAGCCTGTTGTTAAAAGGAGCATGGCATCCCTCCCATTCTTCCCTTGTGCCTTCTCTCATCATGTGACAACCAAGCAGATGCCAGCACCATGCTTCTTAAATAGCCTGAAGAATCATTTGCCAAATAGACCTCTTTTCTTTATCAATTGTCCGATCTCAGGTATTCCTTTATAGTAATGCAAGATAGACTAATGCAATCCTTTTTTAGACATTTCATGGGCCTTTTGAAGCTGCCAAACCCGGGCAGCAGCTCGAAACATTATTGGCCAAACAAGAATCTTCCTGTCATTCTCTCCTTTCCTGCTTTCTTTCCATGTTACAAACCTAGACAGGCAGATATTGTTGGGGAAGAGTGGTGGAAGAAAGTGCCAGGGAGGAGAAAGAGCTGCAGCCAACCAGAGCCCCCTTCCCAGGCTGTGGCTTCCACAAACTATAGACCTTTCCAGGAGGAGAGGGGCTGAGACTCAAAATCAAGTTTGTGATTTTGCTATTTAAATAGTAACAAACATTTTACACAGTAAAGCAAGATTATACTTGTGACTTAAACTGAGTAGAATATTTCATGTTACTTAAGAGAGGTTAGGACAGGGAAATAACTACCCTCCATGAAAAACTTAAACAGTGGGAAATAAAAGAAGCAAGTTAATATCTGCAAAGTCCTCCAGGAAAGAATCTTATTAACTTTGACCTGAGTTTTCCAAACCTATTTTCCTACAAACTTCTTTTTGTCACAGAAGAACAATTAATATGCCATGGAAAGGAGAATCATTTGCAACATACTTGGGTATATAGTGTTCAAATGGCTAAATATTTTCTTTTAGATTAATATGCAGAAAGTTATTGTTTTGATTTAAACAAATCATAGATCAAAAATCAGGACAGCAGCTGGTATATATATTCTGTGGTCCTTAGATCTCTTTTAATCTAAAACATCTTAGATAATACATTCATTGGTGTGTGTGTGTGTGTGTGTGTGTGTGTGTAGCTTATTCTCATATTTATTCCATGACTTTAAGTTAAATATTGCAAATCTCAGTGAAAAAGGCACTCTAGTTAACAAAATCCTGATTTCATTTGTTAGTCTTTTGTCAGGCCATTAAATTATACATTCTGATTTCAATGTAGCTAAAGAATATTGAAAAATGTTGGTAAGAGGTAAGAATTTTTCTTTTTATATTCAGCATTTTGCTTTTAATGTATTTACGTACCTTAAGTTTTTTTTCCCCTACCTTAAATCAACATCCTTCTTTGGTTTCAGTATCAGTAATAAAATGATCATGTAATTTTTATGACTATATTTTATTTTTTAAGGGGAACAAAAACAATAAATTGCCCTAAATACTTTCAATTAAAAATCAAATTCATATTACTGTCCTTTATATATTGTCAAAGTGAGTCTTTCAGGTCCGTGCTATTTAAAATGCAGTCTGCAGACCAGCAGCATTGAAACACTGGGGACCTTGTTAGAAACACAGAACCATAAGCCCCTCTCTAGACCTACTGACTTGGGAGTCAACTGCCCAACAGTGTTTGAGAAACACCTTATTATGACATTTACCATGGGGTTTATTGCCCGTGTGTTTAATTACACCTTGCAGCTTCCACCCCGCCCCATCATAATGGAATGGATAAGGGCAGAATTGAGCTGAATCTAGACCTGGGCAATTCACTTAAACTTCCAGCCCCAGTTCTCTTATTTTCAAAATATGGATAATAGTCTTTGCCACAATGTTGCAAAGTGAGACTTATTCAAAATAATAGGATCTGTAAGGGATCCAGTGTACTCTTGTGATTCACACTAACATTCCACAAATTTTATTTCCAACAGGAAAATTTCTTCTTCCTTCTTTCATTTCTTCTTCTTTATATTTTGTTGTTGTTTTTGTTGTTTGTTTCTTTAACATCTACTTGTTTGGCAACTTCAGGTACATAGATTATAACTAAGAATATTAAATTAAGTTTACATTACTTAAGTATCACTAATTATTATCAAAATCACCTATGTCAAAATCCCTATTGGTTGCTTGGTAGGAGAAGCCCTGTGTCCTTAGCCTACTACTTCATCAGGCATGGTTATCTCACTTCCAATTCCCCAGAACACTACGGGCAGGAATTAGGGATGTGGGGCCCTGCAGATGTAGGAAAATGCATTAAGAGCTCGTAGCTGCTTGGCAGAGAGAAAGCAAACTGCCCCAGCTGCTTAGAATTAGGATCTGAGTCATCAAGAAGAGGTGAATTCTTTTCCTGAGCCTCCGCTGTTTGAGAAGGTAGGAAAGTTTTTTAATAATATATAACCAAGGTTGAACATGCACGATTATTTTTAAAATTGGGATTTCTAAGTGAATGCCACAGAATTGAGGTTTCAGCAATATTAAATCAACAATAAGCGGTTTCTGAATTAATTCTCAAGAAGTTTCTTCTTTAGAACATTAACTCTCTCCTAAGGCAGGAAAATTTATATGACTTCTTTTTTCTTTTTCCTTGTTTTTTTCACCTTTTGTTGGCTTTGAGGTTGAGGATTCTAATAAGATCAAGTAAATAGGATAATAAATAAATTAAATAAATAAATAAATAAATAAATGTCTCAGTTAAGGTAGGCATGTAAGCAATTTAATATTTCTAAAAGAGAACCATGAAGTGTAGGGAAAAGAAAGAGAGATCAGACTGTCACTGTGTCTATGTAGAAAGGGAAGACATAAGAGACTCTATTTTGAAAAAGACCTGTACTTTAAACAATTGCTTTGCTGAGATGTTGTTAATTTGTAGCTTTGCCTTAGCCACTTTGACTTAACTACTTTGATCTAATCTGGAGCTCACAAAAACATGTGTTGTATAAAATCAAGGTTTAAAGGATCTAAGGCTGTGCAGGACATGCCTTATTAACAAAATGTTTACAAGCAGTATACTTGATAAAAGTCATTGCCATTCTTTAGTCTCAATAAACTAAGGGCACAATGCACTGTGGAAAGCCGCAAGGACCTCTGCCTTCGGAAGCGGGGTATTGTCCAAGGTTTCTCCTCATGTGATAGTCTGAAATATGGCTTCGTAGGAGGAGAAAGACCTGACTGTCCTTCAGCCTGACACTTGTAAAGGGTCTGTGCTGAGGTGGATTAGTAAAAGAGGAAAGCCTCTTACAGTTGAGATAGAAGAAGGCCACTGTCTCTTGCTTGCCTCTAGGAACTAAATGTCTCGGTGTAAAACCTGATTGTACATTTGTTCAATTCTGAGATAGGAGAAAAACTGCCTTATGGTAGGAGCCGAGACATGTTTGCAGCAATGCTGCCTTGTTATTCTTTACTCCGCTGAGATGTTTAGGTAGAGAGAAACATAAATCTGGCCTACGTGCACATCCAGGCATAGTACATTCCTTTGAACTTAATTATGACATACATTCTTATGCTCACATGTTTTTTGTTAACCTTCTTCTTATTATCACTTTGCTCTCCTACTACATTCCTTTTTGCTGAAATAATGAAAATAATAATCAATAAAAACTGAAGGAACTCAGAGGCCGGTGCCAGTGCAGGTCCTTGGTGTGCTGAGCGCCAGTCCTCTAGGCCTGCTATTGTTTCTCTATACTTTGTCTCTGTGTCTTATTTCTTTTCTCAGTCTCTTGTCCTACCCGACTAAAAATACCCACAGGTGTGGAAAGGCAGGCCACCCCTTCAATGAAGAACAGTTGTGACCTCTGCTGAGGAGAAGACAGAGTAGATGTACTGTTACCTACTTTTTTCCACTAAACACAACTAAAAACCCTGGGCATACTTTAAAAAATTTGAGAAAACTTAATTGTAGGGAGAAGGTGACAGACTGGCTAGGGACCTCTAAACCCAAAGAACAACAAGGTGGTGAGTTCTCTGGGATTTCTTTCTGTTTTATATGTCCCAAACTTCAGTTGAAGAATTAACAATCAACAAATACTGACAGGCACAGATGAGAAAAGCCTAAACAAAAACTTTCCCTCTCTACCAAAAGGAATAGGAAAGAGGCAGGCTGGTAAGACAGAAAGCTTTTTTTTTTTTTTTGAAATTTTTGGAGACAGAGTTTCACTCTTGTCACCCAGGCTGGAATGTAATGGTGTGATCTCAGCTCACTGCAAGCTCTGCCTCCCGGGTTCAAGCAATTCTCCTGCCCCAGCCTCCCAAGTAGCTGGGATTACAGGCACACGCCACCATGCTCAGCTAATTTTTGTATTTTTAGTAGAGACAGGGTTTCACCATGTTGGCCAGGCTGGTCTCGAACTCCTGACCTCAGGCAATCCACCTGTCTCAGCCTCCCAAAGTGCTGGAATTACAGACAGAAAACTTTTAGACAATAACTGTCCTATCGTAGCCAAATGCCACAGAAAAAAAATTATATTCTACCCACACTGGCCAACGATGAGTGGGAAACCTAGACTGTCATTTTGCTTGTTTGAAATGAGGGGCCCCAAATGCCCAGCTGGGGTAGTGTGGGAGGAAGCTGAGCAGGAAACTAGAGCTTTCCTCCCTGCCAGGCAATAATAAGCCCCCTCCTCATGGCAGTGTCTGTAAAGACAATGTGGGATACCTAGATTTTCAGCCTCATTGAGCAGTGATGTGTTTCTCTCCCTCCTCATTGGGGTAGTATCAGAGGGGGTGTAGTGAAAAGCCGTGGCCAGGTGCGGTGGCTCATGTCTGTAATCCCAGCACTTTGGGAGGCTGAGACGGACAGATCACTTGAGGTCAAGAGTTTGAGACCAGCCTGGGCAGCTTAGAGAAACCCCGTTTCTATTAAAAATACAAAAATCATCCAGGCGTGGTGACAGACGCCTGTAATCCCAGCTCCTTGGGAGGCTGAGGCAGGAGAATTGCTTGAACCTGGGAGGCAGAGGTTGCAGTGAGCCGAAATGGCAACATTGCACTCCAGCCTGGGCGACAGGGCGAGACTCCAAAAAACAAAACGGAAAAGCCATATGAGGCACTCCCACCCCTCTGGTAAAGGGAGATATCAATGGAGCCAGGTGAGAAATCTGGACTTCTACACCCACACTATCCCTGGGAGCCTCTTTCTTTCCCTTGTCAGAGTGGTATCAGTGGAAGCCAGCTAAAACACGAAGTTTAAATAAAATCCAGAGTCTCATAATATAATACCTGGAATATGTAGTTTTCAATAAAAAAGTCATTATACCAAGAACCATAAAGTTTCAGTTGGTGAGAAAAAGACAATCAATAGATGCCAACAGAGATGTAAGACATCTGGTGAAGATTTCAAAGAGTCATCACAAAAATGCTTCAATGAGCAATTACAAACATGCTTGAAACAAATGAAAAAATAAGAATCTTACAAACACAGCAAAGTCTTATAGAAAATAGAATAAATAGAGAAGAACAAATGGAAATTTTAGAAGTGAAAATACAATAACCAAAATTAAAATAAAACAAACAAAAATCTACACAAAACCTCAATTGATGGGCTCAACAGCAGAATGAAAAAGTCAGAGTAAAGAATCAATGAACTGGAAGTAGAACAATTAAAAAGTGTTGGATCTAGCATTCATGCCATTGGAGCCCAAGAAAGAGAGGAGAGAGAGGGCAGGGTTGAAAGAAATACTCAGAGAAATAAATACTGACAACTCTCCCATTTTGTAAATACATAAATCCACATATTCAAGAAGCTAAATGAACCACAAACACAAAAAACCCAAATAGTCAAGTTTCTGAAAACTAAAGACAAAGAAAAAATCTTGAATGCAGCAAGAGAGAAACAATATCATATAAAGAAAAAATACGTTGATTGGCAGTGAATTTCTCATCGGAAACCAGAGAGACCAGAAAAAAAGTGGCACAATATTTTTTAAGTCCTGAAGAAAATAAGATAACTGTAAAGCCAGCATTTTATATCTAGTAAAATATCTTTCAGGAATGAAGGAGAAATTAAAATATTCTCAGGTAAAGAAAAACAAAAAAACTAGAAGAATTCGTCACTAGCAGAAGCAGACCTGTTTTAACAAATGGCTAAAGGAAGTTCTCTAAACAAAACAACAACAACAAAAATATGTTAAGAAATCTTGGAACATCAGAAAGAAAGAAATAACACAGTAAGCTAAAATATGGATAAACAAAATAGATTTTTCTTCTTCAGTCTTCAAAATTATGTTTAATGGTAAAGCAAAAATTACAACCCATCTAATATGTTCTAAATGTATATAAAGGAAATATTCATGATAATTATATTATAAATGGAAGGTGGAAGGAGAGATGGGAAGGGAGGTAATTTTTCCATATTTTATTTGAACTGGTAAAATGACAACACCAGACTGTGTTGACTGTAGTAAATGTTGAATATATAAGCTAATACCTAGAACAAGCACTAAAAATAATAAATAAACCTCTTCAAAAAGACCATAGATAAATCAAAATGTAATTCTAAAAAAGTTTTTAAATAACTCAGAGGAAGGCAGGAAAAATAAAACAGAAATGAAAACAGAAAGAATAAACAGAAAACAGAAAATAAAATAGCAGTCTTAAGTCCTAACGTATCAATAGTCATACTAAGTGTAAATGGTCTAAATACACTAATTAAAGGACAGATATTAGCAGAGTGGATTAAAAAATATAGGCCAACTATATGCTTACTAAAAGAAACTCATGTCAAATATAATAATATAGGCAGTTTGAGAGTAAAAGGATGGAAAATGTATTAATCTTTTAATTTTAATTAACTTACAAAGATTAATCAAAAGAAAGAGTGACTGTATTAATATTAGATAAAGTAGACATCAGAGAAAAGAAAATTACCAGAGATAGAGAGGAACATTATATGATAAAAGGGCCAACTCACTAAGAAGACATAACTATCCTAAATGTGTGTGCATACACACACAAAGAAACAGAAATATAAAATATATGCACTGAAAATGGATAGAACTAAAAGAAGAAATAGATGAATTCACAATTGTAGATGGAGACTTCAATACTCTTCTCTCCATAATTGATAGAAAAAACCCAAGAGAAAATTATCAAAGGTATAGAAGAACTCAGCAAAACCATCAACCGTAGCATCGAATCAACCTTTGTAGAATACTCCATCTGATGATGGCAGAATAACATTCTTCTCAAGTGCCCATAGAACATATATCAAGACAGACTACATCCTGGGACATAAAACAAACCTCAGCAAACTTAAAGTATTTAAAATCATACAGAGCCAATGTGAAATCAAACTGGAAATTAGTAACAAAGGTACCAGAAAAATCCCCAGACACTTTCAAACTAAACTATAATTCTAAATAACCCATGGGTCAAAGAGGACATCTCCGTGGAAATTGAAAAAAAAAAATTCATTGAGTTGAATGAAAATGAGACTGTAACATAAAAATTTTGTAGGATATGACTAAAACAATGCTGAGAGGGAAATTTAGAGCACTAATTGCAAATGTTAAAAAAATAAAGTCTGAAACCAATAATCTAAGATCCTACTTCAAGAACCTAGAAAAAAATAGCAAAATAAATCCAAAGGAAGCCGAGAGAAGAAAACAATACAGAACAGAAACAAATCAAAACACAAAATATATTACAGAAAAAAAATCAATGAAACAAAGTTGTTTGTTTAAAAAGATCAATAAAATTTACAAGTTTCTCTGAAAAGGCTGACAAGAAACGAACACAAATTACCATGACCAGGAATGAAAGATTACTAGGAACATCACTACAAACTATTTAAAGACTTCTCAAAACCCGATGGAAAAAATTAAATTAGAAAGTAGGCTACAGATACGAACAGACATTTCAGAAGATATGCAGATGACAAATGAGTGCATGAAATGTTCAATATCATTAGCTATTAAGACAATGAAAATTAAAAAACTGCAATGAGTTATCACTACATACCTATTAGAATGGCTTTAAAAACCTCTGCAAAACTTGTACCATTTACTTTCTACTGTACTATGAAACGTAATAAGGTACAGAAAAACCACAAGAGAGATGAAAATAAAGAACTGAACAAAAATGCATACAAAAAAAATAGTGACACCACCAAATGCTGGCAAGGATATGTTGAAAATGGATCACACATACATTGCTGATGGGAATGTAAAATTGTACGGGGACTCTGGAAAACAGCTTGACAGTTTCTTAAAAAAATAACAACTAACAATTGCACTCCTGGGCATTTATCCCAGAGAAATGAAAGCTTATGTTCACACAAAAATTGGTACACAAATTAATTATAATATTAAAAACTGGAAACAACACAAGTGTCCTTCAGTGGCTAAATGATTAAACAAACTGTGGTACATTTGTATCATCATATACTACTCAACAATACAAAGGAATGAATTGTTAATACATACACAACTTGGGGGACTTTCCAGAGAATTATGTTGAGTGAAAAAATCAATCAAGAAAAATTACTTACATATGATTCCATTAATATAATATTCTGGAAATGAGAAAATTATAGGAATGGAGAACGGACAGGTGGTTGCCAGGGACTGAGGAGGGAGGTGGGGGCTCGAGGGAACTGGGTGTGGCTATAGAAGGGCTGCATCCTGGTGATGATGGAAAAGTTCTGTATCTTGACTGTATCAACCGCATGCCCTGATTGTGATATTGTATAATAGTTTTGAAAGGATTACCACTGGGAGAAAATGGGTAAAGGGCACACAGAGCTCTTTGCTTTATTTCTTACAACTGCATGAGACTCTACAATCATCTGAAATTTTAAAAGTTTATTTAAAAATTAAAAAAGAACACATTGACATAATTCTCTCCCCAAGAATATGGGCTACTTCTGAGTCATGTTGTAGTGGAAAGAAGTGTAGAGAGCATATGGTATGTGTAGGTAAAATCTACACTCCTTATAGGGAAACATAGGTAGGGTAGAATATGGATACATTTTCTTCTTTTATTCATTTGCCGATGAAGTCAATTTGTCCACACATTTATATTTTCATACATTCATTCATTTATAAACTCATTAATTCACTTGTTTGCTTTATCTTTCATTTAAACAGTAATTATCGAGTTGTACGTTAGGCGTTGTACTAAGCACCAGGAGAGGGAGAAGGAGCACGGCATGACCTCTGCATTTAGAGAGCTCACATTTATTTATACATTCATCAAGCAAGTACCAATCCAACCAAACAACCAAGGTTGACAGGTGCATATTGTATTGCCAAAGCCTGACATACTGCTTGGCATAAAAATATGAATAAACAGCCAGGTGGTGGCTCATGCCTGTAATCCCAGCACTTTTGGAGGACAAGGCTGGCAGATCACTTGAGGTCAGGAGTTTGGGACCATCGTGGGAAGCATAGTGAGACCCCATCTCTACAAAAAATACAAAAATTAGGCAGGCAAGGTGGCATATGACTGTAATCCCGGCTACTCGGGAGGCTGAAGTGGGAGGGTCGTTTGAGTCCCGGAGATGGAGGTTGCAGTGAGCCCTGATCATGCCACTGCATTCCAGATTGAGCAAGAGAGACCCTGTCTCAAAAATAAGTAAATAAATATGATAAGGTAAACATGGAAGAGGAAAGGAGGGAGAGTAACTCACCAATTTGGTGAAGAAGGACGTACCAAGTCACAGATTCAATGGGATTGAATTTTGATGACCCCCAGTATAAAATCCAAGCTCCTAAGCTCCTAAATATGAAACACAAGGTTCTCACCAACATGGCTCCAACATCCCCTTCCAGCCCCATCTCCTGCTAGCTCAGCTGGGCTTTATGGGCTTTCCATTTTCTCTGCATGTGTTCCTGCTGTTTCCTCCACAAGAATGTCCTTTCTCCACTTGTCAACCTAGTGACCCACTATTATGCAGCTTTCGATAACTTTCTGTTTCTCCATGGGAGGGGGTGAGTGACCTGATCTTCTCTGCTCTCATAATGTTACCAGTTGAGGGTGTCCAGATTTTTGGCATTCTTAACAAAGAATTACACAAAACACACAAACAAAGCAAGTAACGAATGAAGCAACAAAAGCAGATTTATTGAGATCTGCTATTGTACACTCCACAGGGTGGGGGTGGGCCCAAGCAAACTGCTCAAGAGCACCATTACAAAATTTTCTGGGGTTTCAATACCCTCTAGACGGCCGGGCGCGGTGGCTCATGCCTGTTATTCCAGCACTTTGGGAGGCCAAGGCGGGTGGGTCACCTAAGGTCAGGAGTTCGAGACCAGCCTGGCCAGCATGGCAAAACACTGTCTCTACTAAAAATACAAAAATTAGGCAGGTGTGGTGGTGCATACCTGTAATCCCAGCTACTTGGGAGGCTGAAGCACAATAATTGCTTGAACCTGGGAGGTGGAGGTTGCAGTTAGCTGAGATCACACCACTGCACTCCAGCCTGGGAGACAGAGCGAGATTCTGTATTAAAAAAAAAAGAAAAAACCCTCTAGACATTTCCTATTGGTTACTTGGTGTATGCTGTATGTAAATGAAGAGGGTGTAGTGAGGTTACAAAGTTCTTTACTTGGTGTACAGGCTACACGCAAATGAAGAGGATGTTTCCTGTCATAGCTGCAGTGAAGTTACAAAGTTATTTACTTGGGCATAGAAAGTTGGGGGTTTTCCCTTTGATTTAGTTCCAGGAAGTGCTTAGGATCCCTGCTTCCAGACCCTATTCTCTTGCCTCAGTAACACTTATGTATACATTTGGTTCAGGTTCTAATCATGCTAGTGGAGTGTGTTAAGAAGTTTAGGGATCAAATGGATAAAGACTAAATTCTACTTTTCCCACTTAATAATTGTTTTAACTCGGGGAAACTTGTGGGTCTCTCTGAATCTCTCTCTCCTTAAGACTTTATGGATATGAATAGGCTACTGTCTCAGAACTGATGTGTGGATTAAGAGAAATAACACTAAGAAAGTGTTTGGGAAACTGACTGGAATGTAGGTAGCCCTGAGGAAATGCTGGCTCTTATGGTATTATGGGAAATCATTTTTGCGTTTCTATCCACTTCTTTGAGGCGGGGACTATTTCCTGTTCATTGAGACCCTTGTGCAGTAATAACAACATTATTAGTAATAATCATGCCTATCCCACACCATATTACTTATCTGTACCTAGTAGATAACAGGTTTGTTGAAACAGCTTGTTTGGGAATAACTAGATTGCAGGATTTCTTGTGTCTCTTCTAGTTAGATCACATTAATCTGTGTTCACTGAAATGCTAGTGCTCCCTGGAGAGGTCTGAGGATAACACAGGAGTCAGAGAGAGGGAGAAAAAGAGAGAGATCGAGAGAGAGAGAGAGAGAGAGAGAGAAGCCAGGGCAGCGTGGCTTTGGTAACTTTTATGTGTGGGTGGGATATATGAGTTTGCCCAGGGATTAATAAGCAGCTATTTGAGCAAGAAGTTCTTCCTTGTCAAGATAGCATGAGATGCTTTGCGAGATATTTCAGACCAAGAGTCAACGGGGTTGGGGGATGCTCTCAGCATAAGTCCTTATTATTGGACTAAAGAAACTGTATAAGGGCTTATATATTACTATATATTTAATATTTATACATATTTAACATTATATAAATATAATGTATGTATGCACATATCACAGTCCCATCTTTGACCTTTGTTTCACCGTTTCATCCGCCCAGGATGCTTTCTGCTGGATACCTGCGAGGATAACTCCCTTGCCTCGTCCTTCAAGTTGTTGCTCACATGTCCTGCTCTTGAAGAGGCTTATCCTGCCGTCCTATGTAATTCTACAACCTGTCTTCCCTATGCTCAGAATTTGAATCCTTCTCATCCTTCTCTACATTTTCCCGTTGTTATAGCTTAAGTCATCTTCTGAAATACTATATGCCACACTTGATATTACATTTTTAGTTTTTTTTTTCCTCGCCCATTATAACGTAAGTCCAGTGAGGGCAGAAAGTTCTTTCTGTTTTGTCCACTGCTGTATGGTAAGGGCTTAGAACAGTGGACAGTAACCCTGTACATGTCCAAAGTTGGGTGAATAAAAGAATAAATCAGATGGGGCTTTAGAGAGGAAACAGCTCTTAGGAAGAAGAGAGGAATGAATGAATGAATGAATTTATTTTACAGCAAACATTGCCAGATAAGAAGAGATGGATTCGCTTAGAGATCATCCAAAAAAAGCAGGAGCAGGTATAGCCTGGGGCTCATGTTGTCCCATTGTTTTATTGCTAATCCCCTATCCCCTTGGTGGGAAGGGAACTTCCCCTTCTCCTAGTGACCCAGCAGACCTCAGAGGAGGCTTAGTGACGGGAGAGAAGAGAAAGCCTATTTAATCTCAATTATCTGAGACTGAAAAATTCAAAGACCTAAGAGGGCAGTGGTGGAAGAACTTATTTCTGAGGCAGGGAAGAGGGTGGAGTCACGGACACCTGGGAAGAAGGGGTGAGGAGGAGAGGCCTGTGGGATTGTCTCTGACCCTCTATCAGTTGAGCTCACAGTCTGTTTCCCTTGTGAAGGAGAGGGCCCAGGATACTAGAAAGGGCACATAATGCCTCCCCAGGTCCCATAGCACCATGGGGATAGAACTGCTTAACCAGGGGTTGCTCACTGTAGCCCGCGGGATGAGATGTGCCTTGAAAAGGTCACTCGATTTAATGCCTTGACTGGAGCACACCCTCTCCACTCCTCCAGGGTCCCCTCTCCTCTGGCTTTGCACCAGGCCAGGGCTCACATCTTTGCATTATCATTTGTTACATGTACCAGATGGCCTGGGCCCTAGCCTTCATTTGGGTGGAGTGTGAATTCTAGGTAAAGAAGTGTGGGCAAGATCTTCACTGGAACTGGAAGCAGAGGGCACCCGCCCCTCCCTAGCCTCCTCCTTCACAGCATCTGCAAGGACACCCGTGCAGGTTCCTTGGCCATCAGAAGTGACTACCCCCGCATAAATCCAAGCTGTAGAAAGAAAATGCTCCATCCCCATTTCCCCTCCCCAGCGAAAAACACATTCTGTAGGACACTTTGGGAGGCCAAGGCGGGTGGATCACAAGGTCAAGAGATCGAGACCATCCTGGCTAACATGGTGAAACCCCTTCTCTACTAAAAAAGTACAAAAAATTAGCCGGGCGTGGTGCCGGGTGCCTGTAGTCCCAGTTACTCAGGAGGCTGAGGCAGGAGAATGGCATGAACCCAGGAGGTGGAGCTTGCAGTGAGCCGAGATGCGCCACTGCACTCCAGCCTGGGCGACACAGGGAGACTCCGTCTTAAAAAAAAAAAAAAGGAAAAAAGTTTAAAAGGAGATTCCTATAAATGGGGTATTGCACATCTGTTAGTTTGCCAGGGCTGTTGTATCAAAGCAGCACAGGGTGGCTGACACCAATAGAAATATATTGTCTCACAGTTCTGGGGGCCAGAGGCTGTGAGCAAGGTGTGGGCAGGGCTGGTTCCTTCTCCGGACTCTGAAGGAGAATCTGTTCCAGGCCTCTACTTGCTCCTGGGGTTTCTGGAAATCTTTGATATCCCGTTGCTTCTGCTATCATCACCCTAGACCCCCACCTTTACCTTCACATGGCTGGAGTGCAGTGGTGAGATCTCAGTTCACTGCAACCTCTGCCTCTCGGGTTCAAGCGATTCTCGTGCCTCAGCCTCCCGGGTAGCTGGGACTACAGACGCCTGCCACGATACCCAGCTAATTTTTGTATTTTTAGTGGAGGTAAGGTTTCACCATGTTGGCCAGGATGATCTCGATCTCTTGACCTCGTGATCCACCCTATTTGGCCTCCCAAAGTGCTGGGATTACAGGATTGAGCCACCACGCCTGGCCCTATGCCTGCATCTGTGTTGAAATTTCCTGTTTTTGTAAGGACATCAGTCATAGTGGATTAGGGGCCCAACCCACTACAGTATGCCCTCATCTTAACTAATTACATCTGCAATTGCTCTCTTTCCAGGTAAGGTTACACTCCTAGGTCCTGGACATTAGGATTTCAGCATATGAATTCCAGGTGGACACAATCAACCCATAACAGGGTAGAGCGAAGATTTCAGTTGTAAAATTATTATTATTGAAGATTAAAACAACGTTTTTAGCCTTCCAATTATATAATTGCGAGAGCTGAAGCCCAGAGAAGTTTTAGGGTAGTTTGAAGTAGGAAAGACATGCCCTCCACCTCCACCCATGATAAACCACATGGTTTAGAATCCCTCTTTGTGAGCCGCATCCTTCCCATGGGTATGACAATGCCTGCTTGCTGTTACCCAGCAGGAAGTTTAGAGATCAAATGGAACTGTTGCTATGAAAACGTGTTGTTACCTGTAATGGACATGTATGTGTAATAGGTGTTTCTTTAGGGCCACATGGCAAGTGACAGGCCAACATGCAATAGGTATCTTTCGAGCATCATCACATCAAGTCTGGAGTTTTTCCCTCAGACACAGCACTGTCCCAGTCATTCTTTTATGTAGAGGTCAGTGCAGAAGCCTGAGACTCGCAAGCAGGCACAGGGGACATGTGGCAACAACTCATTCTCAAACCATAAAAATATTGAAATTTGACCCAGGAAATCCAAGTCAATTATGTGGGGAACTCATATAGAGCAAGAGCCATTCTCTTTTCACTTTCAAAATTCTCAGCAAAATAACTGATCTTTCTGCCCACTTAAGGACATGAGTAGGAGGTTAAACAAGCACAGTTTGCAGGTGGGGCTCATACTGAAGGTCAGCTTGAGAGTCGTGGAAAATTCCGTGGTGGGACAAAGGCCACTGAAAGATCATTTCATCAGTTACCAGCAGGGTGGAGTCAGACTGGGGTTTCACCAAGACATTCACTCACTAGCCGTGTTAATGGTGGAATTGGAGGGGGTCAGTCTAATTAAATTCCTGCTTCATAGTTTCCTCCTCTGTTAAATGGGGATACAGCTATTTATGCATACCTGGGATCAGCTATTCTAAAGTGTGATCAGACAGTACTTATTGAAATAAAGCATCTACACACTCTATGGGCCTGCAATGCCATTCCTGGGTATAGACCTAGAGAAAGTCACACCCCAAAGGGTGAGGGGACAGTCATCAGAATGCTGACTGCAGCCTTGTTTGTGAGAAGAGGGGAGTGGAGACAGCCAAGCTGTCCAACGCTAGAGCAATGAATAAGTAAAATACTGGAGATGCAAATAATGAAACACCAGGCACCAGAGAGAAGAAATAAACTAGAACAGTGGTTCCAGGACCAGTGACCTCAAAATCACCTGACAACTTATAAGAAGTGCATATTCCTGGGCCCCAACCAGTTCTAGTGAATCAGAAAATCTGAAGATGGGGCTTAGCAATTTTTTTTAACTAGCTCTCTAGGGGATTCTCATACTATGCTCAAGGTTGAAAACCACCAAATTAGAGGTACACATGGATAGACATGAAAACAGTCTTACGTTAAATATATTTTGCCTCCTAGGGGATATCGTACAATGTCTGGAGACATATTTGGTTGTCAGAACTGGGGAAGGGCTTCTGGCATCTACTGATGGGGCCAGGGCTACTGCTGAACATCCTACAGTGCACGGGGCAGCCCAGGGCAGCCCAGCACAACAAAGAATTATCCAGCCCTAAATGTCAGGAGTGATGACACTGAGAAACCGTAATGCAGCTCCTTCACAAAGCCTCTCCTGTCTCCCCAAAAACAATATTTGCCAAATGTTTTTAGAAGAATACACAAATACCATGAGTTTTTAATTAGGTGTTCCGTTGTTCTATTGTGAAGAATAAACAGGAACAAAGCAACATTTTATTCTAAAGTGTGTGTGTGTGTAGCTAAAAGCATTTATAATAGTTGACCTTAGTGTTGAGAAATAACATGACATGATGCCTAAAGCAAAATCTCTTGGCTTCCCCTTGGTCAACAGGTACCTTTACCAAAGAACTGCTGCAGGTTTGCCATCACCTCAGTGGTCACTGATCTGTGATATATCTTTTCTTTCTTTCTTTCTTTTTTTTTTTTTTTTTGAGATGGAGTCTCCACCTGTCCCCCAGGCTGGAGTGCATTGGCATGAACTCCCGCATCCTGGGTTCACACTGTTCTCCTGCCTCAGCCTCGTGAATAGCGGGGACTACAGGTGCCCACCACCATGCCCGGCTAATTTTTTTTTTGTATTTTTAGTAGAGTTGGGGTTTTGCCATGTTAGTTAGCCAGGATGGTCTTGATCTCCTGATCTCGTGATCCGCCTGCCTTGGCCTCCCAAAGTGCTGGGATTACAGCCATGAGCCACCACACCCGGCCCCTTTCTTATATTTTTAGCATATACCTTTGATATTATTCTTGACTTGTATATTTAAACATATCCAAGTTTGATCACTTTATACAGCAATTAATTATTCTGTGGAATCATATCTTTTGCCATGAACTTCAACCCAGATGCATATTTTATATGATGATTTCTGTTAATTTCCTGATAGTATATAATCCTTGTTAATATCTCATACTCAAATCTTTGGATCATTGCTAAGTGAGAATGATTGCTTCCTCTTCTGAATTTTTCTCTTTGTGTCCTGTTTGGCACTCTGTACCTTTTAATTCAGGATCTGGATTGTCTTTTACTGGTCTTACACCAGTCAGAATGGTTATTACTAAAAAGTCAAAAAATAACAGATGTTGGAGAGGGTGTGGAGAAAAGGGAACTCTTATGTACTCTTAGTAGCAATGTAAATTAGTACAGCCTCTATGGAAAATAGTATGGAGATTTCTCAAACAACTGAAACAAAACTACCATTTCATCTAGTAATCCCACTACTGAGTATCTACCCAGAAGAAAATGTTGTTATTTGAAAAATAGGCCCACACTTGCATGTTTACTGCAGCACCATTCACAAGAGCAAAGTGTCAACCTCAGTGTCCATCAACAGATAAATAAAGAAAATGTTACACACCCACACCCACCCACACACCCACTCACACACTGAAATAGTATTCAGCCATAACAAAGAATGAAATCATGCCTTTTGAAGCAACACTGATGAAACTAGAAGCCATTATCTCAAGTGAAACAATCAGAAACGGAAAGTCAAATACTGTCATGGTTTGCTCTTGATGTTCCTTAAACTTCTATACTGTAAGAACTATAAGGAACATTGCAAAATTTTGAAACATGTAATTTATATATAATTACCTGCCCATTACCTTTTTCCCCATGATATTTACTTGACCACGTTTCATTAAATGTTTAATGTATGGTTCTTGCAAGTATGAAAGATCACAAAAGATGCATGTTGGAAATTTCCCAGAAGAATGGTTACTATATTCAGTCTCAAGACAATATTTTTTACTGCCATTTGTTTTTGAAAAACAAATGGATTTGAAATATAGACACTGATTTATATGAATCAAACCTCTAAGTTTATCCAAAGAAACCAACAGGATGCTGAGTAGCACAACATGAGTTGATGATTAAAAGCCAAAAGATATGGCCAGTGGCTGTTTTGGCAGTGGCTGTGGGACCCTAGTCACGCCACTGCATCGTGAGTGTTTCTGGGCACCTACCTGCCAAGCTCAGGGTCTGTATAGCCACCATCTGCGGCCACTCTGGCTCATCACTGCACCATTGAACCTCACATTGCACAGACTTTCCTTCCGTGATGTGGTGCTCCTGCAGTTTTCCCCCATTTCACTAAGTGATACCAACATGCCCTCAACTCTGAGAATCACTATATGACTCCTCTGTTTCCCTCACCTTTAATGTTGGTCTATTGTCAAGTCTTACTGATAGTGCTCTCTCCAAAGTACATCTGAAATCTGCCTGCTACTCATTCCCATTCAGCCTTCATTGGTTCTTGCTGGATAAATATAATGACCTTGAACTGTACATTGAATTTTTAATCTTGCATTTGAATACATTTCTGGGTGGCTCCAAATTTCCCTTTCCCCTACCTCAAAAGGGAGTTGCAACTACAAGTGAAGTATGTCCTACTCTGTAGATTTAGAAATAGAACCACCACTGAAATACATGTTCCCAGTCTCCCAGCACGTTGAGATCAAAGGAAAAAAACCCAACTGATCAAAATCGTACATGCCTCATGTACTGGAAACTCCAGAACTACTGAGATTTTCATACAGGTCTATTCTTACTTCATTGTGGTCACCTCTGGTTTACAACTCATATGTATGTTTAGCCATTTCAGTGTATGAGGTTTTTTTTTTTAACCATCACATGCATACTGTATCTATTCCCCATGGCACCATCCCAAGCATGGAATTCATTCGCTTAATTAATTTACACTCACGTGCACACATACACACACACACATCTTTTTGTGTGTGGACTTTACTGAGGTTTAGTTAGGAAGGAAAGCTACAGGTTTCTTAGGTACAGGTGATATTGTGATACATTCATACAATGTGTAATAATCAAATCAAGTTAATTAAAATATCCAGCACTTCAAACATTTATCATTTGTGTTGAGAACATTCCGTATGTTCTCTTCTATCTACTTTGAAATATACCATAAATTATTGTGAACTATAGTCACCACACAGTTCTATCAAACATTAGACCATATTCCTTCTATGTAACTGTATTTTTGTACCCATTAACCAACTTCTCCAGAAGTTTGCACAGTCATTATGTATTAGTTTTAGAAAAAGAATTATTTACTTCTCATCAACAAAAACTTCAAATGAACTAACAGATATTCTTTTTCTGAGACAGTCTCTGGCAATGCAACCACAGGGGATTTCTTCCCGGGTGGTTCGGGGCTCGCAGTCCTCCAGTCTCATGCCACCAGGCTACCCATTCCTCTCTTCTCATGCAGGGGTTTTTAGCCACATGTTTTGTTCCTTAGTTTCTGCTAATCACAATTCTCAGGCCTTTTCTATAACCTCAGCTTATGAATGTTACTTCAAAGAAAGACAGATTCTTCCTAAGAGGACCTCTCTTTCATCTGCTAAGATAATATTTTATTATTCTCTCTTAAAACTCATGTTGAATGTTTCTAACAATTTGAGTTTGATATTTACCCTACAGTTATTAACCAATAATTTCTTATGAGTGTGGCATCCTTTTTGTTGCTGTGATATCATAGTGGTGTGCAAAACCTGTCAAGAATTCTGCTCTCATGGAGGGTAGAATCCGTACATGTGGTAGTATCAGTTACTGTTAAAGTGTAACTACAAAAAGAGAAGGTTTTGCAAGAAAGGAATTCAGTCCTGTGAAATCATACCACATGCAAATCTAACCTAGTTTGAAGTTTGGTGAGTTTGAAGCAGTGGTTTGCTGCTAAAGGATTAGCAACTGTCTCTCTGAGTGGTGGGGCAGGGGACAAGCCCTAGTGAGTAGTGTTTGCTGATTTTCATGTTGTAAATGTCCTCATTATGGCTGATTTCAAGCTATCAATATGAATGTGGAATTGGGAAGACAAGTGCAGTAGCCACCATCATATAACATTTTTATTATACAAAAATGACCTCAAGATTATAGAGTACAATGTAGTGAAAATAATTAGAAAGTAATGAGTTTTACATATTTATTACCTTTGTTTTTAATATATTTATGAGTTTATGTAATTTCATTTTTAATAATAGCTGTGTTGAACAATCAGCTCATAAAATGTCTGAAAATTTAACAGTCAGTCCTTGTGAGCTCATTTAAGCTATATCTGGCACATTACTGAAGGTTGGGTGGATTTAACAGGATTTGAGGAGCACACAAGGCTAGCAGCCCCTGCAAAGGCCCTGTGGTGAGAGAGGGATTGGCAAGGCTGTTATGGATTTTTGAACTCCATCTTAATGACTAGTGAAAAAGCTACAGGTTTTTAAGTAGGAGTGAAATGGTATGACTGAACTTGGAAAAGTCCTGTGGTGAGACAAGGGGGTTTTCCACTGTCACTGAATGGTTTTATTTGAATTTGAGTAAACACCCTAGGACAGGGGTTCAAGCTCTGAATGGGGACTAGCCTTTTACATTCCATCTAACTCTGAAGTTCCATGGCAATCAAAGACTAAACTTGTAAAGGAGAGACAGAAGAGGTGAGAATTGATGAATTAAGAACCTAGAAGTGGTGTGTTGCACATTACAAATATATATATGACAGCAACTCGAGGACCAAAAAAAAAAAAAAAAGCCTTATCTTTAAAATAAATAGCCACAGGAAGCCAAGTGAGTCAGGTGTTTTTTCTCTCTCTCCCTCCTCATGGGTTCCTATTTTTAAAACATCACTTCCTAGAAGCGTCAGACAATTATATCTGCTAATATATTTTTGCCAACATGATCCTAAAGAGAATAACGTGAATTATTTATGCTGCTCCCTTTCGGTGGGAGTGAATAGGACAGTAAAAGCTCTGACATTTCATTTTAGGAAATTTCTGGTGCAGGAGATTTCAGAGAGTACAACCCAAGATTAAGAAGACAAATGAGCAGCTTCAACGTAGAGGGAAAATAATCCACCAGCAATTCCAAGCCCCCCTTTCGGTTATAGCTGTCATTATGGCATTGGCTTTTATTCCCCCCATCCCCAGGTGATAGCCAGAGCTTCCTGTCTCCGCAGCTGCCTGTCTCAGGGGTGCCTCTGCCAGACATCTTTCATGGCAAGAGCCCTGATGCCACTATAGCCCCCACGTCTACCTGTAAACCCTGTGCCACAATCCAGCCCTTAGTCACCAAACTCTTCAAGTCACCACCACCCCAGACATTCATGACAACAGCCCACCTTCCCCCCTTCACTGCCCATTCAGATCCTGTCCCCATCAGTCCTGGGCCAGGTTAGTCTTAAGAAAAACACCTTTGGAGACAGTCAAATTCCTGCTTCATTATGTATTAACCATGTTATACTTGGTAAGCTGGAGAACCTCTCTTGGTCTTAGTTTTCTGATGTATAAAATGGGGATTTTCTTTTCCAAGTTAGGTATTGAGAAAATGAGTGTTTCAAAGTGCCTAGCGCCATCAGTGAATGATAACACATTGCTTTCTATGATTATTAATTTTATGCACTACATGGTTTGCCATGCATCTGTGTGTTTTTCAAAGGCCTGCTAATTTATTCATTCTCAGCATCTGCCATATGCCAGGCACCATGCTGTCCACCTTCTTTTGTTGGCTGTAGTTGATAGGAGCTTGTTGTATTTTGTCCAGAGATGCTTTTATCACTTTTCATAGAATATTAGTTCTGTGTTGCTATTGAACTAAGTGCTAGAGATCTACAGAGAATTCAGTGATATGTTCCAGCCCCAGAGAGTTGACATTCCTGCATATCCATCATACATAAGTGCCATTCTCCTGAAGAGTCATTTCTGAATATATATTGCTAATGTTTACTTCCTAAGAGTGCATTTTTAAAGTTAGTCTATGGCCAACTGGCCCATTAGAGACACATATCTCTTTCTTTTCTTTTCTCTTCTTTTTCCTTTGGAGTGGAATAGGAGAAGAAGACAAACCACTACTCAATAAGCATCTACTATGTGCCTGCACTTCTGTGAGTTTTATAGTCATTATCTCATTTTTTTCCGTAGAACAACCATATGAAAAGCCTTTCTTTACCTGGTTTTATAATCAAGTTAGCTAAAAGTCAGAGAGGTTAAGAAACTGACTCCAAATCCTAAGATTTGCAAAGCCTGAACCTGGGCTTCCTGACACCAAACCTGGGCATTTTGTTGCATACAATGCTATAAATCTACGGTTGATTGCATAGTTCCACCATTCTGGTCTTGGGCCCACACATACCCCCTCTCACAACATTATGGCTAAACTGGTTACATTGTACTGTCAAGTGAGAGAAACCTGACATTACCCAGTCAAATCTTTCCCTCTTCTTTATCAGAGAATTCAGGTCACTTTTACTCAGGACCAGTCTGTTGAGAAATTTTTCCTTTTCTTGATTGAGGGAAGCATAACAACAGTAAAGTTGAACAGACTCACCATTGAAGATACAGCAATTTAGCAAGAAATATGACTAAATGACTTGCAACTGTATTCACCATGTGTCTTCTAGATTATGGCCCAGCTGCCATCATAAACATCTTCTTTGATGTCAAAATTCCTGGTATTTTACATCAGTGCTTCTTCAGAAAGCTCATCCGTTTCTGGCCCCCTTGTAAGGATCTTGGACTCTGGGGATCTTGGTCTATTTGATGAGTACAGTGGTCAAGGAGAGCCAGATCAGACAGAAGCACCTGCCTGCTACCCACGGGGA